>NW_027596432.1:0-303681 GCF_964194155.1 Cetorhinus maximus | reverse complement strand
TGTGTGCATGTGTGAGAGAGTAAGTGTGCGCATGTTTGAGAGAGTGAGTGTGTGTATGTGCGAGAGAGTGAGTGTGTGCATGTGCGAGAGAGTGAGTGTGTGCATGTGTGAGAGAGTGAGTGTACGTCTGTGCGAGAGAGTGAGTGTGTGAAAGTGCGAGAGAGTGAGTGCATGTGCGAGAGAGTGTGTGCGTTCATGTGCGAGAGAGTGAGTGAGTGTCCGTGTGAGAGAGTGAGTGTCTGTTTGTGCGAGAGATTGAGTCTGTGCATGTGTGCACGAGTGAGTGTGTGCATGTGCGAGAGAGTGAGTGAGTGCATGTGTGAGAGAGTGAGTGTGTGTCTGTGCAAGTGAGAGAGTGCGTGCATGTGTGAGAGAGTGAGTGTGTGCATGTGTGAGAGAATGAGTGCATGCACGTGTGAGAGAGTGAGTGTGTGCATGTGTGAGAGAGTGAGTGTGTGCATGTCTGAGAGAGTGAGTGAGCGAATGTGCGAGAGAGTGAGTTTGTGCATGTACGAGAGATTGAGTGTGTGCATGTGTGAGAGAGTGAGTGTGTGCATGTGTGAGAGTGTGAGTGTGTGCATGTGTGAGGGAGTGAGTGTGTGCATGTGTGAGAGAGTGAGTGTGTGCATGTGTGAGAGAGTGAGTGTGTGCATGTGTGAGAGAGTGAGTGTGTGCATGTGCGAGACAGTGAGTGCCGCAGAGAGTGCGTACGCAGGGAGTGCGTGCCAGAGAGAGTGCGTGCGCGAGAAAATGTGTGTGCAAGAGTGTTTGTGTACATTTGTGACAGAGTGTGTGCATGTGCGAGAGAGTGAGTGTGTGCATGCGCGAGAGAGTGAGAGTGTGTGTGCAAGAGAGTGAGTGTGTCTGTGTAAGAGTGTGAGTGTGTGTATGTGTGAGAGAGTGAGTGGGTGTCTATGTGAGAGACTGAGTGTGTGTCTGTGTGAGAGAGTGAGTGTGTGCATGTGTGAGAGAGTGAGTGTGTGCATGTGTGAGAGAGTGAGAGAGTGTATGTGTGAGAGAGTGTATGTGTGAGAGAGTGAGTGTGTGCATGTGTGAGAGAGTGAGTGTGTGTATGTGTGAGAGAGTGAGTGTGTGTATGTTTGAGAGAGTGAGTGTGTGTCTGTATGAGAGAGTGAGTGTGTGTATGTTTGAGAGAGTGAGTGTGTGTCTGTGTGAGAGAGTGAGTGTGTGCATGTGCGAGAGAGTGAGTGTGTGTCTGTGTGAGAGAGTGAGTGTGTGCATGTGTGAGAGAGTGAGAGAGAGTATGTGTGAGAGATTGAGTGCGTCCATGATTGAGAGAGTGAGTGTGTGTCTGTGTGAGAGAGTGTGTGTGTCTGTGTGAGAGAGTGAGTGTGTGCATGTGTGAGAGAGTGAGTGCGTGCATGTGTGAGAGCGTGAGTGTGTGTGCATGTGTGCGAGAGTGAGTGTGTATATGTGTGAGAGAGTGAGTGTGTGTATGTGTGAGAGAGTGAGTGTGTGCATATGTGAGAGAGTGAGTGTGTGCATGTGTGAGAGAGTGAGTGTGTGTATGTGTGAGAGAGTGAGTGTGTGCATGTGTGAGAGAGTGAGTGAGTGCATGTGCAAGAGAGAGAGTTTGTGCATGTGCGAGAGAGTGAGTGTGTGTGCATGTGCGAGAGAGTGAGTGTGTGTGCATGTGTGAGATAGTGAGTGTGTGTGCATGTGCGAGAGAGTGAGTGTGTGTGCATGTGTGAGATAGTGAGTGTGTGCATGTGTGAGAGATTGAGTGTGTGTGCATGTGTGAGAGAGTGAGTGTGTGCATGTGTGAGAGAGCGAGTGTGTGCATGTGTGAGAGAGTGAGTGTGTGTATGTGTGAGAGAGTGAGGGTGTGTATGTGTGAGAGAGTGAGTGAGTGTATGTGCGAGAGAGTTAGTGTGTGTATGTGTGAGAGAGTGAGTGTGTGTATGTGTGAGAGAGTGAGTGTATGCATGTGTGAGAGAGTGAGTGTTTCCATGTGTGAGAGAGCGAGTGTGTGCATGTGTGAGAGAGTGAGTGTGTGTATGAGTGAGAGAGTGAGGGTGTGTATGTGTGAGAGAGTGAGTGAGTGTATGTGCGAGAGAGTGAGTGTGTGTATGTGTGATGAGTGAGTGTGTGTATGTGCGAGAGAGTGGGTGCATGTGTGGGAGAGTGAGAGAGTGTATGTGCGAGAGAGTGAGTGCATGTGTGAGAAAGTGAGTGTGTGTGTGCAAGAAAGTGAGTGTGTCTGTGCTAGAGTGTGATGTGTATCTGTGTGATAGATTGAGTATGTTTCTGTGTGAGAGAGTGAGTGTGTGTATGAGTGAGAGACTGAGTGTGTGCATGTGTGAGAGAGTGAGTGTGTGCATGTGTGAGAGAGTGAGTGAGTGCATGTGTGAGAGAGTGAGTGAGTGCATGTGTGAGAAAGTGACTGTGTGCATGTGTGAGAGAGTGAGTGTGTGCATGTGCGAGAGAGTGTGTGCGCATGTGTGAGAGAGAGAGTGTGTGTATGTGTGAGCGAGTGAGTGTGTGCATGTTTGAGAGAGTGAGTGTGTGCATGTGCGAGAGAGTGAGTGTGCGCATGTGTGAGAGAGTGAGTGTGCGCATGTGTGAGAGATTGAGTGTGCGCATGTGTGAGAGAGTGAGTGAGTGCATGTGTTAGAAAGTGAGTGTATGCATGTGTGAGAGAGTGAGTGTGTGCATGTGCGAGAGAGTGAGTGTGTGCATGTGTGAGAGAGTGAGTGTGTGCATGTGTGAGAGAGTGAGTGAGTGTATGTGTGAGAGAGTGAGTGAGTGCATGTGTGAGAGAGTGAGTGAGTGCATGTGTGAGAGAGTGAGTGTGTGTATGTGTGAGTGAGTGAGTGTATGCATGTGCGAGATAGTGAGTGTGTGCATGTGAGAGAGCGAGTGTGTGAATGAGTGAGAGAGTGAGTGTGTGCATGTGTGAGAGAGGGAGTGTGTGCATGTGTGAGAGAGTGAGTGTGTGTATGTGTGAGAGAGTGAGGGTGTGTATGTGTGAGAGAGTGAGTGAGTGTATGTGCAAGAGAGTGAGTGTGTGTATGTGTGAGAGAGTGAGGGTGTGTATGTGTGAGAGAGTGAGTGTATGCATGTGTGAGAGAGTGAATGTGTGCATGTGTGAGAGAGCGAGTGTGTGCATGTGTGAGAGAGTGAGTGTGTGTATGTGTGAGAGAGTGAGGGTGTGTATGTGTGAGAGAGTGAGTGAGTGTATGTGCGAGAGAGTGAGTGTGTGTATGTGTGAGAGAGTGGGTGCATGTGTGAGAGAGTGAGTGTGTGTGTGCAAGAAAGTGAGTGTGTCTGTGCAAGAGTGTGATGTGTATCTGTGTGATAGATTGAGTATGTTTCTGTGTGAGAGAGTGAGTGTGTGTATGTGTGAGAGAGTGAGTGTGTGCATGTGTGAGAGATTGAGTGTGTGCATGTGTGTTAGAGTGAGTGTGTGCATGTTTGAGAGAGTGAATGTGTGCATGTGTGAGAGAGTGAGTGTGTGTATGTGTGAGAGAGAGTGTGTGCATGTGTGAGAGAGTGAGTGAGTGCATGTGCAAGAGTGAGAGTTTGTGCATGTGCGAGAGAGTGAGTGTGTGTGCATGTGCGAGAGAATGAGTGTGTGTGCATGTGTGAGATAGTGAGTGTGTGCATGTGTGAGAGATTGAGTGTGTGTGCATGTGTGAGAGAGTGAGTGTGTGCATGTGTGAGAGAGTGAGTTTGTGTATGTGTGAGAGATTGAGTGTTTGTATGTGTGAGAGAGTGAGTGTGTATATGTGTGAGAGAGTGAGTGTGTGTCTGTGTGAGAGAGTGAGTGTGTGTGCATGTGCGAGAGAGTGAGTGTGTGTGCATGTGTGAGATAGTGAGTGTGTGCATGTGTGAGAGATTGAGTGTGTGTGCATGTGTGAGAGAGTGAGTGTGTGCATGTGTGAGAGAGTGAGTGTTTGTATGTGTGAGAGTGTGAGTGTGTATATGTGCGAGAGAGTGAGTGCGTGCATGTGCGAGAGAGTGAGTGTGTGTGCATGTGCGAGAGAATGAGTGTGTGTGCATGTGTGAGAGAGTGAGTGAGTGCATGTGCAAGAGAGTGAGTGTGTGCATGTGTGAGAGAGTGAGTGTGTGTCTGTGTGAGAGAGTGCGTTTGTGTATGTGTGAGAGAGTGACTGAGTGCATGTGTGAGAGAGTGATTGTGTGTATGTGTGAGAGAGTGAGTGTGTGTATGTGTGAGAGAGTGAGTGTGTGTATGTGTTAGAGAGTGAGTGTGTGCATGTGCGAGAGAGTGAGTGCCGCAGAGATTGCGTACCCAGGGAGTGCGTGCCCCAGCGAGTGCGTACCCCCGAGAAAGTTTGTGCGCAAGAGTGTTTGTGTGCATGTGCGATAGTGTGTGTGTGCATGTGCGAGAGAGTGAGTGTGTGCATGTGTGAGAGAGTGAGTGTGTGCATATGTGAGAGAGTGAGTGCGTGCATGTGTGAGAGACTGTGTGTGTGCATGTGTGAGAGAGTGAGTGTGTGCATGTGTGAGAGAGTGAGTGTGTCCATGTGTGAGAGAATGAGTGTGTGCATGTGTGAGAGAGTGAGTGTGTGCATGTTTGATAGAGTGCGTGTGTGCATGTCTGAGAGAGTGAGTGAGTGAATGTGCGAGAGAGTGAGTTTGTGCATGTACGAGAGAGTGAGTGTGTGCATGTGTGAGAGAGTGAGTGTGTGCATGTGTGAGATTGTGAGTGTGTGCATGTATGAGGGAGTGAGTGTGTGCATGTGTGAGAGAGTGAGAATGTGCATGTGTGACAGAATGAGTGTGTGTATGTGTGAGAGAGTGAGTGTGTTTATGTGCGAGAGTGAGTGTGTGTCTGTCTGAGAGTGTGAGTGTGTGCATGTGTGAGAGAGTAAGTGTGCGCATGTTTGAGAGAGTGAGTGTGTGTATGTGCGAGAGAGTGAGTGTGTGCATGTGCGAGAGAGTGAGTGTGTGCATGTGTGAGAGAGTGAGTGTACGTCTGTGCGAGAGAGTGAGTGTGTGAAAGTGCGAGAGAGTGAGTGCATGTGCGAGAGAGTGTGTGCGTTCATGTGCGAGAGAGTGAGTGAGTGTCCGTGTGAGAGAGTGAGTGTCTGTTTGTGCGAGAGATTGAGTCTGTGCATGTGTGCACGAGTGAGTGTGTGCATGTGCGAGAGAGTGAGTGAGTGCATGTGTGAGAGAGTGAGTGTGTGTCTGTGCAAGTGAGAGAGTGCGTGCATGTGTGAGAGAGTGAGTGTGTGCATGTGTGAGAGAATGAGTGCATGCACGTGTGAGAGAGTGAGTGTGTGCATGTGTGAGAGAGTGAGTGTGTGCATGTCTGAGAGAGTGAGTGAGCGAATGTGCGAGAGAGTGAGTTTGTGCATGTACGAGAGATTGAGTGTGTGCATGTGTGAGAGAGTGAGTGTGTGCATGTGTGAGAGTGTGAGTGTGTGCATGTGTGAGGGAGTGAGTGTGTGCATGTGTGAGAGAGTGAGTGTGTGCATGTGTGAGAGAGTGAGTGTGTGCATGTGTGAGAGAGTGAGTGTGTGCATGTGCGAGACAGTGAGTGCCGCAGAGAGTGCGTACGCAGGGAGTGCGTGCCAGAGAGAGTGCGTGCGCGAGAAAATGTGTGTGCAAGAGTGTTTGTGTACATTTGTGACAGAGTGTGTGCATGTGCGAGAGAGTGAGTGTGTGCATGCGCGAGAGAGTGAGAGTGTGTGTGCAAGAGAGTGAGTGTGTCTGTGTAAGAGTGTGAGTGTGTGTATGTGTGAGAGAGTGAGTGGGTGTCTATGTGAGAGACTGAGTGTGTGTCTGTGTGAGAGAGTGAGTGTGTGCATGTGTGAGAGAGTGAGTGTGTGCATGTGTGAGAGAGTGAGAGAGTGTATGTGTGAGAGAGTGTATGTGTGAGAGAGTGAGTGTGTGCATGTGTGAGAGAGTGAGTGTGTGTATGTGTGAGAGAGTGAGTGTGTGTATGTTTGAGAGAGTGAGTGTGTGTCTGTATGAGAGAGTGAGTGTGTGTATGTTTGAGAGAGTGAGTGTGTGTCTGTGTGAGAGAGTGAGTGTGTGCATGTGCGAGAGAGTGAGTGTGTGTCTGTGTGAGAGAGTGAGTGTGTGCATGTGTGAGAGAGTGAGAGAGAGTATGTGTGAGAGATTGAGTGCGTCCATGATTGAGAGAGTGAGTGTGTGTCTGTGTGAGAGAGTGTGTGTGTCTGTGTGAGAGAGTGAGTGTGTGCATGTGTGAGAGAGTGAGTGCGTGCATGTGTGAGAGCGTGAGTGTGTGTGCATGTGTGCGAGAGTGAGTGTGTATATGTGTGAGAGAGTGAGTGTGTGTATGTGTGAGAGAGTGAGTGTGTGCATATGTGAGAGAGTGAGTGTGTGCATGTGTGAGAGAGTGAGTGTGTGTATGTGTGAGAGAGTGAGTGTGTGCATGTGTGAGAGAGTGAGTGAGTGCATGTGCAAGAGAGAGAGTTTGTGCATGTGCGAGAGAGTGAGTGTGTGTGCATGTGCGAGAGAGTGAGTGTGTGTGCATGTGTGAGATAGTGAGTGTGTGTGCATGTGCGAGAGAGTGAGTGTGTGTGCATGTGTGAGATAGTGAGTGTGTGCATGTGTGAGAGATTGAGTGTGTGTGCATGTGTGAGAGAGTGAGTGTGTGCATGTGTGAGAGAGCGAGTGTGTGCATGTGTGAGAGAGTGAGTGTGTGTATGTGTGAGAGAGTGAGGGTGTGTATGTGTGAGAGAGTGAGTGAGTGTATGTGCGAGAGAGTTAGTGTGTGTATGTGTGAGAGAGTGAGTGTGTGTATGTGTGAGAGAGTGAGTGTATGCATGTGTGAGAGAGTGAGTGTTTCCATGTGTGAGAGAGCGAGTGTGTGCATGTGTGAGAGAGTGAGTGTGTGTATGAGTGAGAGAGTGAGGGTGTGTATGTGTGAGAGAGTGAGTGAGTGTATGTGCGAGAGAGTGAGTGTGTGTATGTGTGAGAGAGTGAGTGTGTGTATGTGCGAGAGAGTGGGTGCATGTGTGGGAGAGTGAGAGAGTGTATGTGCGAGAGAGTGAGTGCATGTGTGAGAAAGTGAGTGTGTGTGTGCAAGAAAGTGAGTGTGTCTGTGCTAGAGTGTGATGTGTATCTGTGTGATAGATTGAGTATGTTTCTGTGTGAGAGAGTGAGTGTGTGTATGAGTGAGAGACTGAGTGTGTGCATGTGTGAGAGAGTGAGTGTGTGCATGTGTGAGAGAGTGAGTGAGTGCATGTGTGAGAGAGTGAGTGAGTGCATGTGTGAGAAAGTGACTGTGTGCATGTGTGAGAGAGTGAGTGTGTGCATGTGCGAGAGAGTGTGTGCGCATGTGTGAGAGAGAGAGTGTGTGTATGTGTGAGCGAGTGAGTGTGTGCATGTTTGAGAGAGTGAGTGTGTGCATGTGCGAGAGAGTGAGTGTGCGCATGTGTGAGAGAGTGAGTGTGCGCATGTGTGAGAGAGTGAGTGTGCGCATGTGTGAGAGAGTGAGTGAGTGCATGTGTTAGAAAGTGAGTGTATGCATGTGTGAGAGAGTGAGTGTGTGCATGTGCGAGAGAGTGAGTGTGTGCATGTGTGAGAGAGTGAGTGTGTGCATGTGTGAGAGAGTGAGTGAGTGTATGTGTGAGAGAGTGAGTGAGTGCATGTGTGAGAGAGTGAGTGAGTGCATGTGTGAGAGAGTGAGTGTGTGTATGTGTGAGTGAGTGAGTGTATGCATGTGCGAGATAGTGAGTGTGTGCATGTGAGAGAGCGAGTGTGTGAATGAGTGAGAGAGTGAGTGTGTGCATGTGTGAGAGAGGGAGTGTGTGCATGTGTGAGAGAGTGAGTGTGTGTATGTGTGAGAGAGTGAGGGTGTGTATGTGTGAGAGAGTGAGTGAGTGTATGTGCAAGAGAGTGAGTGTGTGTATGTGTGAGAGAGTGAGGGTGTGTATGTGTGAGAGAGTGAGTGTATGCATGTGTGAGAGAGTGAATGTGTGCATGTGTGAGAGAGCGAGTGTGTGCATGTGTGAGAGAGTGAGTGTGTGTATGTGTGAGAGAGTGAGGGTGTGTATGTGTGAGAGAGTGAGTGAGTGTATGTGCGAGAGAGTGAGTGTGTGTATGTGTGAGAGAGTGGGTGCATGTGTGAGAGAGTGAGTGTGTGTGTGCAAGAAAGTGAGTGTGTCTGTGCAAGAGTGTGATGTGTATCTGTGTGATAGATTGAGTATGTTTCTGTGTGAGAGAGTGAGTGTGTGTATGTGTGAGAGAGTGAGTGTGTGCATGTGTGAGAGATTGAGTGTGTGCATGTGTGTTAGAGTGAGTGTGTGCATGTTTGAGAGAGTGAATGTGTGCATGTGTGAGAGAGTGAGTGTGTGTATGTGTGAGAGAGAGTGTGTGCATGTGTGAGAGAGTGAGTGAGTGCATGTGCAAGAGTGAGAGTTTGTGCATGTGCGAGAGAGTGAGTGTGTGTGCATGTGCGAGAGAATGAGTGTGTGTGCATGTGTGAGATAGTGAGTGTGTGCATGTGTGAGAGATTGAGTGTGTGTGCATGTGTGAGAGAGTGAGTGTGTGCATGTGTGAGAGAGTGAGTTTGTGTATGTGTGAGAGATTGAGTGTTTGTATGTGTGAGAGAGTGAGTGTGTATATGTGTGAGAGAGTGAGTGTGTGTCTGTGTGAGAGAGTGAGTGTGTGTATGTGTGAGAGAGTGACTGCGTGCATGTGTGAGAGAGTGAGTGTGTGTATGTGTGAGAGAGTGAGTGTGTGTATGTGTGAGAGAGTGAGTGTGTGTATGTGTTAGAGAGTGAGTGTGTGCATGTGCGAGAGAGTGAGTGCCGCAGAGAGTGCGTACCCAGGGAGTGCGTGCCCCAGCGAGTGCGTACCCCCGAGAAAGTTTGTGCGCAAGAGTGTTTGTGTGCATGTGCGAAAGAGTGTGTGTGTGCATGTGCGAGAGAGTGAGTGTGTGCATGTGTGAGAGAGTGAGTATGTGCATATGTGAGAGAGTGAGTGCGTGCATGTGTGAGAGACTGTGTGTGTGCATGTGTGAGAGAGTGAGTGTGTGCATGTGTGAGAGAGTGAGTGTGTCCATGTGTGAGAGAATGAGTGTGTGCATGTGTGAGAGAGTGAGTGTGTGTGCATGTTTGATAGAGTGAGTGTGTGCATGTCTGAGAGAGTGAGTGAATGTGCGAGAGAGTGAGTTTGTGCATGTACGAGAGAGTGAGTGTGTGCATGTGTGAGAGAGTGAGTGTGTGCATGTGTGAGAGTGTGAGTGTGTGCATGTGTGAGGGAGTGAGTGTGTGCATGTGTGAGAGAGTGAGTGTGTGCATGTGTGAGAGAGTGAGTGCGTGCATGTGCGAGACAGTGAGTGCCGAAGAGAGGGCGTACCCAGGGAGTGCTTGCCACAGAGAGTGCGTGCGCGAGAATGTGGGTGTGCAAGAGTGTTTGTGTACATGTGTGACAGAGTGTGTGCATGTGCTAGAGAGTGAGTGTGTGCATGCGCGAGAGAGAAAGTGTGTGTGCAAGAGTGTGAGTGTGTCTGTGCAAGAGAGTGAGTGTGTGTCTGTGTGAGAGAGTTAGTGCGTTTCTCTGTGAGAGTGAGTGTGTGTATGTGAGAGTGAGTGTGTGTGTGTATGTGTGAGAGAGTAAGTGTGTGTATGTGTGAGAGAGTGAGTGTGTGCATGTATGATAGAGTGAGTTTGTGCATGTTTGAGAGAGTGAGTGTGTGCATGTGTGAGAGAGTGAGTGTGTGCATGTATGATAGAGTGAGTTTGTGCATGTTTGAGAGAGTGAGTGTGTGCATGTGTGAGAGAGTGAGTGAGTGCATGTGTGAGAGAGTGAGTGAGTGCATGTGTGAGAAAGTGAGTGTGTGCATGTGTGAGAGAGTGAGTGAGTGCATGTGTGAGAGAGTGAGTGAGTGCATGTGTGAGAAAGTGAGTGTATGCATGTGTGAGAGAGTGAGTGTGTGCATGTGCGAGAGAGTGTGTGCGCATGTGTGAGAGAGTGAGTGTGTGTATGTGTGAGAGAGTGAGTGTGTGCATGTGTGAGAGAGTGAGTGTGTGCATGTGCGAGAGAGTGAGTGTGCGCATGTGTGAGAGAGTGAGTGTGTGCATGTGTGAGAGAGTGAGTGTGCGCATGTGTGAGAGAGTGAGTGAGTGCATGTGTGAGAAAGTGAATGTATGCATGTGTGAGAGAGTGAGTGTGTGCATGTGCGAGAGAGTGAGTGTGTGCATGTGTGAGAGAGTGAGTGTGTGTCTGTGTGAGAGAGTGAGTGTGTGTCTGTGTGAGAGAGTGAGTGTGTGCATGTGTGAGAGAGTGAGTGAGTGCATGTGTGAGAGAGTGAGTGTGTGTATGTGTGAGAGAGTGAGTGTATGCATGTGCGAGATAGTGAGTGTGTGCATGTGCGAGATAGTGAGTGTCTGCATGTGTGAGAGAGCGAGTGTGTGAATGAGTGAGAGAGTGAGTGTGTGCATGTGTGAGAGAGCGAGTGTGTGCATGTGTGAGAGAGTGAGTGTGTGTATGTGTGAGAGAGTGAGGGTGTGTATGTGTGAGAGAGTGAGTGAGTGTATGTGCAAGAGAGTGAGTGTGTGTATGTGTGAGAGAGTGAGGGTGTGTATGTGTGAGAGACTGAGTGAGTGTATGTGCGAGAGAGTGAGTGTGTGTATGTGTGAGAGAGTGAGTGTGTGTATGTGCGAGAGATTGGGTGCATGTGTGGGAGAGTGAGAGAGTGTATGTGCGAGAGAGTGAGTGCATGTGTGAGAGAGTGAGTGTGTGTGTGCAAGAAAGTGAGTGTGTCTATGCAAGAGTGTGATGTGTATCTGTGTGATAGATTGAGTATGTTTCTGTGTGAGAGAGTGAGTGTGTGTATGTGTGAGAGAGTGAGTGTGTGCATGTGTGAGAGATTGAGTGTGTGCATGTGTGTTAGAGTGAGTGTGTGCATGTTTGAGAGAGTGAATGTGTGCATGTGTGAGAGAGTGAGTGTGTGTATGTGTGAGAGAGTGAGTGGGTGTCTGTGTGAGAGACTGAGTGTGTGTCTGTGTGAGAGAGTGAGTGTGTGCATGTGTGAGAGAGTGAATGTGTGTATGTGCGAGAGAGTGAGTGTGTGTATGTTTGAGAGAGTGTGTGTGTGTCTGTGTGAGAGAGTGAGTGTGTGCATGTGCGAGAGAGTGAGTGTGTGTCTGTGTGAGAGAGTGAGTGTGTGCATGTGTGAGAGAGTGAGAGAGTGTATGTGTGAGAGAGTGAGTGCGTCCATGATTGAGAGGGTGAGTGTGTGTCTATGTGAGAGAGTGTGTGTGTCTGTGTGAGAGAGTGAGTGTGTGCATGTGTGAGAGAGTGAGTGCGTGCATATGTGAGAGCGTGAGTGTGTGTGCATGTGTGCGATAGTGAGTGTGTATATGTGTGAGAGAGTGAGTGTGTGTATGTGTGAGAGAGTGAGTGTGTGCATATGTGAGAGAGTGAGTGTGTGCATGTGTGAGAGAGTGAGTGTGTGTATGTGTGAGAGAGACTGTGTGCATGTGTGAGAGAGTGAGTGAGTGCATGTGCAAGAGAGAGAGTTTGTGCATGTGCGAGAGAGTGAGTGTGTGTGCATGTGCGAGAGAGTGAGTGTGTGTGCATGTGTGAGATAGTGAGTGTGTGCATGTGTGAGAGATTGAGTGTGTGTGCATGTGTGAGAGAGTGAGTGTGTGCATGTGTGAGAGAGTGAGTTTGTGTTTGTGTGAGAGATTGAGTGTTTGTATGTGTGAGAGAGTGAGTGTGTATATGTGTGAGAGAGTGAGTGTGTGTCTGTGTGAGAGAGTGAGTGTGTGTATGTGTGAGAGAGTGAATGTGTGCATGTGTGAGAGAGCGAGTGTGTGCATGTGTGAGAGAGTGAGTGTGTGTATGTGTGAGAGAGTGAGGGTGTGTATGTGTGAGAGAGTGAGTGAGTGTATGTGCGAGAGAGTGAGTGTGTGTCTGTGTGAGAGAGTGAGTGTGTGTATGTGCGAGAGAGTGGGTGCATGTGTGAGAGAGTGAGTGTGTGCAAGAAAGTGAGTGTGTCTGTGCAAGAGTGTGATGTGTATCTGTGTGATAGATTGAGTATGTTTCTGTGTGAGAGAGTGAGTGTGTGAATGTGCGAGAGAGTGAGTTTGTGCATGTACGAGAGAGTGAGTGTGTGCATGTGTGAGAGAGTGAGTGTGTGCATGTGTGAGAGTGTGAGTGTGTGCATGTGTGAGAGAGTGAGTGTGTGTATGTGTGAGAGAGTTACTGCGTGCATGTGTGAGAGAGTGAGTGTGTG
This sequence comes from Cetorhinus maximus, assembly GCF_964194155.1. NCBI lineage: Eukaryota > Metazoa > Chordata > Chondrichthyes > Lamniformes > Cetorhinidae > Cetorhinus > Cetorhinus maximus. The sequence continues at coordinate 291,479 of NW_027596432.1, read as the reverse complement.
TATGTGTGAGAGAGTGGGTGTGTGTATGTGTGAGAGAGTGAGTGTGTGTATGTGTTAGAGAGTGAGTGTGTGCATGTGCGAGAGAGTGAGTGCCGCAGAGAGTGCGTACCCAGGGAGTGCGTGCCCCAGCGAGTGCGTACCCCCGAGAAAGTTTGTGCGCAAGAGTGTTTGTGTGCATGTGCGAAAGAGTGTGTGTGTGCATGTGCGAGAGAGTGAGTGTGTGCATGTGTGAGAGAGTGAGTGTGTGCATATGTGAGAGAGTGAGTGCGTGCATGTGTGAGAGACTGTGTGTGTGCATGTGTGAGAGAGTGAGTGTGTGCATGTGTGAGAGAGTGAGTGTGTCCATGTGTGAGAGAATGAGTGTGTGCATGTGTGAGAGAGTGAGTGTGTGTGCATGTTTGATAGAGTGAGTGTGTGCATGTCTGAGAGAGTGAGTGAATGTGCGAGAGAGTGAGTTTGTGCATGTACGAGAGAGTGAGTGTGTGCATGTGTGAGAGAGTGAGTGTGTGCATGTGTGAGAGTGTGAGTGTGTGCATGTGTGAGGGAGTGAGTGTGTGCATGTGTGAGAGAGTGAGTGTGTGCATGTGTGAGAGAGTGAGTGCGTGCATGTGCGAGACAGTGAGTGCCGCAGAGAGGGCGTACCCAGGGAGTGCGTGCCACAGAGAGTGCGTGCGCGAGAATGTGGGTGTGCAAGAGTGTTTGTGTACATGTGTGACAGAGTGTGTGCATGTGCTAGAGAGTGAGTGTGTGCATGCGCGAGAGAGAAAGTGAGTGTGCAAGAGTGTGAGTGTGTCTGTGCAAGAGAGTGAGTGTGTGTCTGTGTGAGAGAGTTAGTGCGTTTCTCTGTGAGAGTGAGTGTGTGTATGTGAGAGTGAGTGTGTGTGTGTATGTGTGAGAGAGTAAGTGTGTGTATGTGTGAGAGAATGAGTGTGTGCATGTATGATAGAGTGAGTTTGTGCATGTTTGAGAGAGTGAGTGTGTGCATGTGTGAGAGAGTGAGTGTGTGCATGTATGATAGAGTGAGTTTGTGCATGTTGGAGAGAGTGAGTGTGTGCATGTGTGAGAGAGTGAGTGAGTGCATGTGTGAGAGAGTGAGTGAGTGCATGTGTGAGAAAGTGAGTGTGTGCATGTGTGAGAGAGTGAGTGAGTGCATGTGTGAGAGAGTGAGTGAGTGCATGTGTGAGAAAGTGAGTGTATGCATGTGTGAGAGAGTGAGTGTGTGCATGTGCGAGAGAGTGTGTGCGCATGTGTGAGAGAGTGAGTGTGTGTATGTGTGAGAGAGTGAGTGTGTGCATGTGTGAGAGAGTGAGTGTGTGCATGTGCGAGAGAGTGAGTGTGCGCATGTGTGAGAGAGTGAGTGTGCGCATGTGTGAGAGAGTGAGTGTGCGCATGTGTGAGAGAGTGAGTGAGTGCATGTGTGAGAAAGTGAATGTATGCATGTGTGAGAGAGTGAGTGTGTGCATGTGCGAGAGAGTGAGTGTGTGCATGTGTGAGAGAGTGAGTGTGTGTCTGTGTGAGAGAGTGAGTGTGTGTCTGTGTGAGAGAGTGAGTGTGTGCATGTGTGAGAGAGTGAGTGAGTGCATGTGTGAGAGAGTGAGTGTGTGTATGTGTGAGAGAGTGAGTGTATGCATGTGCGAGATAGTGAGTGTGTGCATGTGCGAGATAGTGAGTGTGTGCTTGTGTGAGAGAGCGAGTGTGTGAATGAGTGAGAGAGTGAGTGTGTGCATGTGTGAGAGAGCGAGTGTGTGCATGTGTGAGAGAGTGAGTGTGTGTATGTGTGAGAGAGTGAGGGTGTGTATGTGTGAGAGAGTGAGTGAGTGTATGTGCAAGAGAGTGAGTGTGTGTATGTGTGAGAGAGTGAGGGTGTGTATGTGTGAGAGACTGAGTGAGTGTATGTGCGAGAGAGTGAGTGTGTGTATGTGTGAGAGAGTGAGTGTGTGTATGTGCGAGAGATTGGGTGCATGTGTGGGAGAGTGAGAGAGTGTATGTGCGAGAGAGTGAGTGCATGTGTGAGAGAGTGAGTGTGTGTGTGCAAGAAAGTGAGTGTGTCTATGCAAGAGTGTGATGTGTATCTGTGTGATAGATTGAGTATGTTTCTGTGTGAGAGAGTGAGTGTGTGTATGAGTGAGAGACTGAGTGTGTGCATGTGTGAGAGAGTGAGTGTGTGCATGTGTGAGAGAGTGAGTGAGTGCATGTGTGAGAGAGTGAGTGAGTGCATGTGTGAGAAAGTGACTGTGTGCATGTGTGAGAGAGTGAGTGTGTGCATGTGCGAGAGAGTGTGTGCGCATGTGTGAGAGAGTGAGTGTGTGTATGTGTGAGCGAGTGAGTGTGTGCATGTGTGAGAGAGTGAGTGTGTGCTTGTGCGAGAGAGTGAGTGTGCGCATGTGTGAGAGAGTGAGTGTGCGCATGTGTGAGAGAGTGAGTGTGCGCATGTGTGAGAGAGTGAGTGAGTGCATGTGTTAGAAAGTGAGTGTATGCATGTGTGAGAGAGTGAGTGTGTGCATGTGCGAGAGAGTGAGTGTGTGCATGTGTGAGAGAGTGAGTGTGTGCATGTGTGAGAGAGTGAGTGAGTGTATGTGTGAGAGAGTGAGTGAGTGCATGTGTGAGAGAGTGAGTGAGTGCATGTGTGAGAGAGTGAGTGTTTGTATGTGTGAGTGAGTGAGTGTATGCATGTGCGAGATAGTGAGTGTGTGCATGTGAGAGAGCGAGTGTGTGAATGAGTGAGAGAGTGAGTGTGTGCATGTGTGAGAGAGCGAGTGTTTGCATGTGTGAGAGAGTGAGTGTGTGTATGTGTGAGAGAGTGAGGGTGTGTATGTGTGAGAGAGTGAGTGAGTGTATGTGCAAGAGAGTGAGTGTGTGTATGTGTGAGAGAGTGAGGGTGTGTATGTGTGAGAGAGTGAGTGTATGCATGTGTGAGAGAGTGAATGTGTGCATGTGTGAGAGAGCGAGTGTGTGCATGTGTGAGAGAGTGAGTGTGTGTATGTGTGAGAGAGTGAGGGTGTGTATGTGTGAGAGAGTGAGTGAGTGTATGTGCGAGAGAGTGAGTGTGTGTATGTGTGAGAGATTGGGTGCATGTGTGAGAGAGTGAGTGTGTGTGTGCAAGAAAGTGAGTGTGTCTGTGCAAGAGTGTGATGTGTATCTGTGTGATAGATTGAGTATGTTTCTGTGTGAGAGAGTGAGTGTGTGTATGTGTGAGAGAGTGAGTGTGTGCATGTGTGAGAGATTGAGTGTGTTCATGTGTGTTAGAGTGAGTGTGTGCATGTTTGAGAGAGTGAATGTGTGCATGTGTGAGAGAGTGAGTGTGTGTATGTGTGAGAGGGAGTGTGTGCATGTGTGAGAGAGTGAGTGAGTGCATGTGCAAGAGTGAGAGTTTGTGCATGTGCGAGAGAGTGAGTGTGTGTGCATGTGCGAGAGAGTGAGTGTGTGTGCATGTGTGAGATAGTGAGTGTGTGCATGTGTGAGAGATTGAGTGTGTGTGCATGTGTGAGAGAGTGAGTGTGTGCATGTGTGAGAGAGTGAGTTTGTGTATGTGTGAGAGATTGAGTGTTTGTATGTGTGAGAGAGTGAGTGTGTATATGTGTGAGAGAGTGAGTGTGTGTCTGTGTGAGAGAGTGAGTGTGTGTATGTGTGAGAGAGTGACTGCGTGCATGTGTGAGAGAGTGAGTGTGTGTATGTGTGAGAGAGTGAGTGTGTGTATGTGTGAGAGAGTGAGTGTGTGTATGTGTTAGAGAGTGAGAGTGTGCATGTGCGAGAGAGTGAGTGCCGCAGAGAGTGCGTACCCAGGGAGTGCGTGCCCCAGCGAGTGCGTACCCCCGAGAAAGTTTGTGCGCAAGAGTGTTTGTGTGCATGTGCGAAACAGTGTGTGTGTGCATGTGCGAGAGAGTGAGTGTGTGCATGTGTGAGAGAGTGAGTGTGTGCATATGTGAGAGAGTGAGTGCGTGCATGTGTGAGAGACTGTGTGTGTGCATGTGTGAGAGAGTGAGTGTGTGCATGTGTGAGAGAGTGAGTGTGTCCATGTGTGAGAGAATGAGTGTGTGCATGTGTGAGAGAGTGAGTGTGTGTGCATGTTTGATAGAGTGAGTGTGTGCATGTCTGAGAGAGTGAGTTAATGTGCGAGAGAGTGAGTTTGTGCATGTACGAGAGAGTGAGTGTGTGCATGTGTGAGAGAGTGAGTGTGTGCATGTGTGAGAGAGTGAGTGTGTGTATGTGTGAGAGAGTGAGGGTGTGTATGTGTGAGAGAGTGAGTGAGTGTATGTGCGAGAGAGTTAGTGTGTGTATGTGTGAGAGAGTGAGTGTGTGTATGTGTGAGAGAGTGAGTGTATGCATGTGTGAGAGAGTGAGTGTTTCCATGTGTGAGAGAGCGAGTGTGTGCATGTGTGAGAGAGTGAGTGTGTGTATGAGTGAGAGAGTGAGGGTGTGTATGTGTGAGAGAGTGAGTGAGTGTATGTGCGAGAGAGTGAGTGTGTGTATGTGTGAGAGAGTGAGTGTGTGTATGTGCGAGAGAGTGGGTGCATGTGTGGGAGAGTGAGAGAGTGTATGTGCGAGAGAGTGAGTGCATGTGTGAGAAAGTGAGTGTGTGTGTGCAAGAAAGTGAGTGTGTCTGTGCTAGAGTGTGATGTGTATCTGTGTGATAGATTGAGTATGTTTCTGTGTGAGAGAGTGAGTGTGTGTATGAGTGAGAGAGTGAGTGTGTGCATGTGTGAGAGAGTGAGTGTGTGCATGTGTGAGAGAGTGAGTGAGTGCATGTGTGAGAGAGTGAGTGAGTGCATGTGTGAGAAAGTGACTGTGTGCATGTGTGAGAGAGTGAGTGAGTGCATGTGTGAGAGAGTGAGTGAGTGCATGAGTGAGAAAGTGAGTGTATGCATGTGTGAGAGAGTGAGTGTGTGCATGTGCGAGAGAGTGTGTGCGCATGTGTGAGAGAGTGAGTGTGTGTATGTGTGAGCGAGTGAGTGTGTGCATGTGTGAGAGAGTGAGTGTGTGCATGTGCGAGAGAGTGAGTGTGCGCATGTGTGAGAGAGTGAGTGTGCGCATGTGTGAGAGAGTGAGTGTGCGCATGTGTGAGAGAGTGAGTGAGTGCATGTGTGAGAAAGTGAGTGTATGCATGTGTGAGAGAGTGAGTGTGTGCATGTGCGAGAGAGTGAGTGTGTGCATGTGTGAGAGAGTGAGTGTGTGCATGTGTGAGAGAGTGAGTGAGTGTATGTGTGAGAGAGTGAGTGAGTGCATGTGTGAGAGAGTGAGTGAGTGCATGTGTGAGAGAGTGAGTGTGTGTATGTGTGAGAGAGTGAGTGTATGCATGTGCGAGATAGTGAGTGTGTGCATGTGTGAGAGAGCGAGTGTGTGAATGAGTGAGAGAGTGAGTGTGTGCATGTGTGAGAGAGCGAGTGTGTGCATGTGTGAGAGAGTGAGTGTGTGTATGTGTGAGAGAGTGAGGGTGTGTATGTGTGAGAGAGTGAGTGAGTGTATGTGCAAGAGAGTGAGTGTGTGTATGTGTGAGAGAGTGAGGGTGTGTATGTGTGAGAGAGTGAGTGTATGCATGTGTGAGAGAGTGAATGTGTGCATGTGTGGGAGAGCGAGTGTGTGCATGTGTGAGAGAGTGAGTGTGTGTATGTGTGAGAGAGTGAGGGTGTGTATGTTTGAGAGAGTGAGTGAGTGTATGTGCGAGAGAGTGAGTGTGTGTATGTGTGAGAGAGTGGGTGCATGTGTGAGAGAGTGAGTGTGTGTGTGCAAGAAAGTGAGTGTGTCTGTGCAAGAGTGTGATGTGTATCTGTGTGATAGATTGAGTATGTTTCTGTGTGAGAGAGTGAGTGTGTGTATGTGTGAGAGAGTGAGTGTGTGCATGTGTGAGAGATTGAGTGTGTGCATGTGTGTTAGAGAGAGTGTGTGCATGTTTGAGAGAGTGAATGTGTGCATGTGTGAGAGAGTGAGTGTGTGTATGTGTGAGAGAGAGTGTGTGCATGTGTGAGAGAGTGAGTGAGTGCATGTGCAAGAGTGAGAGTTTGTGCATGTGCGAGAGAGTGAGTGTGTGTGCATGTGCGAGAGAGTGAGTGTGTGTGCATGTGTGAGATAGTGAGTGTGTGCATGTGTGAGAGATTGAGTGTGTGTGCATGTGTGAGAGAGTGAGTGTGTGCATGTGTGAGAGAGTGAGTTTGTGTATGTGTGAGAGATTGAGTGTTTGTATGTGTGAGAGATTGAGTGTGTATATGTGTGAGAGAGTGAGTGTGTGTCTGTGTGAGAGAGTGAGTGTGTGTATGTGTGAGAGAGTGACTGCGTGCATGTGTGAGAGAGTGAGTGTGTGTATGTGTGAGAGAGTGAGTGTGTGTATGTGTGAGAGAGTGAGTGTGTGTATGTGTTAGAGAGTGAGTGTGTGCATGTGCGAGAGAGTGAGTGCCGCAGAGAGTGCGTACCCAGGGAGTGCGTGCCCCAGCGAGTGCGTACCCCCGAGAAAGTTTGTGCGCAAGAGTGTTTGTGTGCATGTGCGAAAGAGTGTGTGTGTGCATGTGCGAGAGAGTGAGTGTGTGCATGTGTGAGAGAGTGAGTATGTGCATATGTGAGAGAGTGAGTGCGTGCATGTGTGAGAGACTGTGTGTGTGCATGTGTGAGAGAGTGAGTGTGTGCATGTGTGAGAGAGTGAGTGTGTCCATGTGTGAGAGAATGAGTGTGTGCATGTGTGAGAGAGTGAGTGTGTGTGCATGTTTGATAGAGTGAGTGTGTGCATGTCTGAGAGAGTGAGTGAATGTGCGAGAGAGTGAGTTTGTGCATGTACGAGAGAGTGAGTGTGTGCATGTGTGAGAGAGTGAGTGTGTGCATGTGTGAGAGTGTGAGTGTGTGCATGTGTGAGGGAGTGAGTGTGTGCATGTGTGAGAGAGTGAGTGTGTGCATGTGTGAGAGAGTGAGTGCGTGCATGTGCGAGACAGTGAGTGCCGAAGAGAGGGCGTACCCAGGGAGTGCGTGCCACAGAGAGTGCGTGCGCGAGAATGTGGGTGTGCAAGAGTGTTTGTGTACATGTGTGACAGAGTGTGTGCATGTGCTAGAGAGTGAGTGTGTGCATGCGCGAGAGAGAAAGTGTGTGTGCAAGAGTGTGAGTGTGTCTGTGCAAGAGAGTGAGTGTGTGTCTGTGTGAGAGAGTTAGTGCGTTTCTCTGTGAGAGTGAGTGTGTGTATGTGAGAGTGAGTGTGTGTGTGTATGTGTGAGAGAGTAAGTGTGTGTATGTGTGAGAGAGTGAGTGTGTGCATGTATGATAGAGTGAGTTTGTGCATGTTTGAGAGAGTGAGTGTGTGCATGTGTGAGAGAGTGAGTGTGTGCATGTATGATAGAGTGAGTTTGTGCATGTTTGAGAGAGTGAGTGTGTGCATGTGTGAGAGAGTGAGTGAGTGCATGTGTGAGAGAGTGAGTGAGTGCATGTGTGAGAAAGTGAGTGTGTGCATGTGTGAGAGAGTGAGTGAGTGCATGTGTGAGAGAGTGAGTGAGTGCATGTGTGAGAAAGTGAGTGTATGCATGTGTGAGAGAGTGAGTGTGTGCATGTGCGAGAGAGTGTGTGCGCATGTGTGAGAGAGTGAGTGTGTGTATGTGTGAGAGAGTGAGTGTGTGCATGTGTGAGAGAGTGAGTGTGTGCATGTGCGAGAGAGTGAGTGTGCGCATGTGTGAGAGAGTGAGTGTGCGCATGTGTGAGAGAGTGAGTGTGCGCATGTGTGAGAGAGTGAGTGAGTGCATGTGTGAGAAAGTGAATGTATGCATGTGTGAGAGAGTGAGTGTGTGCATGTGCGAGAGAGTGAGTGTGTGCATGTGTGAGAGAGTGAGTGTGTGTCTGTGTGAGAGAGTGAGTGTGTGTCTGTGTGAGAGAGTGAGTGTGTGCATGTGTGAGAGAGTGAGTGAGTGCATGTGTGAGAGAGTGAGTGTGTGTATGTGTGAGAGAGTGAGTGTATGCATGTGCGAGATAGTGAGTGTGTGCATGTGCGAGATAGTGAGTGTGTGCATGTGTGAGAGAGCGAGTGTGTGAATGAGTGAGAGAGTGAGTGTGTGCATGTGTGAGAGAGCGAGTGTGTGCATGTGTGAGAGAGTGAGTGTGTGTATGTGTGAGAGAGTGAGGGTGTGTATGTGTGAGAGAGTGAGTGAGTGTATGTGCAAGAGAGTGAGTGTGTGTATGTGTGAGAGAGTGAGGGTGTGTATGTGTGAGAGACTGAGTGAGTGTATGTGCGAGAGAGTGAGTGTGTGTATGTGTGAGAGAGTGAGTGTGTGTATGTGCGAGAGATTGGGTGCATGTGTGGGAGAGTGAGAGAGTGTATGTGCGAGAGAGTGAGTGCATGTGTGAGAGAGTGAGTGTGTGTGTGCAAGAAAGTGAGTGTGTCTATGCAAGAGTGTGATGTGTATCTGTGTGATAGATTGAGTATGTTTCTGTGTGAGAGAGTGAGTGTGTGCATGTGTGAGAGAGTGAGTGTGTGTATGTGTGAGAGAGTGAGTGGGTGTCTGTGTGAGAGACTGAGTGTGTGTCTGTGTGAGAGAGTGAGTGTGTGCATGTGTGAGAGAGTGAATGTGTGCATGTGTGAGAGAGTGAGAGAGTGTATGTGTGAGAGAGTGAGTGTGTGCATGTGTGAGAGAGTGAGTGTGTGTATGTGCGAGAGAGTGAGTGTGTGTATGTTTGAGAGAGTGTGTGTGTGTCTGTGTGAGAGAGTGAGTGTGTGCATGTGCGAGAGAGTGAGTGTGTGTCTGTGTGAGAGAGTGAGTGTGTGCATGTGTGAGAGAGTGAGAGAGTGTATGTGTGAGAGAGTGAGTGCGTCCATGATTGAGAGGGTGAGTGTGTGTCTATGTGAGAGAGTGTGTGTGTCTGTGTGAGAGAGTGAGTGTGTGCATGTGTGAGAGAGTGAGTGCGTGCATGTGTGAGAGCGTGAGTGTGTGTGCATGTGTGCGATAGTGAGTGTGTATATGTGTGAGAGAGTGAGTGTGTGTATGTGTGAGAGAGTGAGTGTGTGCATATGTGAGAGAGTGAGTGTGTGCATGTGTGAGAGAGTGAGTGTGTGTATGTGTGAGAGAGACTGTGTGCATGTGTGAGAGAGTGAGTGAGTGCATGTGCAAGAGAGAGAGTTTGTGCATGTGCGAGAGAGTGAGTGTGTGTGCATGTGCGAGAGAGTGAGTGTGTGTGCATGTGTGAGATAGTGAGTGTGTGCATGTGTGAGAGATTGAGTGTGTGTGCATGTGTGAGTGAGTGAGTGTGTGCATGTGTGAGAGAGTGAGTTTGTGTATGTGTGAGAGATTGAGTGTTTGTATGTGTGAGAGAGTGAGTGTGTATATGTGTGAGAGAGTGAGTGTGTGTCTGTGTGAGAGAGTGAGTGTGTGTATGTGTGAGAGAGTGAATGTGTGCATGTGTGAGAGAGCGAGTGTGTGCATGTGTGAGAGAGTGAGTGTGTGTATGTGTGAGAGAGTGAGGGTGTGTATGTGTGAGAGAGTGAGTGAGTGTATGTGCGAGAGAGTGAGTGTGTGTATGTGTGAGAGAGTGAGTGTGTGTATGTGCGAGAGAGTGGGTGCATGTGTGAGAGAGTGAGTGTGTGTGTGCAAGAAAGTGAGTGTGTCTGTGCAAGAGTGTGATGTGTATCTGTGTGATAGATTGAGTATGTTTCTGTGTGAGAGAGTGAGTGTGTGTATGTGTGAGAGAGTGAGTGTGTGCATGTGTGAGAGATTGAGTGTGTGCATGTGTGTGAGAGTGAGTGTGTGCATGTTTCAGAGAGTGAATGTGTGCATGTGTGAGAGAGTGAGTGTGTGTATGTGTGAGAGAGAGTGTGTGCATGTGTGAGAGAGTGAGTGAGTGCATGTGCAAGAGTGAGAGTTTGTGCATGTGCGAGAGAGTGAGTGTGTGTGCATGTGCGAGAGAGTGAGTGTGTGTGCATGTGTGAGATAGTGAGTGTGTGCATGTGTGAGAGATTGAGTGTGTGTGCATGTGTGAGAGAGTGAGTGTGTGCATGTGTGAGAGAGTGAGTTTGTGTATGTGTGAGAGATTGAGTGTTTGTATGTGTGAGAGAGTGAGTGTGTATATATGTGAGAGAGTGAGTGTGTGTCTGTGTGAGAGAGTGAGTGTGTGTATGTGTGAGAGAGTTACTGCGTGCATGTGTGAGAGAGTGAGTGTGTGTATGTGTGAGAGAGTGAGTGTGTGTATGTGTGAGAGAGAGTGTGTGCATGTGTGAGAGAGTGAGTGAGTGCATGTGCAAGAGTGAGAGTTTGTGCATGTGCGAGAGAGTGAGTGTGTGTGCATGTGCGAGAGAGTGAGTGTGTGTGCATGTGTGAGATAGTGAGTGTGTGCATGTGTGAGAGATTGAGTGTGTGTGCATGTGTGAGAGAGTGAGTGTGTGCATGTGTGAGAGAGTGAGTTTGTGTATGTGTGAGAGATTGAGTGTTTGTATGTGTGAGAGAGTGAGTGTGTATATATGTGAGAGAGTGAGTGTGTGTCTGTGTGAGAGAGTGAGTGTGTGTATGTGTGAGAGAGTTACTGCGTGCATGTGTGAGAGAGTGAGTGTGTGTATGTGTGAGAGAGTGAGTGTGTGTATGTGTGAGAGAGTGAGTGTGTGTATGTGTTAGAGAGTGAGTGTGTGCATGTGCGAGAGAGTGAGTGCCGCAGAGAGTGCGTACCCAGGGAGTGCGTGCCCCAGCGAGTGCGTACCCCCGAGAAAGTTTGTGCGCAAGAGTGTTTGTGTGCATGTGCGAAAGAGTGTGTGTGTGCATGTGCGAGAGAGTGAGTGTGTGCATGTGTGAGAGAGTGAGTGTGTGCATATGTGAGAGAGTGAGTGCGTGCATGTGTGAGAGACTGTGTGTGTGCATGTGTGAGAGAGTGAGTGTGTGCATGTGTGAGAGAGTGAGTGTGTCCATGTGTGAGAGAATGAGTGTGTGCATGTGTGAGAGAGTGAGTGTGTGTGCATGTTTGATAGAGTGAGTGTGTGCATGTCTGAGAGAGTGAGTGAATGTGCGAGAGAGTGAGTTTGTGCATGTACGAGAGAGTGAGTGTGTGCATGTGTGAGAGAGTGAGTGTGTGCATGTGTGAGAGTGTGAGTGTGTGCATGTGTGAGGGAGTGAGTGTGTGCATGTGTGAGAGAGTGAGTGTGTGCATGTGTGAGAGAGTGAGTGCGTGCATGTGCGAGACAGTGAGTGCCGCAGAGAGGGCGTACCCAGGGAGTGCGTGCCACAGAGAGTGCGTGCGCGAGAATGTGGCTGTGCAAGAGTGTTTGTGTACATGTGTGACAGAGTGTGTGCATGTGCTAGAGAGTGAGTGTGTGCATGCGCGAGAGAGAAAGTGTGTGTGCAAGAGTGTGAGTGTGTCTGTGCAAGAGAGTGAGTGTGTGTCTGTGTGAGAGAGTTAGTGCGTTTCTCTGTGAGAGTGAGTGTGTGTATGTGAGAGTGAGTGTGTGTGTGTATGTGTGAGAGAGTAAGTGTGTGTATGTGTGAGAGAGTGAGTGTGTGCATGTATGATAGAGTGAGTTTGTGCATGTTTGAGAGAGTGAGTGTGTGCATGTGTGAGAGAGTGAGTGTGTGCATGTATGATAGAGTGAGTTTGTGCATGTTTGAGAGAGTGAGTGTGTGCATGTGTGAGAGAGTGAGTGAGTGCATGTGTGAGAGAGTGAGTGAGTGCATGTGTGAGAAAGTGAGTGTGTGCATGTGTGAGAGAGTGAGTGAGTGCATGTGTGAGAGAGTGAGTGAGTGCATGTGTGAGAAAGTGAGTGTATGCATGTGTGAGAGAGTGAGTGTGTGCATGTGCGAGAGAGTGTGTGCGCATGTGTGAGAGAGTGAGTGTGTGTATGTGTGAGAGAGTGAGTGTGTGCATGTGTGAGAGAGTGAGTGTGTGCATGTGCGAGAGAGTGAGTGTGCGCATGTGTGAGAGAGTGAGTGTGCGCATGTGTGAGAGAGTGAGTGTGCGCATGTGTGAGAGAGTGAGTGAGTGCATGTGTGAGAAAGTGAATGTATGCATGTGTGAGAGAGTGAGTGTGTGCATGTGCGAGAGAGTGAGTGTGTGCATGTGTGAGAGAGTGAGTGTGTGTCTGTGTGAGAGAGTGAGTGTGTGTCTGTGTGAGAGAGTGAGTGTGTGCATGTGTGAGAGAGTGAGTGAGTGCATGTGTGAGAGAGTGAGTGTGTGTATGTGTGAGAGAGTGAGTGTATGCATGTGCGAGATAGTGAGTGTGTGCATGTGCGAGATTGTGAGTGTGTGCATGTGTGAGAGAGCGAGTGTGTGAATGAGTGAGAGAGTGAGTGTGTGCATGTGTGAGAGAGCGAGTGTGTGCATGTGTGAGAGAGTGAGTGTGTGTATGTGTGAGAGAGTGAGGGTGTGTATGTGTGAGAGAGTGAGTGAGTGTATGTGCAAGAGAGTGAGTGTGTGTATGTGTGAGAGAGTGAGGGTGTGTATGTGTGAGAGAGTGAGTGAGTGTATGTGCGAGAGAGTGAGTGTGTGTATGTGTAGAGAGTGAGTGTGTGTATGTGCGAGAGATTGGGTGCATGTGTGGGAGAGTGAGAGAGTGTATGTGCGAGAGAGTGAGTGCATGTGTGAGAGAGTGAGTGTGTGTGTGCAAGAAAGTGAGTGTGTCTATGCAAGAGTGTGATGTGTATCTGTGTGATAGATTGAGTATGTTTCTGTTTGAGAGAGTGAGTGTGTGTATGTGTGAGAGAGTGAGTGTGTGCATGTGTGAGAGATTGAGTGTGTGCATGTGTGTTAGAGTGAGTGTGTGCATGTTTGGGAGAGTGAATGTGTGCATGTGTGAGAGAGTGAGTGTGTGTATGTGTGAGAGAGTGAGTGGGTGTCTGTGTGAGAGACTGAGTGTGTGTCTGTGTGAGAGAGTGAGTGTGTGCATGTGTGAGAGAGTGAATGTGTGCATGTGTGAGAGAGTGAGAGAGTGTATGTGTGAGAGAGTGAGTGTTTACATGTGTGAGAGAGTGAGTGTGTGTATGTGCGAGAGAGTGAGTGTGTGTATGTTTGAGAGAGTGTGTGTGTGTCTGTGTGAGAGAGTGAGTGTGTGCATGTGCGAGAGAGAGAGTGTGTGTCTGTGTGAGAGAGTGAGTGTGTGCATGTGTGAGAGAGTGAGAGAGTGTATGTGTGAGAGAGTGAGTGCGTCCATGATTGAGAGGGTGAGTGTGTGTCTATGTGAGAGAGTGTGTGTGTCAGTGTGAGAGAGTGAGTGTGTGCATGTGTGAGAGAGTGAGTGCGTGCATGTGTGAGAGCGTGAGTGTGTGTGCATGTGTGCGAGAGTGAGTGTGTATATGTGTGAGAGAGTGAGTGTGTGTATGTGTGAGAGAGTGAGTGTGTGCATATGTGAGAGAGTGAGTGTGTGCATGTGTGAGAGAGTGAGTGTGTGTATGTGTGAGAGAGAGTGTGTGCATGTGTGAGAGAGTGAGTGAGTGCATGTGCAAGAGAGAGAGTTTGTGCATGTGCGAGAGAGTGAGTGTGTGTGCATGTGCGAGAGAGTGAGTGTGTGTGCATGTGTGAGATAGTGAGTGTGTGCATGTGTGAGAGATTGAGTGTGTGTGCATGTGTGAGAGAGTGAGTGTGTGCATGTGTGAGAGAGTGAGTTTGTGTATGTGTGAGAGATTGAGTGTTCGTATGTGTGAGAGAGTGAGTGTGTATATGTGTGAGAGAGTGAGTGTGTGTCTGTGTGAGAGAGTGAGTGTGTGTATGTGTGAGAGAGTGACTGCGTGCATGTGTGAGAGAGTGAGTGTGTGTATGTGTGAGAGAGTGAGTGTGTGTATGTGTGAGAGAGTGAGTGTGTGTATGTGTTAGAGAGTGAGTGTGTGCATGTGCGAGAGAGTGAGTGCCGCAGAGAGTGCGTACCCAGGGAGTGCGTGCCCCAGCGAGTGCGTACCCCCAAGAAAGTTTGTGCGCAAGAGTGTTTGTGTGCATGTGCGAAAGAGTGTGTGTGTGCATGTGCGAGAGAGTGAGTGTGTGCATGTGTGAGAGAGTGAGTGTGTGCATATGTGAGAGAGTGAGTGCGTGCATGTGTGAGAGACTGTGTGTGTGCATGTGTGAGAGAGTGAGTGTGTGCATGTGTGAGAGAGTGAGTGTGTCCATGTGTGAGAGAATGAGTGTGTGCATGTGTGAGAGAGTGAGTGTGTGTGCATGTTTGATAGAGTGAGTGTGTGTATGTCTGAGAGAGTGAGTGAATGTGCGAGAGAGTGAGTTTGTGCATGTGCGAGAGAGTGAGTGTGTGCATGTGTGAGAGAGTGAGTGTGTGCATGTGTGAGAGTGTGAGTGTGTGCATGTGTGAGGGAGTGATTGTGTGCATGTGTGAGAGAGTGAGTGTGTGCATGTGTGAGAGAGTGAGTGCGTGCATGTGCGAGACAGTGAGTGCCGCAGAGAGGGCGTACCCAGGGAGTGCGTGCCACAGAGAGTGCGTGCGCGAGAATGTGGGTGTGCAAGAGTGTTTGTGTACATGTGTGACAGAGTGTGTGCATGTGCTAGAGAGTGAGTGTGTGCATGCGCGAGAGAGAAAGTGTGTGTGCAAGAGTGTGAGTGTGTCTGTGCAAGAGAGTGAGTGTGTGTCTGTGTGAGAGAGTTAGTGCGTTTCTCTGTGAGAGTGAGTGTGTGTATGTGAGAGTGAGTGTGTGTGTGTATGTGTGAGAGAGTAAGTGTGTGTATGTGTGAGAGAGTGAGTGTGTGCATGTATGATAGAGTGAGTTTGTGCATGTTTGAGAGAGTGAGTGTGTGCATGTGTGAGAGAGTGAGTGTGTGCATGTATGATAGAGTGAGTTTGTGCATGTTTGAGAGAGTGAGTGTGTGCATGTGTGAGAGAGTGAGTGTGTGTCTGTGTGAGAGTGTGAGTGTGTTCATGTGTGAGAGAGTGAGTGTATGTCTGTGCGAGAGAGTGCGTGTGTGTATGTGCGAGAGAGTGAGTGTGAGCATTTGTCAAAGAGTGAGTGTGTGTCTCTGCGAGAGAGTGAGTGTGTGCATATGCGAGAGAGTGAGTGTGTGCATGTGTGAGAGAGTGAGTTTGTGTCTGTGCAAGTGAGTGAGTGCGTGCATGTGTGAGGGAGTGAGTGTGTGCATGTGTGAGAGAGTGAGTGAGTGCATGTGTGAGAGAGTGAGTGTGTGTCTGTGCAAGTGAGTGAGTGCGTGCATGTGTGAGGGAGTGAGTGTGTGCATGTGTGAGAGAGTGAGTGTGTGTCTGTGTGAGAGTCTGAGTGTGTGTCTGGGTGAGAGTCTGAGTGTGTGTCTGTGTGATAGAGTGAGTGTGTGCATGTGTGAGAGAGTGAGTGTGTGTATGTGTGAGAGAGTGAGTGTGTGCATATGTGAGAGAGTGAGTGTGTGCATGTGTGAGAGAGTGAGTGTGTGTATGTGTGAGAGAGTGAGTGTGTGCATGTGTGAGTGAGGGAGTGCATGTGCAAGAGAGTGAGTGTGTGCATGTGCGAGAGAGTGAGTGTGTGTGCATGTGCGAGAGAGTGAGTGTGTGTGCATGTGTGAGATAGTGAGTGTGTGCATGTGTGAGAGATTGAGTGTGTGTGCATGTGTGAGAGAGTGAGTGTGTGCATGTGTGAGAGATTGAGTGTTTGTATGTCTGAGAGAGTGAGTGTGTATATGTGTGAGAGAGTGATTGCGTGCATGTGTGAGAGAGTGAGCGTGTGTGCATGTGTGAGAGAGTGAGTGAGTGCATGTGCAAGAGAGTGAGTGTGTGCATGTGTGAGAGAGTGAGTGTGTGTCTGTGTGAGAGAGTGCGTTTGTGTATGTGTGAGAGAGTGACTGCGTGCATGGGTGAGAGAGTGAGTGTGTGTATGTGTGAGAGAGTGAGTGTGTGTATGTGTGAGAGAGTGAGTGTGTGTATGTGTTAGAGAGTGAGTGTGTGCATGTGTGAGAGAGTGAGTGCCGCAGAGATTGCGTACCCAGGGAGTGCGTGCCCCAGCGAGTGCGTACCCCCGAGAAAGTTTGAGTGCAAGAGTGTTTGTGTGCATGTGCGATAGTGTGCGTGTGCATGTGCAAGAGAGTGAGTGTGTGCATGTGTGAGAGAGTGAGTGTGTGCATATGTGAGAGAGTGAGTGCGTGCATGTGTGAGAGACTGTGTGTGTGCATGTGTGAGAGAGTGAGTGTGTGCATGTGTGAGAGAGTGAGTGTGTCCATGTGTGAGAGAATGAGTGTGTGCATGTGTGAGAGAGTGAGTGTGTGCATGTTTGATAGAGTGCGTGTGTGCATGTCTGAGAGAGTGAGTGAGTGAATGTGCGAGAGAGTGAGTTTGTGCATGTACGAGAGAGTGAGTGTGTGCATGTGTGAGAGAGTGAGTGTGTGCATGTGTGAGATTGTGAGTGTGTGCATGTGTGAGGGAGTGAGTGTGTGCATGTGTGAGAGAGTGAGAATGTGCATGTGTGAGAGAATGAGTGTGTGTATGTGTGAGAGAGTGAGTGTGTTTATGTGCGAGAGTGAGTGTGTGTCTGTCTGAGAGTGTAAGTGTGTGCATGTGTGAGAGAGTAAGTGTGCGCATGTTTGAGAGAGTGAGTGTGTTTATGTGCGAGAGAGTTTTATGTGTGCATTTGTGAAAGAGTGAGTGTGTGTCTGTGCGAGAGAGTGAGTGTGTGCATGTGCGAGAGAGTGAGTGTGTGCATGTGTGAGAGAGTGAGTGTACGTCTGTGCGAGAGAGTGAGTGTGTGAAAGTACGAGAGAGTGAGTGCATGTGCGAGAGAGTGTGTGCGTGCATGTGCGAGAGAGTGAGTGAGTGTCCGTGTGAGAGAGTGAGTGTGTGTTTGTGCGAGAGATTGAGTCTGTGCATGTGTGCACGAGTGAGTGTGTGCATGTGCGAGAGAGTGAGTGAGTGCATGTGTGAGAGAGTGAGTGTGTGTCTGTGCAAGTGAGAGAGTGCGTGCATGTGTGAGAGAGTGAGTGTGTGCATGTGTGAGAGAATGAGTGCGTGCACGTGTGAGAGAGTGAGTGTGTGCATGTTTGAGAGAGTGAGTGTGTGCATGTCTGAGAGAGTGAGTGAGCGAATGTGCGAGAGAGTGAGTTTGTGCATGTACGAGAGATTGAGTGTGTGCATGTGTGAGGGAGTGAGTGTGTGCATGTGTGAGACAGTGAGTGTGTGCATGTGTGAGAGAGTGAGTGTGTGCATGTGTGAGAGAGTGAGTGTGTGCATGTGCGAGACAGTGAGTGCCGCAGAGAGTGCGTACGCAGGGAGTGCGTGCCAGAGAGAGTGCGTGCGCGAGAAAATGTGTGTGCAAGAGTGCTTGTGTACATTTGTGACAGAGTGTGTGCATGTGCGAGAGAGTGAGTGTGTGCATGCGCGAGAGAGTGAGAGTGTGTGTGCAAGAGAGTGAGTGTGTCTGTGTAAGAGTGTGAGTGTGTATATGTGTGAGAGAGTGAGTGGGTGTCTATGTGAGAGACTGAGTGTGTGTCTGTGTGAGAGAGTGAGTGTGTGCATGTGTGAGAGAGTGAGTGTGTGCATGTGTGAGAGAGTGAGAGAGTGTATGTGTGAGAGAGTGTATGTGTGAGAGAGTGAGTGTGTGCATGTGTGAGAGAGTGAGTGTGTGTATGTGTGAGAGAGTGAGTGTGTGTATGTTTGAGAGAGTGAGTGTGTGTCTGTGTGAGAGAGTGAGTGTGTGTATGTTTGAGAGAGTGAGTGTGTGTCTGTGTGAGAGAGTGAGTGTGTGCATGTGCGAGAGAGTGAGTGTGTGTCTGTGTGAGAGAGTGAGTGTGTGCATGTGTGAGAGAGTGAGAGAGTGTATGTGTGAGAGAGTGAGTGCGTCCATGATTGAGAGAGTGAGTGTGTGTCTGTGTGAGAGAGTGTGTGTGTCTGTGTGAGAGAGTGAGTGTGTGCATGTGTGAGAGAGTGAGTGCGTGCATGTGTGAGAGCGTGAGTGTGTGTGCATGTGTGCGAGAGTGAGTGTGTATATGTGTGAGAGAGTGAGTGTGTGTATGTGTGAGAGAGTGAGTGTGTGCATATGTGAGAGAGTGAGTGTGTGCATGTGTGAGAGAGTGAGTGTGTGTATGTGTGAGAGAGTGAGTGTGTGCATGTGTGAGAGAGTGAGTGAGTGCATGTGCAAGAGAGTGAGTTTGTGCATGTGCGAGAGAGTGAGTGTGTGTGCGTGTGCGAGAGAGTGAGTGTGTGTGCATGTGTGAGATAGTGAGTGTGTGCATGTGTGAGAGATTGAGTGTGTGTGTATGTGTGAGAGAGTGAGTGTGTGCATGTGTGAGAGAGTGAGTGAGTGCATGTGCAAGAGAGTGAGTTTGTGCATGTGCGAGAGAGTGAGTGTGTATATGTGTGAGAGAGTGAGTGTGTGTCTGTGTGAGAGAGTGAGTGTGTGTATGTGTGAGAGAGTGACTGCGTGCATGTGTGAGAGAGTGAGTGTGTGTATGTGTGAGAGAGTGAGTGTGTGTATGTGTGAGAGAGTGAGTGTGTGTATGTGTTAGAGAGTGAGTGTGTGCATGTGCGAGAGAGTGAGTGCCGCAGAGAGTGCGTACCCAGGGAGTGCGTGCCCCAGCGAGTGCGTACCCCCGAGAAAGTTTGTGCGCAAGAGTGTTTGTGTGCATGTGCGAAAGAGTGTGTGTGTGCATGTGCGAGAGAGTGAGTGTGTGCATGTGTGAGAGAGTGAGTGTGTGCATATGTGAGAGAGTGAGTGCGTGCATGTGTGAGAGACTGTGTGTGTGCATGTGTGAGAGAGTGAGTGTGTGCATGTGTGAGAGAGTGAGTGTGTCCATGTGTGAGAGAATGAGTGTGTGCATGTGTGAGAGAGTGAGTGTGTGTGCATGTTTGATAGAGTGAGTGTGTGCATGTCTGATAGAGTGAGTGAATGTGCGAGAGAGAGTGTTTGTGCATGTACGAGAGAGTGAGTGTGTGCATGTGTGTGAGAGTGAGTGTGTGCATGTGTGAGAGTGTGAGTGTGTGCATGTGTGAGGGAGTGAGTGTGTGCATGTGTGAGAGAGTGAGTGTGTGCATGAGTGAGAGAGTGAGTGCGTGCATGTGCGAGACAGTGAGTGCCGCAGAGAGGGCGTACCCAGGGAGTGCGTGCCACAGAGAGTGCGTGCGCGAGAATGTGGGTGTGCAAGAGTGTTTGTGTACATGTGTGACAGAGTGTGTGCATGTGCTAGAGAGTGAGTGTGTGCATGCGCGAGAGAGAAAGTGTGTGTGCAAGAGTGTGAGTGTGTCTGTGCAAGAGAGTGAGTGTGTGTCTGTGTGAGAGAGTTAGTGCGTTTCTCTGTGAGAGTGAGTGTGAGTATGTGAGAGTGAGTGTGTGTGTGTATGTGTGAGAGAGTAAGTGTGTGTATGTGTGAGAGAGTGAGTGTGTGCATGTGTGAGAGAGTGAGTGTGTGCATGTATGATAGAGTGAGTTTGTGCATGTTTGAGAGAGTGAGTGTGTGCATGTGTGAGAGAGTGAGTGTGTGTCTCAGTGAGAGTGTGAGTGTGTTCATGTGTGAGAGAGTGAGTGTATGTCTGTGCGAGAGAGTGAGTGTGTGTATGTGCGAGAGAGTGAGTGTGTGCATTTGTCAAAGAGTGAGTGTGTGTCTCAGCGAGAGAGTGAGTGTGTGCATATGCGAGAGAGTGAGTGTGTGCATGTGTGAGAGAGTGAGTGTGTGTCTGTGCAAGTGAGTGAGTGCGTGCATGTGTGAGGGAGTGAGTGTGTGCATGTGTGAGAGAGTGAGTGAGTGCATGTGTGAGAGAGTGAGTGTGTGTCTGTGCAAGTGAGTGAGTGCGTGCATGTGTGAGGGAGTGAGTGTATGCATGTGTGAGAGAGTGAGTGTGTCCATGTGTGAGAGAATGAGTGTGTGTCTGGGTGAGAGTCTGAGTGTGTGTCTGTGTGATAGAGTGAGTGTGTGCATGTGTGAGAGAGTGAGTGTGTGTCTCAGTGAGAGTGTGAGTGTGTTCATGTGTGAGAGAGTGAGTGTATGTCTGTGCGAGAGAGTGAGTGTGTGTGTGTGCGAGAGAGTGAGTGTGTACATTTGTCAAAGAGTGAGTGTGTGTCTGTGCGAGAGAGTGAGTGTGTGCATGTGCGAGAGAGTGAGTGTGTGCATGTGTGAGAGAGTGAGTGCCGCAGAGAGGGCGTACCCAGGGAGTGAGAGAGAGTGAGTGTGTGTTTCTGCGAGAGATTGAGTGTGTGCATATGTGCACGAGTGAGTGTGTGCATGTGCGAGAGAGTGAGTGAGTGCATGTGTGAGAGAGTGAGTGTGTGTCTGTGCAAGTGAGTGAGTGCGTGCATGTGTGAGGGAGTGAGTGTGTGCATGTGTGAGAGAGTGAGAGTGTGCATGTGTGAGAGAGTGAGTGTTTGCATGTGTGAGAGAGTGAGTGCGTGCATGCGTGAGAGAGAGAGTGCGTGCATGTGTGAGAGAATGAGTGTTTGCATGTGTGAGAGAGTGAGTGCTTGCATGTGCGAGAGAGTGAGTGTGTGCATGTGTGAGAGAGAAAGTGTGTGCATGTGTGAGAGAGTGAGTGTGTGCATGTGTGAGAGAGTGAGTGTGTGCATGTGTGATAGAGTGAGTGTGTGCATGTCTGAGAGAGTGAGCGAATGTGCGAGAGAGTGAGTTTGTGCATGTACGAGAGAATGAGTGTGTGCATGTGTGAGAGAGTGAGTGTGTGCATGTGTGAGAGTGTGAGTGTGTGCATGTGTGAGGGAGTGAGTGTGTGCATGTGTGAGAGAGTGAGTGTGTGTATGTGTGAGAGAGTGAGTGTGTGCATGTGCGAAAGAGTGAGTGTGTGTATCTGTGAGAGAGTGAGTGTGTGTATGTGTGAGAGAGTGAGAATGTGCATGTGTGAGAGAATGAGTGTGTTTATGTGCGAGAGAGTGAGTGTGTGTCTGTGTGAGAGTGTGAGTGTGTGCATGTGTGAGAGAGTGAGTGTGCGCATGTTTGAGAGAGTGAGTGTGTGTATGTGCGAGAGAGTAAGTGTGTGCATTTGTGAAAGAGTGAGTGTGTGTCTGTGCGAGAGAGTGAGTGTGTGCATGTGCGAGAGAGTGAGTGTTTGCATGAGTGAGAGAGTGAGTGTGTGTCCGTGTGAGAGAGTGAGTGTGTGTTTGTGCGAGAGATTGAGTCTGTGCATGTGTGCACGAGTGAGTGTGTGCATGTGCGAGAGAGTGAGTGAGTGCATGTGTGAGAGAGTGAGTGTGTGTCTGTGCAAGTGAGTGAGTGCGTTCATGTGTGAGAGAGTGAGTGTGTGCATGTGTGAGAGAGTGAGTGCGTGCACGTGTGAGAGAGTGAGTGTGTGCATGTGTGAGAGACTGAGTGCGTGCACGTGTGAGAGAGAGAGTGCGTGCATGTGTGAGAGAGTGAGTGAGTGCATGTGTGAGAGAGTGAGTGTTTGCATGTGTGAGAGCGTGAGTGTGTGCATGTGTGAGAGAGTGAGTGTGTGTATGTGTGAGAGAGTGAGTGTGTGCATGTGTGAGAGAGTGAGGGAGTGCATGTGCAAGAGAGTGAGTGTGTGCATGTGCGAGAGAGTGAGTGTGTGTGCATGTGCGAGAGAGTGAGTGTGTGTGCATGTGTGAGATAGTGAGTGTGTGCATGTGTGAGAGATTGAGTGTGTGTGCATGTGTGAGAGAGTGAGTGTGTGCATGTGTGAGAGAGTGAGTGTTTGTATGTGTGAGAGAGTGAGTGTGTATATGTGTGAGAGAGTGAGTGCGTGCATGTGTGAGAGAGTGAGCGTGTGTGCATGTGTGAGAGAGTGAGTGAGTGCATGTGCAAGAGAGTGAGTGTGTGCATGTGTGAGAGAGTGAGTGTGTGTCTGTGTGAGAGAGTGCGTTTGTGTATGTGTGAGAGAGTGACTGCGTGCATGTGTGAGAGAGTGAGTGTGTGTATGTGTGAGAGAGTGAGTGTGTGTATGTGTGAGAGAGTGAGTGTGTTTATGTGTTAGAGAGTGAGTGTGTGCATGTGCGAGAGAGTGAGTGCCGCAGAGATTGCGTACCCAGGGAGTGCGTGCCCCAGCGAGTGCGTACCCCCGAGAAAGTTTGTGCGCAAGAGTGTTTGTGTGCATGTGCGATAGTGTGTGTGTGCATGTGCGAGAGAGTGAGTGTGTGCATGTGTGAGAGAGTGAGTGTGTGTCTGTGCAAGTGAGTGAGTGCGTGCATGTGTGAGGGAGTGAGTGTGTGCATGTGTGAGAGAGTGAGTGAGTGCATGTGTGAGAGAGTGAGTGTGTGTCTGTGCAAGTGAGTGAGTGCGTGCATGTGTGAGGGAGTGAGTGTATGCATGTGTGAGAGAGTGAGTGTGTCCATGTGTGAGAGAATGAGTGTGTGTCTGGGTGAGAGTCTGAGTGTGTGTCTGTGTGATAGAGTGAGTGTGTGCATGTGTGAGAGAGTGAGTGTGTGTCTCAGTGAGAGTGTGAGTGTGTTCATGTGTGAGAGAGTGAGTGTATGTCTGTGCGAGAGAGTGAGTGTGTGTGTGTGCGAGAGAGTGAGTGTGTACATTTGTCAAAGAGTGAGTGTGTGTCTGTGCGAGAGAGTGAGTGTGTGCATGTGCGAGAGAGTGAGTGTGTGCATGTGTGAGAGAGTGAGTGCCGCAGAGAGGGCGTACCCAGGGAGTGAGAGAGAGTGAGTGTGTGTTTCTGCGAGAGATTGAGTGTGTGCATATGTGCACGAGTGAGTGTGTGCATGTGCGAGAGAGTGAGTGAGTGCATGTGTGAGAGAGTGAGTGTGTGTCTGTGCAAGTGAGTGAGTGCGTGCATGTGTGAGGGAGTGAGTGTGTGCATGTGTGAGAGAGTGAGAGTGTGCATGTGTGAGAGAGTGAGTGTTTGCATGTGTGAGAGAGTGAGTGCGTGCATGCGCGAGAGAGAGAGTGCGTGCATGTGTGAGAGAATGAGTGTTTGCATGTGTGAGAGAGTGAGTGTGTGCATGTGTGAGAGAGTGAGTGTGTGCATGTGTGATAGAGTGAGTGTGTGCATGTCTGAGAGAGTGAGCGAATGTGCGAGAGAGTGAGTTTGTGCATGTACGAGAGAATGAGTGTGTGCATGTGTGAGAGAGTGAGTGTGTGCATGTGTGAGAGTGTGAGTGTGTGCATGTGTGAGGGAGTGAGTGTGTGCATGTGTGAGAGAGTGAGTGTGTGTATGTGTGAGAGAGTGAGTGTGTGCATGTGCGAAAGAGTGAGTGTGTGTATCTGTGAGAGAGTGAGTGTGTGTATGTGTGAGAGAGTGAGAATGTGCATGTGTGAGAGAATGAGTGTGTTTATGTGCGAGAGAGTGAGTGTGTGTCTGTGTGAGAGTGTGAGTGTGTGCATGTGTGAGAGAGTGAGTGTGCGCATGTTTGAGAGAGTGAGTGTGTGTATGTGCGAGAGAGTAAGTGTGTGCATTTGTGAAAGAGTGAGTGTGTGTCTGTGCGAGAGAGTGAGTGTGTGCATGTGCGAGAGAGTGAGTGTTTGCATGAGTGAGAGAGTGAGTGTGTGTCCGTGTGAGAGAGTGAGTGTGTGTTTGTGCGAGAGATTGAGTCTGTGCATGTGTGCACGAGTGAGTGTGTGCATGTGCGAGAGAGTGAGTGAGTGCATGTGTGAGAGAGTGAGTGTGTGTCTGTGCAAGTGAGTGAGTGCGTTCATGTGTGAGAGAGTGAGTGTGTGCATGTGTGAGAGAGTGAGTGCGTGCACGTGTGAGAGAGTGAGTGTGTGCATGTGTGAGAGACTGAGTGCGTGCACGTGTGAGAGAGAGAGTGCGTGCATGTGTGAGAGAGTGAGTGAGTGCATGTGTGAGAGAGTGAGTGTTTGCATGTGTGAGAGCGTGAGTGTGTGTGCATGTGTGCGAGAGTGAGTGTGTATATGTGTGAGAGAGTGAGTGTGTGTATGTGTGAGAGAGTGAGTGTGTGCATATGTGAGAGAGTGAGTGTGTGCATGTGTGAGAGAGTGAGTGTGTGTATGTGTGAGAGAGTGAGTGTGTGCATGTGTGAGAGAGTGAGGGAGTGCATGTGCAAGAGAGTGAGTGTGTGCATGTGCGAGAGAGTGAGTGTGTGTGCATGTGCGAGAGAGTGAGTGTGTGTGCATGTGTGAGATAGTGAGTGTGTGCATGTGTGAGAGATTGAGTGTGTGTGCATGTGTGAGAGAGTGAGTGTGTGCATGTGTGAGAGAGTGAGTGTTTGTATGTGTGAGAGAGTGAGTGTGTATATGTGTGAGAGAGTGAGTGCGTGCATGTGTGAGAGAGTGAGCGTGTGTGCATGTGTGAGAGAGTGAGTGAGTGCATGTGCAAGAGAGTGAGTGTGTGCATGTGTGAGAGAGTGAGTGTGTGTCTGTGTGAGAGAGTGCGTTTGTGTATGTGTGAGAGAGTGACTGCGTGCATGTGTGAGAGAGTGAGTGTGTGTATGTGTGAGAGAGTGAGTGTGTGTATGTGTGAGAGAGTGAGTGTGTTTATGTGTTAGAGAGTGAGTGTGTGCATGTGCGAGAGAGTGAGTGCCGCAGAGATTGCGTACCCAGGGAGTGCGTGCCCCAGCGAGTGCGTACCCCCGAGAAAGTTTGTGCGCAAGAGTGTTTGTGTGCATGTGCGATAGTGTGTGTGTGCATGTGCGAGAGAGTGAGTGTGTGCATGTGTGAGAGAGTGAGTGTGTGCATATGTGAGAGAGTGAGTGCGTGCATGTGTGAGAGACTGTGTGTGTGCATGTGTGAGAGAGTGAGTGTGTGCATGTGTGAGAGAGTGAGTGTGTCCATGTGTGAGAGAATGAGTGTGTGCATGTGTGTGAGAGTGAGTGTGTGCATGTTTGATAGAGTGCGTGTGTGCATGTCTGAGAGAGTGAGTGAGTGAATGTGCGAGAGAGTGAGTTTGTGCATGTACGAGAGAGTGAGTGTGTGCATGTGTGAGAGAGTGAGTGTGTGCACGTGTGAGATTGTGAGTGTGTGCATGTGTGAGGGAGTGAGTGTGTGCATGTGTGAGAGAGTGAGAATGTGCATGTGTGAGAGAATGAGTGTGTGTATGTGTGAGAGAGTGAGTGTGTTTATGTGCGAGAGTGAGTGTGTGTCTGTCTGAGAGTGTGAGTGTGTGCATGTGAGAGAGAGTAAGTGTGCGCATGTTTGAGAGAGTGAGTGTGTGTATGTGCGAGAGAGTGAGTGTGTGCATTTGTGAAAGAGTGAGTGTGTGTCTGTGCGAGAGAGTGAGAGTGTGCATGTGCGAGAGAGTGAGTGTGTGCATGTGTGAGAGAGTGAGTGTACGTCTGTGCGAGAGAGCGAGTGTGTGAAAGTGCGAGAGAGTGAGTGCATGTGCGAGAGAGTGTGTGCGTGCATGTGCGAGAGAGTGAGTGAGTGTCCGTGTGAGAGAGTGAGTGTGTGTTTGTGCGAGAGATTGAGTCTGTGCATGTGTGCACGAGTGAGTGTGTGCATGTGCGAGAGAGTGAGTGAGTGCATGTGTGAGAGAGTGAGTGTGTGTCTGTGCAAGTGAGAGAGTGCGTGCATGTGTGAGAAAGTGAGTGTGTGCATGTGTGAGAGAATGAGTGCGTCCACGTGTGAGAGAGTGAGTGTGTGCATGTGTGAGAGAGTGTGTGTGCATGTCTGAGAGAGTGAGTGAGCGAATGTGCGAGAGAGTGAGTTTGTGCATGTACGAGAGATTGAGTGTGTGCATGTGTGAGAGAATGAGTGTGTGCATGTGTGAGAGTGTGAGTGTGTGCATGTGTGAGGGAGTGTGTGTGCATGTGTGAGAGAGTGAGTGTGTGCATGTGTGAGAGAGTGAGTGTGTGCATGTGTGAGAGAGTGAGTGTGTGCATGTTTGACAGAGTGTGTGCGTGCATGTGCGAGACAGTGAGTGCCGCAGAGAGTGCGTACGCAGGGAGTGCGTGCCAGAGAGAGTGCGTGCGCGAGAAAATGTGTGTGCAAGAGTGTTTGTGTACATTTGTGACAGAGTGTGTGCATGTGCGAGAGAGTGAGTGTGTGCATGCGCGAGAGAGTGAGAGTGTGTGTGCAAGAGAGTGAGTGGGTGTCTATGTGAGAGACTGAGTGTGTGTCTGTGTGAGAGAGTGAGTGTGTGCATGTGTGAGAGAGTGAGTGTGTGCATGTGTGAGAGAGTGAGAGAGTGTATGTGTGAGAGAGTGTATGTGTGAGAGAGTGAGTGTGTGCATGTGTGAGAGAGTGAGTGTGTGTATGTGTGAGAGAGTGAGTGTGTGTATGTTTGAGAGAGTGAGTGTGTGTCTGTGTGAGAGAGTGAGTGTGTGTATGTTTGAGAGAGTGACTGTGTGGATGTGTGAGAGAGTGAGTGCATCCATGTTTGAGAGAGTGAGTGTGTGTCTGTGTGAGAGAGTGAGTGTGTGCATGTGTGAGAGAGTGAGTGTGTGTCTGTGTGAGAGAGTGAGTGTGTGCATGTGTGAGAGTGTGAGTGTGTGCATGTGTGTGAGAGTGAGTGTGTGTCTGTGTGAGAGAGTGAGTGTGTGCATGTGTGAGAGAGTGAGTTCGTGCATGTGTGAGAGCGTGAGTGTGTGTGCATGTGTGCGAGAGTGAGTGTGTATATGTGTGAGAGACTGAGTGTGTGTATGTGTGAGAGAGTGAGTGCATGTGCAAGAGAGTGAGTGTGTGAATGTGTGAGAGAGCGAGTTTGTGTATGTGTGAGAGAGTGACTGCGTGCATGTGTGACAGAGTGACTGTGTGTATGTGTGAGAGAGTGAGTGTGTGTATGTGTGAGAGAGTGAGTGTGTGTATGTGTTAGAGAGTGAATGTGTGCATGTGCGAGAGAGTGAGTGCCGCAGAGAGTGCGTACCCAGGGAGTGCGTGCCCCAGCGAGTGCGTACCCCCGAGAAAGTTTGTGCGCAAGAGTGTTTGTGTGCATGTGCGATAGAGTGTGTGTGTGCATGTGCGAGAGAGTGTGTGTGTGCATGTGTGAGAGAGTGAGTGTGTGCATGTGTGAGAGAGTGAGTGCGTGCATGTGTGAGAGAGTGAGTGCGTGCTTGTGTGAGAGAGTGAGTGCGTGCATGTGTGAGAGAGTGAGTGCGTGCATGTGTGAGAGAGTGAGTGTGTGCATGTGTGAGAGAGTGAGTGTGTGCATGTGTGAGAGAGTGAGTGTGTGCATGTGTGAGAGAGTGAGTGTGTGCATGTGTGATAGAGTGAATGTGTGCATGTCTGAGAGAGTGAGTGAGTGAATGTGCGAGAGAGTGAGTTTGTGCATGTACGAGAGAGTGAGTGTGTGCATGTGTGAGAGAGTGAGTGTGTGCATGTGCGAGAGTGTGAGTGTGTGCATGTGTGAGGGAGTGAGTGTGTGCATGTGTGAGAGAGTGAGTGTGTGCATGTGTGAGACAGTGAGTGCGTGCATGTGTGAGAGATTGAGTGTGTGTGCATGTGTGAGAGAGTGAGTGTGTGCATGTGTGAGAGAGTGAGTGTGTGTATGCGTGAGAGAGTGAGTCTTTGTATGTGTGAGAGAGTGAGTATGTATATGTGTGAGAGAGTGAGTGTGTGCATGTGTGAGAGAGTGAGTGTGTGCATGTGTGAGAGTGTGAGTGTGTGCATGTGTGAGGGAGTGAGTGCGTGCATGTGTGAGAGAGTGAGCGTGTGTGCATGTGTGAGAGAGTGAGTGAGTGCATGTGCAAGAGAGTGAGTGTGTGCATGTGTGAGAGAGTGAGTGTGTGTCTGTGTGAGAGAGTGAGTGTGTGTATGTGTGAGAGAGTGACTGCGTGCATGTGTGAGAGAGTGAGTGTGTGTATGTGTTAGAGAATGAGTGTGTGCATGTGCGAGAGAGTGAGTGCCGCAGAGAGTGCGTACCCAGGGAGTGCGTGCCGCAGCGAGTGCGTACCCTCGAGAAAGTTTGTTCGCAAGAGTGTTTGTGTGCATGTGCGATAGTGTGTGTGTGCATGTGTGAGAGACTGTGTGTGTGCATGTGTGAGATAGTGAGTGTGTGCATGTGTGAGAGAGTGAGTGTGTCCATGTGTGAGAGAATGAGTGTGTGCATGTGTGATAGAGTGAGTTTGTGCATGTTTGAGAGAGTGAGTGTGTGCATGTGTGAGAGAGTGAGTGTGTGTCTGTGTGAGAGTGTGAGTGTGTTCATGTGTGAGTGAGTGAGTGTATGTCTGTGCGAGAGAGTGAGTGTGTGTATGTGCGAGAGAGTGAGTGTGTGCATTTGTCAAAGAGTGAGTGTGTGTCTCTGCGAGAGAGTGAGTGTGTGCATCTGCGAGAGAGTGAGTGTGTGCATGTGTGAGAGAGTGAGTGTGTGTCTGTGCAAGTGAGTGAGTGCGTGCATGTGTGAGGGAGTGAGTGTGTGCATGTGCGAGAGAGTGAGTGTGTGCATGTGTGAGAGAGTGAGTGCCGCAGAGAGGGCGTACCCAGGGAGTGCGAGAGAGTGAGTGTGTGTTTCTGCGAGAGATTGAGTGTGTGCATGTGTGCACGAGTGAGTGTGTGCATGTGCGACAGAGTGAGTGTGTGTCTGTGTGAGAGTCTGAGTGTGTGTCTGTGTGAGAGTCTGAGTGTGTGTCTGTGTGAGAGAGTGAGTGTGTGCATGTGTGAGAGAGTGAGTGTGTGTATGTGTGAGAGAGTGAGTGTGTGCATGTGCGAAAGCGTGAGTGTGTGTATCTGTGAGAGAGTGAGTGTGTGCATGTGTGAGGGAGTGAGTGTGTGCATGTGTGAGAGAATGAGTGTGTGTATGTGTGAGAGAGTGAGTGTGTTTATGTGCGAGAGAGTGAGTGTGTGTCTGTGTGAGAGTGTGAGTGTGTGCATTTGTGAAAGAGTGAGTGTGTGACTGTGCGAGAGAGTGAGTGTGTGCATGTGCAAGAGAGTGAGTGTGTGCATGTGTGAGAGAGTGAGTGTATGTCTGTGCGAGAGAGTGAGTGTGTGTAAGTGCGAGAGAGTGAGTGCATGTGTGAGAGAATGAGTGTGTGCATGTGCGAGAGAGTGAGTGAGTGTCCGTGTGAGAGAGTGAATGTGTGTTTGTGCGAGAGATTGAGTGTGTGCATGTGTGCGAGAGTGAGTGTGTGCATGTGCGAGAGAGTGAGTGAGTGCATGTGTGAGAGAGTGAGTGTGTGTCTGTGCAAGTGAGTGAGTGCGTGCATGTGTGAGATAGTGAGTGTGTGCATGTGTGCACGAGTGAGTGTGTGCATGTGCGAGAGAGTGAGGGAGTGCATGTGTGAGAGAGTGAGTGTGTGTCTGTGCAAGTGAGTGAGTGTGTGCATGTGTGAGAGAGTGAGTGTGTGCATGTTTGAGAGAGTGAGTGCGTGCACGTGTGAGAGAATGAGTGTGTGCATTTGTGAGAGAGTGAGTGCGTGCACGTGTGAGAGAGAGAGTGCGTGCATGTGTGAGAGAGTGAGTGTGTGCATGTGTGAGAGAGTGAGTGTTTGCATGTGTGAGAGAGTGAGTGTGTGCATGTCTGAGAGAGTGAGTGAGTGAATGTGCGAGAGAGTGAGTTTGTGCATGTACGAGAGAATGAGTGTGTGCATGTGTGAGAGAGTGAGTGTGTGCATGTGTGAGAGTGTGAGTGTGTGCATGTGTGAGGAAGTGAGTGTGTGCATGTGTGAGTGAGTGAGTGTGTGCATGTGTGAGAGAGTGAGTGTGTGCATGTGTGAGAGAGTGAGTGTGTGCACGTTTGACAGAGTGTGTGCGTGCATGTGCGAGACAGTGAGTGCCGCAGAGAGTGCGTACGAAGGGAGTGCGTGCCAGAGAGCGTGCGTGCGCGAGAAAATGTGTGTGCAAGAGTGTTTGTGTACATGTGTGACAGAGTGTGTGCATTTGCGAGAGAGTTAGTGTGTGCATGCGCGAGAGAGTGAGAGTGTGTGTGCAAGAGAGTGAGTGTATCTGTGCAAGAGTGTGAGTGTGTGTATGTGTGAGAGATTGAGTGTGTGCATGTGTGAGAGAGTGAGAGAGTGTATGTGTGAGAGAGTGTATGTGTGAGAGAGTGAGTGTGTGCATGTGTGAGAGAGTGAGTGTGTCTATGTGTGAGAGAGTGAGTGTGTGTATGTTTGAGAGAGTGAGTGTGTGTCTGTGTGAGAGAGTGAGTGTGTGCATGTGTGAGAGAGTGAGTGCGTGCATGTGTGAGAGAGTGAGTGTGTGTGCATGTGTGCGAGAGTGAGTGTGTATATGTGTGAGAGAGTGAGTGTGTATATGTGTGAGAGAGTGAGTGCGTGCGTGTGTGAGAGAGTGAGCGTGTGTGCATGTATGAGAGAGTGAGTGAGTGCATGTGCAAGAGAGTGAGTGTGTGTATGTGTGAGAGAGTGAGTGTGTGTCTGTGTGAGAGAGTGAGTGTGTGTATGTGTGAGAGAGTGAGTGTGTGCATGTGTGAGAGAGTGAGTGAGTGCATGGGCGAAAGAGAGAGTGTGTGTATCTGTCAGAGTGTGAGTGTGTGTATGTGTGAGAGAGTGAGAATGTGCATGTGTGAGAGAATGAGTGTATGTATGTGTGAGAGAGTGAGTGTGTTTATGTGCGAGAGAGTGAGTGTGTGTCTTTGTGAGAGTGTGAGTGTGTGCATGTGTGAGAGAGTGAGTGTGTGCATGTTTGAGAGAGTGAGTGTGTGTATGTGCGAGAGAGTGAGTGTGTGCATTTGTGAAAGAGTGAGTGTGTGTCTGTGCGAGAGAGTGAGTGTGTGCATGTGCAAGAGAGTGAGTGTGTGCATGTGTGAGAGAGTGAGTGTATGTCTGTGCGAGAGAGTGAGTGTGTGTAAGTGCGAGAGAGTGAGTGCATGTGTGAGAGAGTGAGTGTGTGCATGTGCGAGAGAGTGAGTGAGTGTCCGTGTGAGAGAGTGAGTGTGTGTATGTGCGAGAGATTGAGTGTGTGCATGTGTGCGCGAGTGAGTGTGTGCATGTGCGAGAGAGTGAGTGAGTGCATGTGTGAGAGAGTGAGTGTGTGTCTGTGCAAGTGAGTGAGTGTGTGTATGTGTGAGAGAGTGACTGCGTGCATGTGTGAGAGAGTGAGTGTGTGTATGTGTTAGAGAATGAGTGTGTGCATGTGCGAGAGAGTGAGTGCCGCAGAGAGTGCGTACCCAGGGAGTGCGTGCCCCAGCGAGTGCGTACCCCCGAGAAAGTTTGTTCGCAAGAGTGTTTGTGTGCATGTGCGATAGTGTGTGTGTGCATGTGCGACAGAGTGAGTGTGTGTAAGTGCGAGAGAGTGAGTGCATGTGTGAGAGAGTGAGTGTGTGCATGTGCGAGAGAGTGAGTGAGTGTCCGTGTGAGAGAGTGAGTGTGTGTTTGTGCGAGAGATTGAGTGTGTGCATGTGTGCGCGAGTGAGTGTGTGCATGTGCGAGAGAGTGAGTGAGTGCATGTGTGAGAGAGTGAGTGTGTGTCTGTGCAAGTGAGTGAGTGCGTGCATGTGTGAGATAGTGAGTGTGTGCATGTGTGCACGTGTGAGTGTGTGCATGTGCGAGAGAGTGAGGGAGTGCATGTGTGAGAGAGTGAGTGTGTGTCTGTGCAAGTGAGTGAGTGTGTGCATGTGTGAGAGAGTGAGTGTGTGCATGTTTGAGAGAGTGAGTGCGTGCACGTGTGAGAGAGTGAGTGTGTGCATGTGTGAGAGAGTGAGTGCGTGCACGTGTGAGAGAGAGAGTGCGTGCATGTGTGAGAGAGTGAGTGTGTGCATGTGTGAGAGAGTGAGTGTTTGCATGCGTGAGAGAGTGAGTGTGTGCATGTCTGAGAGAGTGAGTGAGTGAATGTGCGAGAGAGTGAGTTTGTGCATGTACGAGAGAATGAGTGTGTGCATGTGTGAGAGAGTGAGTGTGTGCATGTGTGAGAGTGTGAGTGTGTGCATGTGTGAGGGAGTGAGTGTGTGCATGTGTGAGAGAGTGAGTGTGTGCATGTGTGAGAGAGTGAGTGTGTGCATGTGTGAGAGAGTGAGTGTGTGCACGTTTGACAGAGTGTGTGCGTGCATGTGCGAGACAGTGAGTGCCGCAGAGAGTGCGTACGAAGGGAGTGCGTGCCAGAGAGCGTGCGTGCGCGAGAAAATGTGTGTGCAAGAGTGTTTGTGTACATGTGTGACAGAGTGTGTGCATGTGCGAGAGAGTTAGTGTGTGCATGCGCGAGAGAGTGAGAGTGTGTGTGCAAGAGAGTGAGTGTATCTGTGCAAGAGTGTGAGTGTGGGTATGTGTGAGAGATTGAGTGTGTGCATGTGTGAGAGAGTGAGAGAGTGTATGTGTGAGAGAGTGTATGTGTGAGAGAGTGAGTGTGTGCATGTGTGAGAGAGTGAGTGTGTCTATGTGTGAGAGAGTGTGTGTGTGTATGTTTGAGAGAGTGAGTGTGTGTCTGTGTGAGAGAGTGAGTGTGTGCATGTGTGAGAGAGTGAGTGCGTGCATGTGTGAGAGAGTGAGTGTGTGTGCATGTGTGCGAGAGTGAGTGTGTATATGTGTGAGAGAGTGAGTGTATGTGTGAGAGAGTGAGTGTGTGCATATGTGAGAGAGTGAGTGTGTGTGCATGTGTGAGAGAGTGAGTGTGTGCATGTGTGAGAGAGTGAGTGTGTGTATGTGTGAGAGAGTGAGTGTGTATATGTGTGAGAGAGTGAGTGCGTGCATGTGTGAGAGAGTGAGCGTGTGTGCATGTGTGAGAGAGTGATTGAGTGCATGTGCAAGAGAGTGAGTGTGGGCATGTGTGAGAGAGTGAGTGTGTGTCTGTGTGAGAGAGTGAGTGTGTGTATGTGTGAGAGAGTGACTGCGTGCATGTGTGAGAGAGTGAGTGTGTGCATGTGCGAAAGAGTGAGTGTGTGTATCTGTGAGAGTGTGAGTGTGTGTATGTGTGAGAGAGTGAGAATGTGCATGTGTGAGAGAATGAGTGTATGTATGTGTGAGAGAGTGAGTGTGTTTATGTGCGAGAGAGTGAGTGTGTGTCTGTGTGAGAGTGTGAGTGTGTGCATGTGTGAGAGAGTGAGTGTGTGCATGTTTGAGAGAGTGAGTGTGTGTATGTGCGAGAGAGTGAGTGTGTGCATTTGTGAAAGAGTGAGTGTGTGTCTGTGCAAGAGAGTGAGTGTGTGCATGTGCAAGAGAGTGAGTGTGTGCATGTGTGAGAGAGTGAGTGTATGTCTGTGTGAGAGAGTGAGTGTGTGTAAGTGCGAGAGAGTGAGTGCATGTGTGAGAGAGTGAGTGTGTGCATGTGCGAGAGAGTGAGTGAGTGTCCGTGTGAGAGAGTGAGTGTGTGTTTGTGCGAGAGATTGAGTGTGTGCATGTGTGCGCGAGTGAGTGTGTGCATGTGCGAGAGAGTGAGTGAGTGCATGTGTGAGAGAGTGAGTGTGTGTCTGTGCAAGTGAGTGAGTGCGTGCATGTGTGAGAGAGTGAGTGTGTGCATGTGTGCACGAGTGAGTGTGTGCATGTGCGAGAGTGTGAGGGAGTGCATGTGTGAGAGAGTGAGTGTGTGTCTGTGCAAGTGAGTGAGTGTGTGCATGTGTGAGAGAGTGAGTGTGTGCATGTGTGAGAGAGTGAGTGCGTGCACGTGTGAGAGAGTGAGTGTGTGCATGTGTGAGAGAGTGAGTGCGTGCACGTGTGAGAGAGAGAGTGCGTGCATGTGTGAGAGAGTGAGTGTGTGCATGTGTGAGAGAGTGAGTGTTTGCATGTGTGAGAGAGTGAGTGTGTCCATGTCTGAGAGAGTGAGTGAGTGAATGTGCGAGAGAGTGAGTTTGTGCATGCACGAGAGAATGAGTGTGTGCATGTGTGAGAGAGTGAGTGTGTGCATGTGTGAGAGTGTGAGTGTGTGCATGTGTGAGGGAGTGAGTGTGTGCATGTGTGAGAGAGTGAGTGTGTGCATGTGTGAGAGAGTGAGTGTGTGCATGTGTGAGAGAGTGAGTGTGTGCATGTTTGACAGAGTGTGTGCGTGCATGTGCGAGCCAGTGAGTGCCGCAGAGAGTGCGTACGAAGGGAGTGCGTGCCAGAGAGAGTGCGTGCGCGAGAAAATGTGTGTGCAAGAGTGTTTGTGTACATGTGTGACAGAGTGTGTGCATGTGCGAGAGAGTGAGTGTGTGCATGCGTGAGAGAGTGAGAGTGTGTGTGCAAGAGAGTGAGTGTGTCTGTGTAAGAGTGTGAGTTTGTGTATGTGTGAGAGAGTGAGTGTGTGCATGTGTGAGAGAGTGAGTGAGTGTCCGTGTGAGAGAGTGAGTGTGTGTTTGTGCGAGAGATTGAGTGTGTGCATGTGTGCGCGAGTGAGTGTGTGCATGTGCGAGAGAGTGAGTGAGTGCATGTGTGAGAGAGTGAGTGTGTGTCTGTGCAAGTGAGTGAGTGTGTGTATGTGTGAGAGAGTGACTGCGTGCATGTGTGAGAGAGTGAGTGTGTGTATGTGTTAGAGAATGAGTGTGTGCATGTGCGAGAGAGTGAGTGCCGCAGAGAGTGCGTACCCAGGGAGTGCGTGCCCCAGCGAGTGCGTACCCCCGAGAAAGTTTGTTCGCAAGAGTGTTTGTGTGCATGTGCGATAGTGTGTGTGTGCATGTGCGACAGAGTGAGTGTGTGTAAGTGCGAGAGAGTGAGTGCATGTGTGAGAGAGTGAGTGTGTGCATGTGCGAGAGAGTGAGTGAGTGTCCGTGTGAGAGAGTGAGTGTGTGTTTGTGCGAGAGATTGAGTGTGTGCATGTGTGCGCGAGTGAGTGTGTGCATGTGCGAGAGAGTGAGTGAGTGCATGTGTGAGAGAGTGAGTGTGTGTCTGTGCAAGTGAGTGAGTGCGTGCATGTGTGAGATAGTGAGTGTGTGCATGTGTGCACGTGTGAGTGTGTGCATGTGCGAGAGAGTGAGGGAGTGCATGTGTGAGAGAGTGAGTGTGTGTCTGTGCAAGTGAGTGAGTGTGTGCATGTGTGAGAGAGTGAGTGTGTGCATGTTTGAGAGAGTGAGTGCGTGCACGTGTGAGAGAGTGAGTGTGTGCATGTGTGAGAGAGTGAGTGCGTGCACGTGTGAGAGAGAGAGTGCGTGCATGTGTGAGAGAGTGAGTGTGTGCATGTGTGAGAGAGTGAGTGTTTGCATGCGTGAGAGAGTGAGTGTGTGCATGTCTGAGAGAGTGAGTGAGTGAATGTGCGAGAGAGTGAGTTTGTGCATGTACGAGAGAATGAGTGTGTGCATGTGTGAGAGAGTGAGTGTGTGCATGTGTGAGAGTGTGAGTGTGTGCATGTGTGAGGGAGTGAGTGTGTGCATGTGTGAGAGAGTGAGTGTGTGCATGTGTGAGAGAGTGAGTGTGTGCATGTGTGAGAGAGTGAGTGTGTGCACGTTTGACAGAGTGTGTGCGTGCATGTGCGAGACAGTGAGTGCCGCAGAGAGTGCGTACGAAGGGAGTGCGTGCCAGAGAGCGTGCGTGCGCGAGAAAATGTGTGTGCAAGAGTGTTTGTGTACATGTGTGACAGAGTGTGTGCATTTGCGAGAGAGTTAGTGTGTGCATGCGCGAGAGAGTGAGAGTGTGTGTGCAAGAGAGTGAGTGTATCTGTGCAAGAGTGTGAGTGTGGGTATGTGTGAGAGATTGAGTGTGTGCATGTGTGAGAGAGTGAGAGAGTGTATGTGTGAGAGAGTGTATGTGTGAGAGAGTGAGTGTGTGCATGTGTGAGAGAGTGAGTGTGTCTATGTGTGAGAGAGTGTGTGTGTGTATGTTTGAGAGAGTGAGTGTGTGTCTGTGTGAGAGAGTGAGTGTGTGCATGTGTGAGAGAGTGAGTGCGTGCATGTGTGAGAGAGTGAGTGTGTGTGCATGTGTGCGAGAGTGAGTGTGTATATGTGTGAGAGAGTGTGTGTATGTGTGAGAGAGTGAGTGTGTGCATATGTGAGAGAGTGAGTGTGTGTGCATGTGTGAGAGAGTGAGTGTGTGCATGTGTGAGAGAGTGAGTGTGTGTATGTGTGAGAGAGTGAGTGTGTATATGTGTGAGAGAGTGAGTGCGTGCATGTGTGAGAGAGTGAGCGTGTGTGCATGTGTGAGAGAGTGATTGAGTGCATGTGCAAGAGAGTGAGTGTGGGCATGTGTGAGAGAGTGAGTGTGTGTCTGTGTGAGAGAGTGAGTGTGTGTATGTGTGAGAGAGTGACTGCGTGCATGTGTGAGAGAGTGAGTGTGTGCATGTGCGAAAGAGTGAGTGTGTGTATCTGTGAGAGTGTGAGTGTGTGTATGTGTGAGAGAGTGAGAATGTGCATGTGTGAGAGAATGAGTGTATGTATGTGTGAGAGAGTGAGTGTGTTTATGTGCGAGAGAGTGAGTGTGTGTCTGTGTGAGAGTGTGAGTGTGTGCATGTGTGAGAGAGTGAGTGTGTGCATGTTTGAGAGAGTGAGTGTGTGTATGTGCGAGAGAGTGAGTGTGTGCATTTGTGAAAGAGTGAGTGTGTGTCTGTGCAAGAGAGTGAGTGTGTGCATGTGCAAGAGAGTGAGTGTGTGCATGTGTGAGAGAGTGAGTGTATGTCTGTGTGAGAGAGTGAGTGTGTGTAAGTGCGAGAGAGTGAGTGCATGTGTGAGAGAGTGAGTGTGTGCATGTGCGAGAGAGTGAGTGAGTGTCCGTGTGAGAGAGTGAGTGTGTGTTTGTGCGAGAGATTGAGTGTGTGCATGTGTGCGCGAGTGAGTGTGTGCATGTGCGAGAGAGTGAGTGAGTGCATGTGTGAGAGAGTGAGTGTGTGTCTGTGCAAGTGAGTGAGTGCGTGCATGTGTGAGAGAGTGAGTGTGTGCATGTGTGCACGAGTGAGTGTGTGCATGTGCGAGAGTGTGAGGGAGTGCATGTGTGAGAGAGTGAGTGTGTGTCTGTGCAAGTGAGTGAGTGTGTGCATGTGTGAGAGAGTGAGTGTGTGCATGTGTGAGAGAGTGAGTGCGTGCACGTGTGAGAGAGTGAGTGTGTGCATGTGTGAGAGAGTGAGTGCGTGCACGTGTGAGAGAGAGAGTGCGTGCATGTGTGAGAGAGTGAGTGTGTGCATGTGTGAGAGAGTGAGTGTTTGCATGTGTGAGAGAGTGAGTGTGTCCATGTCTGAGAGAGTGAGTGAGTGAATGTGCGAGAGAGTGAGTTTGTGCATGCACGAGAGAATGAGTGTGTGCATGTGTGAGAGAGTGAGTGTGTGCATGTGTGAGAGTGTGAGTGTGTGCATGTGTGAGGGAGTGAGTGTGTGCATGTGTGAGAGAGTGAGTGTGTGCATGTGTGAGAGAGTGAGTGTGTGCATGTGTGAGAGAGTGAGTGTGTGCATGTTTGACAGAGTGTGTGCGTGCATGTGCGAGCCAGTGAGTGCCGCAGAGAGTGCGTACGAAGGGAGTGCGTGCCAGAGAGAGTGCGTGCGCGAGAAAATGTGTGTGCAAGAGTGTTTGTGTACATGTGTGACAGAGTGTGTGCATGTGCGAGAGAGTGAGTGTGTGCATGCGTGAGAGAGTGAGAGTGTGTGTGCAAGAGAGTGAGTGTGTCTGTGTAAGAGTGTGAGTTTGTGTATGTGTGAGAGAGTGAGTGTGTGCATGTGTGAGAGAGTGAGAGAGTGTATGTGTGAGAGAGTGTATGTGTGAGAGAGTGAGTGTGTGCATGTGTGAGAGAGTGAGTGTGCCTATGTGTGAGAGAGTGAGTGTGTGTATGTTTGAGAGAGTGAGTGTGTGTCTGTGTGAGAGAGTGAGTGTGTGCATGTGTGAGAGAGTGAGTGCGTGCATGCGTGAGAGAGTGAGTGTGTGTGCATGTGTGCGAGAGTGAGTGTGTATATGTGTGAGAGAGTGAGTGTGTGTATGTGTGAGAGAGTGAGTGTGTGCATATGTGAGAGAGTGAGTGTGTGCATGTGTGAGAGAGTGAGTGTGTGTATGTGTGAGAGAGTGAGTGTGTATATGTGTGAGAGAGTGAGTGCGTGCATGTGTGAGAGAGTGAGCGTGTGTGCATGTGTGAGAGAGTGAGTGAGTGCATGTGCAAGAGAGTGAG
The DNA here is from genome assembly GCF_964194155.1 of Cetorhinus maximus. Classification (NCBI taxonomy): domain Eukaryota; kingdom Metazoa; phylum Chordata; class Chondrichthyes; order Lamniformes; family Cetorhinidae; genus Cetorhinus; species Cetorhinus maximus. Next base: position 253,910 of record NW_027596432.1, on the reverse strand, counting down.
TGTGTGCATGTGTGAGAGAGTGAGTGTGTGTCTGTGTGAGAGAGTAAGTGTGTGTATGTGTGAGAGAGTGACTGCGTGCATGTGTGAGAGAGTGAGTGTGTGTATGTGTTAGAGAATGAGTGTGTGCATGTGCGAGAGAGTGATTGCCGCAGAGAGTGCGTACCCAGGGAGTGCGTGCCCCAGCGAGTGCGTACCCCCGAGAAAGTTTGTTCGCAAGAGTGTTTGTGTGCATGTGCGATAGTGTGTGTGTGCATGTGCGAGAGAGTGAGTGTGTGCATGTGTGAGAGAGTGAGTGCGTGCATGTGTGAGAGACTGTGTGTGCATGTGTGAGATAGTGAGTGTGTGTATGTGTGAGAGAGTGAGTGTGTCCATGTGTGAGAGAATGAGTGTGTGCATGTGTGATAGAGTGAGTTTGTGCATGTTTGAGAGAGTGAGTGTGTGCATGTGTGAGAGAGTGAGTGTGTGTCTGTGTGAGAGTGTGAGTGTGTTCATGTGTGAGTGAGTGAGTGTATGTCTGTGCGAGAGAGTGTGTGTGTATGTGCGAGAGAGTGAGTGTGTGCATTTGTCAAAGAGTGAGTGTGTGTTTCTGCGAGAGAGTGAGTGTGTGCATATGCGAGAGAGTGAGTGTGTGCATGTGTGAGAGAGTGAGTGTGTGTCTGTGCAAGTGAGTGAGTGCGTGCATGTGTGAGGGAGTGAGTGTGTGCATGTGCGAGAGAGTGAGTGTGTGCATGTGTGAGAGAGTGAGTGCCGCAGAGAGGGCGTACCCAGGGAGTGCGAGAGAGTGAGTGTGTGTTTCTGCGAGAGATTGAGTGTGTGCATGTGTGCACGAGTGAGTGTGTGCATGTGCGAGAGAGTGAGTGAGTGCATGTGTGAGAGAGTGAGTGTGTGTCTGTGCAAGTGAGTGAGTGCGTGCATGTGTGAGGGAGTGAGTGTGTGCATGTGTGAGAGAGTGAGTGTGTGCATGTGTGAGAGAGTAAGTGTGTGCATGTGTGAGAGAGTGAGTGCGTGCATGTGTGAGAGAGAGAGTGCGTGCATGTGTGAGAGAGTGAGTGTGTGCATGTGTGAGAGAGTAAGTGTGTGCATGTGTGAGAGAGTGAGTGCGTGCATGTGTGAGAGAGAGAGTGCGTGCATGTGTGAGAGAGTGAGTGTGTGCATGTGTGAGAGAGTGAGTGCTTGCATGTGAGAGAGAGTCAGTGTGTGCATGTGTGAGAGAGAAAGTGTGTGCATGTGTGAGAGAGTGAGTGTGTGCATGTGTGAGAGAGTGAGTGTGTGCATGTGTGATAGAGTGAGTGTGTGCATGTCTGAGAGAGTGAGCGAATGTGCGAGAGAGTGAGTTTGTGCATGTACGAGAGAATGAGTGTGTGCATGTGTGAGAGAGTGAGTGTGTGCATGTGTGAGAGTGTGAGTGTGTGCATGTGTGAGGGAGTGAGTGTGTGCATGTGTGAGAGAGTGAGTGTGTGTATGTGTGAGAGAGTGAGTGTGTGCATGTGCGAAAGAGTGAGTGTGTGTATCTGTGAGAGAGTGAGTGTGTGTATGTGTGAGAGAGTGAGAATGTGCATGTGTGAGAGAATGAGTGTGTTTATGTGCGAGAGAGTGAGTGTGTGTCTGTGTGAGAGTGTGAGTGTGTGCATGTGTGAGAGAGTGATTGTGCGCATGTTTGAGAGAGTGAGTGTGTGTATGTGCGAGAGAGTGAGGGTGTGCATGTGCGAGAGAGTGAGTGTGTGCATGTGTGAGAGGGTGAGTGTGTGTCCGTGTGAGAGAGTGAGTGTGTGTTTGTGCGAGAGATTGAGTCTGTGCATGTGTGCACGAGTGAGTGTGTGCATGTGCGAGAGAGTGAGTGAGTGCATGTGTGAGAGAGTGAGTGTGTGTCTGTGCAAGTGAGTGAGTGCGTTCATGTGTGAGAGAGTGAGTGTGTGCATGTTTGAGAGAGTGAGTGCGTGCACGTGTGAGAGAGTGAGTGTGTGCATGTGTGAGGGAGTGAGTGCGTGCACGTGTGAGAGAATGAGTGCGTGCATTTGTGAGAGAGTGAGTGTGTGCATGTGTGAGAGAGTGAGTGTTTGCATGTGTGAGAGAGTGAGTGCGTGTGCATGTGTGCGAGAGTGAGTGTGTATATGTGTGAGAGAGTGAGTGTGTGTATGTGTGAGAGAGTGAGTGTGTGCATATGTGAGAGAGTGAATGTGTGCATGTGTGAGAGAGTGAGTGTGTGTAGGTGTGAGAGAGTGAGTGTGTGCATGTGTGAGAGAGTGAGTAAGTGCATGTGCAAGAGAGTGAGTGTGTGCATGTGCGAGAGAGTGAATGTGTGTGCATGTGCGAGAGAGTGAGTGTGTGTGCATGCGTGAGAGAGTGAGTGTGTGCATGTGTGAGAGATTGAGTGTGTGTGCATGTGTGAGAGAGTGAGTGTGTGGATGTGTGAGAGAGTGAGTGTTTGTATGTGTGAGAGAGTGAGTGTGTATATGTGTGAGAGAGTGAGTGCGTGCATGTGTGAGAGAGTGAGCGTGTGTGCATGTGTGAGAGAGTGAGTGAGTGCATGTGCAAGAGAGTGAGTGTGTGCATGTGTGAGAGAGTGAGTGTGTGTCTGTGTGACAGAGTGAGTTTGTGTATGTGTGAGAGAGTGACTGCGTGCATGTGTGAGAGAGTGAGTGTGTGTATGTGTGAGAGAGTGAGTGTGTGTATGTGTGAGAGAGTGATTGCGTGCATGTGTGAGAGAGTGAGTGTGTGTATGTGTTAGAGAATGAGTGTGTGCATGTGCGAGAGAGTGAGTGCCGCAGAGAGTGCGTACCCAGGGAGTGCGTGCCCCAGCGAGTGCGTACCCCCGAGAAAGTTTCTGCGCAAGAGTGTTTGTGTGCATGTGCGATAGTGTGTGTGTGCATGTGCGAGAGAGTGAGTGTGTGCATGTGTGAGAGAGTGAGTGTGTGCATGTGTGAGAGAGTGAGTGCGTGCATGTGTGAGAGACTGTGTGTGTGCATGTGTGAGAGAGTGAGTGTGTGCATGTGTGAGAGAATGAGTGTGTCCATGTGTGAGAGAATGAGTGTGTGCATGTTTGATAGAGTGAGTTTGTGCATGTTTGAGAGAGTGAGTGTGTGCATGTGTGAGAGAGTGAGTGTGTGTCTGTGTGAGAGTGTGAGTGTGTTCATGTGTGAGAGAGTGAGTGTATGTCTGTGCGAGAGAGTGAGTGTGTGTATGTGCGAGAGAGTGAGTGTGTGCATTTGTCAAAGAGTGAGTGTGTGTCTCTGCGAGAGAGTGAGTGTGTGCATATGCGAGAGAGTGAGTGTGTGCATGTGTGAGAGAGTGAGTGTGTGTCTGTGCAAGTGAGTGAGTGCGTGCATGTGTGAGGGAGTGAGTGTGTGCATGTGTGAGAGAGTGAGTGAGTGCATGTTTGAGAGAGTGAGTGTGTGTCTGTGCAAGTGAGTGAGTGCGTGCATGTGTGAGGGAGTGAGTGTGTGCATGTGTGAGAGAGTGAGTGTGTGTCTGTGTGAGAGTCTGAGTGTGTGTCTGGGTGAGAGTCTGAGTGTGTGTCTGTGTGATAGAGTGAGTGTGTGCATGTGTGAGAGAGTGAGTGTGTGTCTGTGTGAGAGTGTGAGTGTGTTCATGTGTGAGAGAGTGAGTGTATGTCTGTGCGAGAGAGTGAGTGTGTGTATGTGCGAGAGAGTGAGTGTGTGCATTTGTCAAAGAGTGAGTGTGTGTCTGTGCGAGAGAGTGAGTGTGTGCATGTGCGAGAGAGTGAGTGTGTGCATGTGTGAGAGAGTGAGTGCCGCAGAGAGGGCGTACCCAGGGAGTGCGAGAGAGTGAGTGTGTGTTTCTGCGAGAGAGTGAGTGTGTGCATGTCTGAGAGAGTGAGTGAGTGAATGTGCGAGAGAGTGAATTTGTGCATGCACGAGAGAATGAGTGTGTGCATGTGTGAGAGAGTGTGTGTGCATGTGTGAGAGTGTGAGTGTGTGCATGTGTGAGGGAGTGAGTGTGTGCATGTGTGAGAGAGTGAGTGTGTGCATGTGTGAGAGAGTGAGTGTGTGCATGTGTGAGAGAGTGAGTGTGTGCATGTTTGACAGAGTGTGTGCGTGCATGTGCGAGCCAGTGAGTGCCGCAGAGAGTGCGTACGAAGGGAGTGCGTGCCAGAGAGAGTGCGTGCGCGAGAAAATGTGTGTGCAAGAGTGTTTGTGTACATGTGTGACAGAGTGTGTGCATGTGCGAGAGAGTGAGTGTGTGCATGTGTGAGAGAGGGAGTGCGTGCATTTGTGAGAGAGTGAGTGTGTGCATGTGTGAGAGAGTGAGTGTTTGCATGTGTGAGAGAGTGAGTGTGTGTGCATGTGTGCGAGAGTGAGTGTGTATATGTGTGAGAGAGTGAGTGTGTGTATGTGTGAGAGAGTGAGTCGGTGTCTATGTGAGAGACTGAGTGTGTGTCTGTGTGAGAGAGTGAGTGTGTGCATGTGTGAGAGAGTGAGTGTGTGCATGTGTGAGAGAGTGAGAGAGTGTATGTGTGAGAGAGTGTATGTGTGAGAGAGTGAGTGTGTGCATGTGTGAGAGAGTGAGTGTGTGTATGTGTGAGAGAGTGAGTGTGTGTATGTTTGAGAGAGTGAGTGTGTGTCTGTGTGAGAGAGTGAGTGTGTTAATGTGTGAGAGAGTGAGTGTGTGGATGTGTGAGAGAGTGAGTGCATCCATGTTTGTGAGAGTGAGTGTGTGTCTGTGTGAGAGAGTGAGTGTGTGCATGTGTGAGAGAGTGAGTGTGTGTCTGTGTGAGAGAGTGAGTGCGTGCATGTGTGAGAGAGTGAGCGTGTGTGCATGTGTGAGAGAGTGAGTGCATGTGCAAGAGAGTGAGTGTGTGCATGTGTGAGAGAGTGAGTGCATGTGCAAGAGAGTGAGTGTGTGCATGTGTGAGAGAGTGAGTGCATGTGCAAGAGAGTGAGTGTGTGCATGTGTGAGAGAGTGAGTGCATGTGCAAGAGAGTGAGTGTGTGCATGTGTGAGAGAGTGAGTTTGTGTATGTGTGAGTGAGTGACTGCGTGCATGTGTGAGAGAGTGAGTGTGTGTATGTGTGAGAGAGTGAGTGTGTGTATGTGTGAGAGAGTGAGTGTGTCCATGTGTGAGAGAATGAGTGTGTGCATGTGTGAGAGAGTGAGTGTGTGCATGTTTGATAGAGGGCGTGTGTGCATGTCTGAGAGAGTGACTGAGTGAATGTGCGAGAGAGTGAGTTTGTGCATGTACGAGAGAGTGAGTGTGTGCATGTGTGAGAGAGTGAGTGTGTGCATGTGTGAGATTGTGAGTGTGTGCATGTGTGAGGGAGTAAGTGTGTGCATGTGTGAGAGAGTGAGAATGTGCATGTGTGAGAGAATGAGTGTGTGTATGTGTGAGAGAGTGAGTGTGTTTATGTGCGAGAGTGAGTGTGTGTCTGTGTGAGAGTGTGAGTGTGTGCATGTGTGAGAGAGTGAGTGTGCGCATGTTTGAGAGAGTGAGTGTGTGTATGTGCGAGAGAGTGAGTGTGTGCATTTGTGAAAGAGTGAGTGTGTGTCTGTGCGAGAGAGTGAGTGTGTGCATGTGCGAGAGAGTGAGTGTGTGCATGTGTGAGAGAGTGAGTGTATGTCTGTGCGAGAGAGTGAGTGCGTGAAAGTGCGAGAGAGTGAGTGCATGTGCGAGAGAGTGAGTGCATGCATGTGCGAGAGAGTGAGTGAGTGTCCGTGTGAGAGAGTGAGTGTGTGTTTGTGCGAGAGATTGAGTCTGTGCATGTTGCACGAGTGAGTGTGTGCATGTGCGAGAGAGTGAGTGAGTGCATGTGTGAGAGAGTGAGTGTGTGTCTGTGCAAGTGAGTGAGTGCGTGCATGTGTGAGAGAGTGAGTGTGTGCATGTGTGAGAGAGTGAGTGCGTGCACGAGTGAGAGGGTGAGTGTGTGCATGTTTGAGAGAGTGAGTGTGTGCATGTCTGAGAGAGTGAGTGAGTGAATGTGCGAGAGAGTGAGTTTGTGCATGTACGAGAGATTGAGTGTGTGCATGTGTGAGAGAGTGAGTGTGTGCATGTGTGAGAGAGTGAGTGTGTGCATGTGTGAGGGAGTGAGTGTGTGCATGTGTGAGAGAGTGAGTGTGTGCATGTGTGAGAGAGTGAGTGTGTGCATGTGTGAGAGAGTGAGTGTGTGCATGTTTGACAGAGTGTGTGCGTGCATGTGCGAGACAGTGAGTGCTGCAGAGAGTGCTTACGCAGGGAGTGCGTGCCAGAGAGAGTGCGTGCGCGAGAAAATGTGTGTGCAAGAGTGTTTGTGTACATGTGTGACAGAGTGTGTGCATGTGCGAGAGAGTGAGAGTGTGTGTGCAAGAGAGTGAGTGTGTCTGTGTAAGAGTGTGAGTGTGTGTATGTGTGAGAGAGTGAGTGGGTGTCTGTGTGAGAGTGTGAGTGTGTGCATGTGTGAGAGAGTGATTGTGCGCATGTTTGAGAGAGTGAGTGTGTGTATGTGCGAGAGAGTGAGGGTGTGCATGTGCGAGAGAGTGAGTGTGTGCATGTGTGAGAGAGTGAGTGTGTGTCCGTGTGAGAGAGTGAGTGTGTGTTTGTGCGAGAGATTGAGTCTGTGCATGTGTGCACGAGTGAGTGTGTGCATGTGCGAGAGAGTGAGTGAGTGCATGTGTGAGAGAGTGAGTGTGTGTCTGTGCAAGTGAGTGAGTGCGTTCATGTGTGAGAGAGTGAGTGTGTGCATGTTTGAGAGAGTGAGTGCGTGCACGTGTGAGAGAGTGAGTGTGTGCATGTGTGAGGGAGTGAGTGCGTGCACGTGTGAGAGAATGAGTGCGTGCATTTGTGAGAGAGTGAGTGTGTGCATGTGTGAGAGAGTGAGTGTTTGCATGTGTGAGAGAGTGAGTGTGTGTGCATGTGTGCGAGAGTGAGTGTGTATATGTGTGAGAGAGTGAGTGTGTGTATGTGTGAGAGAGTGAGTGTGTGCATATGTGAGAGAGTGAATGTGTGCATGTGTGAGAGAGTGAGTGTGTGTAGGTGTGAGAGAGTGAGTGTGTGCATGTGTGAGAGAGTGAGTAAGTGCATGTGCAAGAGAGTGAGTGTGTGCATGTGCGAGAGAGTGAATGTGTGTGCATGTGCGAGAGAGTGAGTGTGTGTGCATGCGTGAGATAGTGAGTGTGTGCATGTGTGAGAGATTGAGTGTGTGTGCATGTGTGAGAGAGTGAGTGTGTGCATGTGTGAGAGAGTGAGTGTTTGTATGTGTGAGAGAGTGAGTGTGTATATGTGTGAGAGAGTGAGTGCGTGCATGTGTGAGAGAGTGAGCGTGTGTGCATGTGTGAGAGAGTGAGTGAGTGCATGTGCAAGAGAGTGAGTGTGTGCATGTGTGAGAGAGTGAGTGTGTGTCTGTGTGACAGAGTGAGTTTGTGTATGTGTGAGAGAGTGACTGCGTGCATGTGTGAGAGAGTGAGTGTGTGTATGTGTGAGAGAGTGAGTGTGTGTATGTGTGAGAGAGTGATTGCGTGCATGTGTGAGAGAGTGAGTGTGTGTATGTGTTAGAGAATGAGTGTGTGCATGTGCGAGAGAGTGAGTGCCGCAGAGAGTGCGTACCCAGGGAGTGCGTGCCCCAGCGAGTGCGTACCCCCGAGAAAGTTTCTGCGCAAGAGTGTTTGTGTGCATGTGCGATAGTGTGTGTGTGCATGTGCGAGAGAGTGAGTGTGTGCATGTGTGAGAGAGTGAGTGTGTGCATGTGTGAGAGAGTGAGTGCGTGCATGTGTGAGAGACTGTGTGTGTGCATGTGTGAGAGAGTGAGTGTGTGCATGTGTGAGAGAATGAGTGTGTCCATGTGTGAGAGAATGAGTGTGTGCATGTTTGATAGAGTGAGTTTGTGCATGTTTGAGAGAGTGAGTGTGTGCATGTGTGAGAGAGTGAGTGTGTGTCTGTGTGAGAGTGTGAGTGTGTTCATGTGTGAGAGAGTGAGTGTATGTCTGTGCGAGAGAGTGAGTGTGTGTATGTGCGAGAGAGTGAGTGTGTGCATTTGTCAAAGAGTGAGTGTGTGTCTCTGCGAGAGAGTGAGTGTGTGCATATGCGAGAGAGTGAGTGTGTGCATGTGTGAGAGAGTGAGTGTGTGTCTGTGCAAGTGAGTGAGTGCGTGCATGTGTGAGGGAGTGAGTGTGTGCATGTGTGAGAGAGTGAGTGAGTGCATGTTTGAGAGAGTGAGTGTGTGTCTGTGCAAGTGAGTGAGTGCGTGCATGTGTGAGGGAGTGAGTGTGTGCATGTGTGAGAGAGTGAGTGTGTGTCTGTGTGAGAGTCTGAGTGTGTGTCTGGGTGAGAGTCTGAGTGTGTGTCTGTGTGATAGAGTGAGTGTGTGCATGTGTGAGAGAGTGAGTGTGTGTCTGTGTGAGAGTGTGAGTGTGTTCATGTGTGAGAGAGTGAGTGTATGTCTGTGCGAGAGAGTGAGTGTGTGTATGTGCGAGAGAGTGAGTGTGTGCATTTGTCAAAGAGTGAGTGTGTGTCTGTGCGAGAGAGTGAGTGTGTGCATGTGCGAGAGAGTGAGTGTGTGCATGTGTGAGAGAGTGAGTGCCGCAGAGAGGGCGTACCCAGGGAGTGCGAGAGAGTGAGTGTGTGTTTCTGCGAGAGAGTGAGTGTGTGCATGTCTGAGAGAGTGAGTGAGTGAATGTGCGAGAGAGTGAATTTGTGCATGCACGAGAGAATGAGTGTGTGCATGTGTGAGAGAGTGAGTGTGTGCATGTGTGAGAGTGTGAGTGTGTGCATGTGTGAGGGAGTGAGTGTGTGCATGTGTGAGAGAGTGAGTGTGTGCATGTGTGAGAGAGTGAGTGTGTGCATGTGTGAGAGAGTGAGTGTGTGCATGTTTGACAGAGTGTGTGCGTGCATGTGCGAGCCAGTGAGTGCCGCAGAGAGTGCGTACGAAGGGAGTGCGTGCCAGAGAGAGTGCGTGCGCGAGAAAATGTGTGTGCAAGAGTGTTTGTGTACATGTGTGACAGAGTGTGTGCATGTGCGAGAGAGTGAGTGTGTGCATGTGTGAGAGAGGGAGTGCGTGCATTTGTGAGAGAGTGAGTGTGTGCATGTGTGAGAGAGTGAGTGTTTGCATGTGTGAGAGAGTGAGTGTGTGTGCATGTGTGCGAGAGTGAGTGTGTATATGTGTGAGAGAGTGAGTGTGTGTATGTGTGAGAGAGTGAGTGGGTGTCTATGTGAGAGACTGAGTGTGTGTCTGTGTGAGAGAGTGAGTGTGTGCATGTGTGAGAGAGTGAGTGTGTGCATGTGTGAGAGAGTGAGAGAGTGTATGTGTGAGAGAGTGTATGTGTGAGAGAGTGAGTGTGTGCATGTGTGAGAGAGTGAGTGTGTGTATGTGTGAGAGAGTGAGTGTGTGTATGTTTGAGAGAGTGAGTGTGTGTCTGTGTGAGAGAGTGAGTGTGTTAATGTGTGAGAGAGTGAGTGTGTGGATGTGTGAGAGAGTGAGTGCATCCATGTTTGTGAGAGTGAGTGTGTGTCTGTGTGAGAGAGTGAGTGTGTGCATGTGTGAGAGAGTGAGTGTGTGTCTGTGTGAGAGAGTGAGTGCGTGCATGTGTGAGAGAGTGAGCGTGTGTGCATGTGTGAGAGAGTGAGTGCATGTGCAAGAGAGTGAGTGTGTGCATGTGTGAGAGAGTGAGTGCATGTGCAAGAGAGTGAGTGTGTGCATGTGTGAGAGAGTGAGTGCATGTGCAAGAGAGTGAGTGTGTGCATGTGTGAGAGAGTGAGTGCATGTGCAAGAGAGTGAGTGTGTGCATGTGTGAGAGAGTGAGTTTGTGTATGTGTGAGTGAGTGACTGCGTGCATGTGTGAGAGAGTGAGTGTGTGTATGTGTGAGAGAGTGAGTGTGTGTATGTGTGAGAGAGTGAGTGTGTCCATGTGTGAGAGAATGAGTGTGTGCATGTGTGAGAGAGTGAGTGTGTGCATGTTTGATAGAGTGCGTGTGTGCATGTCTGAGAGAGTGACTGAGTGAATGTGCGAGAGAGTGAGTTTGTGCATGTACGAGAGAGTGAGTGTGTGCATGTGTGAGAGAGTGAGTGTGTGCATGTGTGAGATTGTGAGTGTGTGCATGTGTGAGGGAGTAAGTGTGTGCATGTGTGAGAGAGTGAGAATGTGCATGTGTGAGAGAATGAGTGTGTGTATGTGTGAGAGAGTGAGTGTGTTTATGTGCGAGAGTGAGTGTGTGTCTGTGTGAGAGTGTGAGTGTGTGCATGTGTGAGAGAGTGAGTGTGCGCATGTTTGAGAGAGTGAGTGTGTGTATGTGCGAGAGAGTGAGTGTGTGCATTTGTGAAAGAGTGAGTGTGTGTCTGTGCGAGAGAGTGAGTGTGTGCATGTGCGAGAGAGTGAGTGTGTGCATGTGTGAGAGAGTGAGTGTATGTCTGTGCGAGAGAGTGAGTGCGTGAAAGTGCGAGAGAGTGAGTGCATGTGCGAGAGAGTGAGTGCATGCATGTGCGAGAGAGTGAGTGAGTGTCCGTGTGAGAGAGTGAGTGTGTGTTTGTGCGAGAGATTGAGTCTGTGCATGTTGCACGAGTGAGTGTGTGCATGTGCGAGAGAGTGAGTGAGTGCATGTGTGAGAGAGTGAGTGTGTGTCTGTGCAAGTGAGTGAGTGCGTGCATGTGTGAGAGAGTGAGTGTGTGCATGTGTGAGAGAGTGAGTGCGTGCACGAGTGAGAGGGTGAGTGTGTGCATGTTTGAGAGAGTGAGTGTGTGCATGTCTGAGAGAGTGAGTGAGTGAATGTGCGAGAGAGTGAGTTTGTGCATGTACGAGAGATTGAGTGTGTGCATGTGTGAGAGAGTGAGTGTGTGCATGTGTGAGAGAGTGAGTGTGTGCATGTGTGAGGGAGTGAGTGTGTGCATGTGTGAGAGAGTGAGTGTGTGCATGTGTGAGAGAGTGAGTGTGTGCATGTGTGAGAGAGTGAGTGTGTGCATGTTTGACAGAGTGTGTGCGTGCATGTGCGAGACAGTGAGTGCTGCAGAGAGTGCTTACGCAGGGAGTGCGTGCCAGAGAGAGTGCGTGCGCGAGAAAATGTGTGTGCAAGAGTGTTTGTGTACATGTGTGACAGAGTGTGTGCATGTGCGAGAGAGTGAGAGTGTGTGTGCAAGAGAGTGAGTGTGTCTGTGTAAGAGTGTGAGTGTGTGTATGTGTGAGAGAGTGAGTGGGTGTCTATGTGAGAGACTGAGTGTGTGTCTGTGTGAGAGAGTGAGTGTGTGCATGTGTGAGAGAGTGAGTGTGTGCATGTGTGAGAGAGTGAGAGAGTGTATGTGTGAGAGAGTGTGTGTGTGTATGTTTGAGAGAGTTAGTGTGTGTCTGTGTGAGAGAGTGAGTGTGTTAATGTGTGAGAGAGTGAGTGTGTGGATGTGTGAGAGATTGAGTGCATCCATGTTTGAGAGAGTGAGTGTGTGTCTGTGTGAGAGAGTGAGTGTGTGCATGTGTGAGAGAGTGAGTGTGTGTCTGTGTGAGAGAGTGAGTGTGTGCATGTGTGAGAGAGTGAGCGTGTGCATGTGTGAGAGAGTGAGTGTGTGTCTGTGTGAGAGAGTGAGTGTGTGCATGTGTGAGAGAGTGAGTGCGTGCATGTGTGAGAGCGTGAGTGTGTGTGCATGTGTGCGAGAGTGAGTGTGTATATGTGTGAGAGACTGAGTGTGTGTATGTGTGAGAGAGTGAGTGTGTGCATAAGTGAGAGAGTGAGTGTGTGCATGTGCGAGAGAGTGAGTGTGTGTGCATGTGTGAGATAGTGAGTGTGTGCATGTGTGAGAGATTGAGTGTGTATGCATGTGTGAGAGAGTGAGTGTGTGCATGTGTGAGAGAGTGAGTGTGTGCATGTGTGAGAGAGTGAGTGTTTGTATGTGTGAGAGAGTGAGTGTGTATATGTGTGAGAGAGTGAGTGCGTGCATGTGTGAGAGAGTGAGCGTGTGTGCATGTGTGAGAGAGTGAGTGCATGTGCAAGAGAGTGAGTGTGTGCATGTGTGAGAGAGTGAGTTTGTGTATGTGTGAGAGAGTGACTGCGTGCATGTGTGAGAGAGTGAGTGTGTGTATGTGTGAGAGAGTGAGTGTGTGTATGTGTGAGAGAGTGAGTGTGTGTATGTGTTAGAGAGTGAATGTATGCATGTGCGAGAGAGTGAGTGCCGCAGAGAGTGCGTACCCAGGGAGTGCGTTCCCCAGCGAGTGCGTACCCCCGAGAAAGTTTGTGCGCAAGAGTGTTTGTGTGCATGTGCGATAGAGTGTGTTTGTGCATGTGCGAGAGAGTGAGTGTGTGCATGTGTGAGAGAGTGAGTGTGTGCATGTGAGAGAGAGTGAGTGTGTGCATGTGTGAGAGAGTGAGTGCGTGCATGTGTGAGAGAGTGAGTGCGTGCATGTGTGAGAGAGTGAGTGCGTGCATGTGTGAGAGAGTGAGTGTGTGCATGTGTGAGAGAGTGAGTGTGTGCATGTGTGAGAGAGTGAGTGTGTGCATGTGTGAGAGAGTGAGTGTGTGCATGTGTGATAGAGTGAATGTGTGCATGTCTGAGAGAGTGAGTGAGTGAATGTGCGAGAGAGTGAGTTTGTGCATGTACGAGAGAGTGAGTGTGTGCATGTGTGAGGGAGTGAGTGTGTGCATGTGTGAGAGAGTGAGTGTGTGCATGTGTGAGAGAGTGAGTGCGTGCATGTGTGAGAGATTGAGTGTGTGTGCATGTGTGAGAGAGTGAGTGTGTGCATGTGTGAGAGAGTGAGTGTGTGTATGCGTGAGAGAGTGAGCCTTTGTATGTGTGAGAGAGTGAGTGTGTATATGTGTGAGAGAGTGAGTGTGTGCATGTGTGAGAGAGTGAGTGTGTGCATGTGTGAGAGTGTGAGTGTGTGCATGTGTGAGGGAGTGAGTGTGTGCATGTGTGAGAGAGTGTGTGTGCATGTGTGAGTGAGTGAGTGCGTGCATGTGCGAGACAGTGAGTGCCGCAGAGAGGGCGTACCCAGGGAGTGCGTGCCACAGAGAGTGCGTGCGCGAGAATGTGGGTGTGCAAGAGTGTTTGTGTACATGTGTGACAGAGTGTGTGCATGTGCTAGAGAGTGAGTGTGTGCATGCGCGAGAGAGAGAGAGTGTGTGTGCAAGAGTGTGAGTGCGTCTGTGCAAGAGAGTGAGTGTGTGTCTGTGTGAGAGAGTTAGTGTGTTTCTGTTTGAGAGTGAGTGTGTGTATGTGTGAGAGAGTGAGTGTGTGTATGTGTGAGAGAGTAAGTGTGTGTATGTGTGAGAGAGTGAGTGTGTGCATGTGTGAGAAAGTGAGTGCATGCATGTGTGAGAGAGTGAGTCTGTGCATGTGTGAGAGAGTGAGTGTGTGCATGTGTGAGATTGTGAGTGTGTGCATGTGTGAGGGAGTGCGTGTGTCCATGTGTGAGAGAGTGAGAATGTGCATGTGTGAGAGAATGAGTGTGTGTATGTGTGAGAGAGTGAGTGTGTTTATGTGCGAGAGTGAGTGTGTGTCTGTGTGAGAGTGTGAGTGTGTGCATGTGTGAGAGAGTGAGTGTGCGCATGTTTGAGAGAGTGAGTGTGTGTATGTGCGAGAGAGTGAGTGTGTGCATTTGTGAAAGAGTGAGTGTGTGTCTGTGCGAGAGAGTGAGTGTGTGCATGTGCGAGAGAGTGAGTGTGTGCATGTGTGAGAGAGTGAGTGTATGTCTGTGCGAGAGAGTGAGTGCGTGAAAGTGCGAGAGAGTGAGTGCATGTGCGAGAGAGTGAGTGCATGCATGTGCGAGAGAGTGAGTGAGTGTCCGTGTGAGAGAGTGAGTGTGTGTTTGTGCGAGAGATTGAGTCTGTGCATGTTGCACGAGTGAGTGTGTGCATGTGCGAGAGAGTGAGTGAGTGCATGTGTGAGAGAGTGAGTGTGTGTCTGTGCAAGTGAGTGAGTGCGTGCATGTGTGAGAGAGTGAGTGTGTGCATGTGTGAGAGAGTGAGTGCGTGCACGAGTGAGAGGGTGAGTGTGTGCATGTTTGAGAGAGTGAGTGTGTGCATGTCTGAGAGAGTGAGTGAGTGAATGTGCGAGAGAGTGAGTTTGTGCATGTACGAGAGATTGAGTGTGTGCATGTGTGAGAGAGTGAGTGTGTGCATGTGTGAGAGAGTGAGTGTGTGCATGTGTGAGGGAGTGAGTGTGTGCATGTGTGAGAGAGTGAGTGTGTGCATGTGTGAGAGAGTGAGTGTGTGCATGTGTGAGAGAGTGAGTGTGTGCATGTTTGACAGAGTGTGTGCGTGCATGTGCGAGACAGTGAGTGCTGCAGAGAGTGCTTACGCAGGGAGTGCATGCCAGAGAGAGTGCGTGCGCGAGAAAATGTGTGTGCAAGAGTGTTTGTGTACATGTGTGACAGAGTGTGTGCATGTGCGAGAGAGTGAGAGTGTGTGTGCAAGAGAGTGAGTGTGTCTGTGTAAGAGTGTGAGTGTGTGTATGTGTGAGAGAGTGAGTGGGTGTCTATGTGAGAGACTGAGTGTGTGTCTGTGTGAGAGAGTGAGTGTGTGCATGTCTGAGAGAGTGAGTGTGTGCATGTGTGAGAGAGTGAGAGAGTGTATGTGTGAGAGAGTGTGTGTGTGTATGTTTGAGAGAGTTAGTGTGTGTCTGTGTGAGAGAGTGAGTGTGTTAATGTGTGAGAGAGTGAGTGTGTGGATGTGTGAGAGATTGAGTGCATCCATGTTTGAGAGAGTGAGTGTGTGTCTGTGTGAGAGAGTGAGTGTGTGCATGTGTGAGAGAGTGAGTGTGTGTCTGTGTGAGAGAGTGAGTGTGTGCATGTGTGAGAGAGTGAGCGTGTGCATGTGTGAGAGAGTGAGTGTGTGTCTGTGTGAGAGAGTGAGTGTGTGCATGTGTGAGAGAGTGAGTGCGTGCATGTGTGAGAGCGTGAGTGTGTGTGCATGTGTGCGAGAGTGAGTGTGTATATGTGTGAGAGACTGAGTGTGTGTATGTGTGAGAGAGTGAGTGTGTGCATAAGTGAGAGAGTGAGTGTGTGCATGTGCGAGAGAGTGAGTGTGTGTGCATGTGTGAGATAGTGAGTGTGTGCATGTGTGAGAGATTGAGTGTGTATGCATGTGTGAGAGAGTGAGTGTGTGCATGTGTGAGAGAGTGAGTGTGTGCATGTGTGAGAGAGTGAGTGTTTGTATGTGTGAGAGAGTGAGTGTGTATATGTGTGAGAGAGTGAGTGCGTGCATGTGTGAGAGAGTGAGCGTGTGTGCATGTGTGAGAGAGTGAGTGCATGTGCAAGAGAGTGAGTGTGTGCATGTGTGAGAGAGTGAGTTTGTGTATGTGTGAGAGAGTGACTGCGTGCATGTGTGAGAGAGTGAGTGAGTGCATGTTTGAGAGAGTGAGTGTGTGTCTGTGCAAGTGAGTGAGTGCGTGCATGTGTGAGGGAGTGAGTGTGTGCATGTGTGAGAGAGTGAGTGTGTGTCTGTGTGAGAGTCTGAGTGTGTGTCTGGGTGAGAGTCTGAGTGTGTGTCTGTGTGATAGAGTGAGTGTGTGCATGTGTGAGAGAGTGAGTGTGTGTCTGTGTGAGAGTGTGAGTGTGTTCATGTGTGAGAGAGTGAGTGTATGTCTGTGCGAGAGAGTGAGTGTGTGTATGTGCGAGAGAGTGAGTGTGTGCATTTGTCAAAGAGTGAGTGTGTGTCTGTGCGAGAGAGTGAGTGTGTGCATGTGCGAGAGAGTGAGTGTGTGCATGTGTGAGAGAGTGAGTGCCGCAGAGAGGGCGTACCCAGGGAGTGCGAGAGAGTGAGTGTGTGTTTCTGCGAGAGAGTGAGTGTGTGCATGTCTGAGAGAGTGAGTGAGTGAATGTGCGAGAGAGTGAATTTGTGCATGCACGAGAGAATGAGTGTGTGCATGTGTGAGAGAGTGAGTGTGTGCATGTGTGAGAGTGTGAGTGTGTGCATGTGTGAGGGAGTGAGTGTGTGCATGTGTGAGAGAGTGAGTGTGTGCATGTGTGAGAGAGTGAGTGTGTGCATGTGTGAGAGAGTGAGTGTGTGCATGTTTGACAGAGTGTGTGCGTGCATGTGCGAGCCAGTGAGTGCCGCAGAGAGTGCGTACGAAGGGAGTGCGTGCCAGAGAGAGTGCGTGCGCGAGAAAATGTGTGTGCAAGAGTGTTTGTGTACATGTGTGACAGAGTGTGTGCATGTGCGAGAGAGTGAGTGTGTGCATGTGTGAGAGAGGGAGTGCGTGCATTTGTGAGAGAGTGAGTGTGTGCATGTGTGAGAGAGTGAGTGTTTGCATGTGTGAGAGAGTGAGTGTGTGTGCATGTGTGCGAGAGTGAGTGTGTATATGTGTGAGAGAGTGAGTGTGTGTATGTGTGAGAGAGTGAGTGGGTGTCTATGTGAGAGACTGAGTGTGTGTCTGTGTGAGAGAGTGAGTGTGTGCATGTGTGAGAGAGTGAGTGTGTGCATGTGTGAGAGAGTGAGAGAGTGTATGTGTGAGAGAGTGTATGTGTGAGAGAGTGAGTGTGTGCATGTGTGAGAGAGTGAGTGTGTGTATGTGTGAGAGAGTGAGTGTGTGTATGTTTGAGAGAGTGAGTGTGTGTCTGTGTGAGAGAGTGAGTGTGTTAATGTGTGAGAGAGTGAGTGTGTGGATGTGTGAGAGAGTGAGTGCATCCATGTTTGTGAGAGTGAGTGTGTGTCTGTGTGAGAGAGTGAGTGTGTGCATGTGTGAGAGAGTGAGTGTGTGTCTGTGTGAGAGAGTGAGTGCGTGCATGTGTGAGAGAGTGAGCGTGTGTGCATGTGTGAGAGAGTGAGTGCATGTGCAAGAGAGTGAGTGTGTGCATGTGTGAGAGAGTGAGTGCATGTGCAAGAGAGTGAGTGTGTGCATGTGTGAGAGAGTGAGTGCATGTGCAAGAGAGTGAGTGTGTGCATGTGTGAGAGAGTGAGTGCATGTGCAAGAGAGTGAGTGTGTGCATGTGTGAGAGAGTGAGTTTGTGTATGTGTGAGTGAGTGACTGCGTGCATGTGTGAGAGAGTGAGTGTGTGTATGTGTGAGAGAGTGAGTGTGTGTATGTGTGAGAGAGTGAGTGTGTCCATGTGTGAGAGAATGAGTGTGTGCATGTGTGAGAGAGTGAGTGTGTGCATGTTTGATAGAGTGCGTGTGTGCATGTCTGAGAGAGTGACTGAGTGAATGTGCGAGAGAGTGAGTTTGTGCATGTACGAGAGAGTGAGTGTGTGCATGTGTGAGAGAGTGAGTGTGTGCATGTGTGAGATTGTGAGTGTGTGCATGTGTGAGGGAGTAAGTGTGTGCATGTGTGAGAGAGTGAGAATGTGCATGTGTGAGAGAATGAGTGTGTGTATGTGTGAGAGAGTGAGTGTGTTTATGTGCGAGAGTGAGTGTGTGTCTGTGTGAGAGTGTGAGTGTGTGCATGTGTGAGAGAGTGAGTGTGCGCATGTTTGAGAGAGTGAGTGTGTGTATGTGCGAGAGAGTGAGTGTGTGCATTTGTGAAAGAGTGAGTGTGTGTCTGTGCGAGAGAGTGAGTGTGTGCATGTGCGAGAGAGTGAGTGTGTGCATGTGTGAGAGAGTGAGTGTATGTCTGTGCGAGAGAGTGAGTGCGTGAAAGTGCGAGAGAGTGAGTGCATGTGCGAGAGAGTGAGTGCATGCATGTGCGAGAGAGTGAGTGAGTGTCCGTGTGAGAGAGTGAGTGTGTGTTTGTGCGAGAGATTGAATCTGTGCATGTTGCACGAGTGAGTGTGTGCATGTGCGAGAGAGTGAGTGAGTGCATGTGTGAGAGAGTGAGTGTGTGTCTGTGCAAGTGAGTGAGTGCGTGCATGTGTGAGAGAGTGAGTGTGTGCATGTGTGAGAGAGTGAGTGCGTGCACGAGTGAGAGGGTGAGTGTGTGCATGTTTGAGAGAGTGAGTGTGTGCATGTCTGAGAGAGTGAGTGAGTGAATGTGCGAGAGAGTGAGTTTGTGCATGTACGAGAGATTGAGTGTGTGCATGTGTGAGAGAGTGAGTGTGTGCATGTGTGAGAGAGTGAGTGTGTGCATGTGTGAGGGAGTGAGTGTGTGCATGTGTGAGAGAGTGAGTGTGTGCATGTGTGAGAGAGTGAGTGTGTGCATGTGTGAGAGAGTGAGTGTGTGCATGTTTGACAGAGTGTGTGCGTGCATGTGCGAGACAGTGAGTGCTGCAGAGAGTGCTTACGCAGGGAGTGCGTGCCAGAGAGAGTGCGTGCGCGAGAAAATGTGTGTGCAAGAGTGTTTGTGTACATGTGTGACAGAGTGTGTGCATGTGCGAGAGAGTGAGAGTGTGTGTGCAAGAGAGTGAGTGTGTCTGTGTAAGAGTGTGAGTGTGTGTATGTGTGAGAGAGTGAGTGGGTGTCTATGTGAGAGACTGAGTGTGTGTCTGTGTGAGAGAGTGAGTGTGTGCATGTGTGAGAGAGTGAGTGTGTGCATGTGTGAGAGAGTGAGAGAGTGTATGTGTGAGAGAGTGTGTGTGTGTATGTTTGAGAGAGTTAGTGTGTGTCTGTGTGAGAGAGTGAGTGTGTTAATGTGTGAGAGAGTGAGTGTGTGGATGTGTGAGAGATTGAGTGCATCCATGTTTGAGAGAGTGAGTGTGTGTCTGTGTGAGAGAGTGAGTGTGTGCATGTGTGAGAGAGTGAGTGTGTGTCTGTGTGAGAGAGTGAGTGTGTGCATGTGTGAGAGAGTGAGCGTGTGCATGTGTGAGAGAGTGAGTGTGTGTCTGTGTGAGAGAGTGAGTGTGTGCATGTGTGAGAGAGTGAGTGCGTGCATGTGTGAGAGCGTGAGTGTGTGTGCATGTGTGCGAGAGTGAGTGTGTATATGTGTGAGAGACTGAGTGTGTGTATGTGTGAGAGAGTGAGTGTGTGCATAAGTGAGAGAGTGAGTGTGTGCATGTGCGAGAGAGTGAGTGTGTGTGCATGTGTGAGATAGTGAGTGTGTGCATGTGTGAGAGATTGAGTGTGTATGCATGTGTGAGAGAGTGAGTGTGTGCATGTGTGAGAGAGTGAGTGTGTGCATGTGTGAGAGAGTGAGTGTTTGTATGTGTGAGAGAGTGAGTGTGTATATGTGTGAGAGAGTGAGTGCGTGCATGTGTGAGAGAGTGAGCGTGTGTGCATGTGTGAGAGAGTGAGTGCATGTGCAAGAGAGTGAGTGTGTGCATGTGTGAGAGAGTGAGTTTGTGTATGTGTGAGAGAGTGACTGCGTGCATGTGTGAGAGAGTGAGTGTGTGTATGTGTGAGAGAGTGAGTGTGTGTATGTGTGAGAGAGTGGGTGTGTGTATGTGTTAGAGAGTGAATGTATGCATGTGCGAGAGAGTGAGTGCCGCAGAGAGTGCGTACCCAGGGAGTGCGTTCCCCAGCGAGTGCGTACCCCCGAGAAAGTTTGTGCGCAAGAGTGTTTGTGTGCATGTGCGATAGAGTGTGTTTGTGCATGTGCGAGAGAGTGAGTGTGTGCATGTGTGAGAGAGTGAGTGTGTGCATGTGAGAGAGAGTGAGTGTGTGCATGTGTGAGAGAGTGAGTGCGTGCATGTGTGAGAGAGTGAGTGCGTGCATGTGTGAGAGAGTGAGTGCGTGCATGTGTGAGAGAGTGAGTGTGTGCATGTGTGAGAGAGTGAGTGTGTGCATGTGTGAGAGAGTGAGTGTGTGCATGTGTGAGAGAGTGAGTGTGTGCATGTGTGATAGAGTGAATGTGTGCATGTCTGAGAGAGTGAGTGAGTGAATGTGCGAGAGAGTGAGTTTGTGCATGTACGAGAGAGTGAGTGTGTGCATGTGTGAGGGAGTGAGTGTGTGCATGTGTGAGAGAGTGAGTGTGTGCATGTGTGAGAGAGTGAGTGCGTGCATGTGTGAGAGATTGAGTGTGTGTGCATGTGTGAGAGAGTGAGTGTGTGCATGTGTGAGAGAGTGAGTGTGTGTATGCGTGAGAGAGTGAGCCTTTGTATGTGTGAGAGAGTGAGTGTGTATATGTGTGAGAGAGTGAGTGTGTGCATGTGTGAGAGAGTGAGTGTGTGCATGTGTGAGAGTGTGAGTGTGTGCATGTGTGAGGGAGTGAGTGTGTGCATGTGTGAGAGAGTGTGTGTGCATGTGTGAGTGAGTGAGTGCGTGCATGTGCGAGACAGTGAGTGCCGCAGAGAGGGCGTACCCAGGGAGTGCGTGCCACAGAGAGTGCGTGCGCGAGAATGTGGGTGTGCAAGAGTGTTTGTGTACATGTGTGACAGAGTGTGTGCATGTGCTAGAGAGTGAGTGTGTGCATGCGCGAGAGAGAGAGAGTGTGTGTGCAAGAGTGTGAGTGCGTCTGTGCAAGAGAGTGAGTGTGTGTCTGTGTGAGAGAGTTAGTGTGTTTCTGTTTGAGAGTGAGTGTGTGTATGTGTGAGAGAGTGAGTGTGTGTATGTGTGAGAGAGTAAGTGTGTGTATGTGTGAGAGAGTGAGTGTGTGCATGTGTGAGAAAGTGAGTGCATGCATGTGTGAGAGAGTGAGTCTGTGCATGTGTGAGAGAGTGAGTGTGTGCATGTGTGAGATTGTGAGTGTGTGCATGTGTGAGGGAGTGCGTGTGTCCATGTGTGAGAGAGTGAGAATGTGCATGTGTGAGAGAATGAGTGTGTGTATGTGTGAGAGAGTGAGTGTGTTTATGTGCGAGAGTGAGTGTGTGTCTGTGTGAGAGTGTGAGTGTGTGCATGTGTGAGAGAGTGAGTGTGCGCATGTTTGAGAGAGTGAGTGTGTGTATGTGCGAGAGAGTGAGTGTGTGCATTTGTGAAAGAGTGAGTGTGTGTCTGTGCGAGAGAGTGAGTGTGTGCATGTGCGAGAGAGTGAGTGTGTGCATGTGTGAGAGAGTGAGTGTATGTCTGTGCGAGAGAGTGAGTGCGTGAAAGTGCGAGAGAGTGAGTGCATGTGCGAGAGAGTGAGTGCATGCATGTGCGAGAGAGTGAGTGAGTGTCCGTGTGAGAGAGTGAGTGTGTGTTTGTGCGAGAGATTGAGTCTGTGCATGTTGCACGAGTGAGTGTGTGCATGTGCGAGAGAGTGAGTGAGTGCATGTGTGAGAGAGTGAGTGTGTGTCTGTGCAAGTGAGTGAGTGCGTGCATGTGTGAGAGAGTGAGTGTGTGCATGTGTGAGAGAGTGAGTGCGTGCACGAGTGAGAGGGTGAGTGTGTGCATGTTTGAGAGAGTGAGTGTGTGCATGTCTGAGAGAGTGAGTGAGTGAATGTGCGAGAGAGTGAGTTTGTGCATGTACGAGAGATTGAGTGTGTGCATGTGTGAGAGAGTGAGTGTGTGCATGTGTGAGAGAGTGAGTGTGTGCATGTGTGAGGGAGTGAGTGTGTGCATGTGTGAGAGAGTGAGTGTGTGCATGTGTGAGAGAGTGAGTGTGTGCATGTGTGAGAGAGTGAGTGTGTGCATGTTTGACAGAGTGTGTGCGTGCATGTGCGAGACAGTGAGTGCTGCAGAGAGTGCTTACGCAGGGAGTGCATGCCAGAGAGAGTGCGTGCGCGAGAAAATGTGTGTGCAAGAGTGTTTGTGTACATGTGTGACAGAGTGTGTGCATGTGCGAGAGAGTGAGAGTGTGTGTGCAAGAGAGTGAGTGTGTCTGTGTAAGAGTGTGAGTGTGTGTATGTGTGAGAGAGTGAGTGGGTGTCTATGTGAGAGACTGAGTGTGTGTCTGTGTGAGAGAGTGAGTGTGTGCATGTCTGAGAGAGTGAGTGTGTGCATGTGTGAGAGAGTGAGAGAGTGTATGTGTGAGAGAGTGTGTGTGTGTATGTTTGAGAGAGTTAGTGTGTGTCTGTGTGAGAGAGTGAGTGTGTTAATGTGTGAGAGAGTGAGTGTGTGGATGTGTGAGAGATTGAGTGCATCCATGTTTGAGAGAGTGAGTGTGTGTCTGTGTGAGAGAGTGAGTGTGTGCATGTGTGAGAGAGTGAGTGTGTGTCTGTGTGAGAGAGTGAGTGTGTGCATGTGTGAGAGAGTGAGCGTGTGCATGTGTGAGAGAGTGAGTGTGTGTCTGTGTGAGAGAGTGAGTGTGTGCATGTGTGAGAGAGTGAGTGCGTGCATGTGTGAGAGCGTGAGTGTGTGTGCATGTGTGCGAGAGTGAGTGTGTATATGTGTGAGAGACTGAGTGTGTGTATGTGTGAGAGAGTGAGTGTGTGCATAAGTGAGAGAGTGAGTGTGTGCATGTGCGAGAGAGTGAGTGTGTGTGCATGTGTGAGATAGTGAGTGTGTGCATGTGTGAGAGATTGAGTGTGTATGCATGTGTGAGAGAGTGAGTGTGTGCATGTGTGAGAGAGTGAGTGTGTGCATGTGTGAGAGAGTGAGTGTTTGTATGTGTGAGAGAGTGAGTGTGTATATGTGTGAGAGAGTGAGTGCGTGCATGTGTGAGAGAGTGAGCGTGTGTGCATGTGTGAGAGAGTGAGTGCATGTGCAAGAGAGTGAGTGTGTGCATGTGTGAGAGAGTGAGTTTGTGTATGTGTGAGAGAGTGACTGCGTGCATGTGTGAGAGAGTGAGTGTGTGTATGTGTGAGAGAGTGAGTGTGTGTATGTGTGAGAGAGTGAGTGTGTGTATGTGTTAGAGAGTGAATGTATGCATGTGCGAGAGAGTGAGTGCCGCAGAGAGTGCGTACCCAGGGAGTGCGTTCCCCAGCGAGTGCGTACCCCCGAGAAAGTTTGTGCGCAAGAGTGTTTGTGTGCATGTGCGATAGAGTGTGTGTGTGCATGTGCGAGAGAGTGAGTGTGTGCATGTGTGAGAGAGTGAGTGTGTGCATGTGAGAGAGAGTGAGTGTGTGCATGTGTGAGAGAGTGAGTGCGTGCATGTGTGAGAGAGTGAGTGCGTGCATGTGTGAGAGAGTGAGTGCGTGCATGTGTGAGAGAGTGACTGTGTGCATGTGTGAGAGAGTGAGTGTGTGCATGTGTGAGAGAGTGAGTGTGTGCATGTGTGAGAGAGTGAGTGTGTGCATGTGTGATAGAGTGAATGTGTGCATGTCTGAGAGAGTGAGTGAGTGAATGTGCGAGAGAGTGAGTTTGTGCATGTACGAGAGAGTGAGTGTGTGCATGTGTGAGGGAGTGAGTGTGTGCATGTGTGAGAGAGTGAGTGTGTGCATGTGTGAGAGAGTGAGTGCGTGCATGTGTGAGAGATTGAGTGTGTGTGCATGTGTGAGAGAGTGAGTGTGTGCATGTGTGAGAGAGTGAGTGTGTGTATGCGTGAGAGAGTGAGCCTTTGTATGTGTGAGAGAGTGAGTGTGTATATGTGTGAGAGAGTGAGTGTGTGCATGTGTGAGAGAGTGAGTGTGTGCATGTGTGAGAGTGTGAGTGTGTGCATGTGTGAGGGAGTGAGTGTGTGCATGTGTGAGAGAGTGTGTGTGCATGTGTGAGTGAGTGAGTGCGTGCATGTGCGAGACAGTGAGTGCCGCAGAGAGGGCGTACCCAGGGAGTGCGTGCCACAGAGAGTGCGTGCGCGAGAATGTGGGTGTGCAAGAGTGTTTGTGTACATGTGTGACAGAGTGTGTGCATGTGCTAGAGAGTGAGTGTGTGCATGCGCGAGAGAGAGAGAGTGTGTGTGCAAGAGTGTGAGTGCGTCTGTGCAAGAGAGTGAGTGTGTGTCTGTGTGAGAGAGTTAGTGTGTTTCTGTGTGAGAGTGAGTGTGTGTATGTGTGAGAGAGTGAGTGTGTGTATGTGTGAGAGAGTAAGTGTGTGTATGTGTGAGAGAGTGAGTGTGTGCATGTGTGAGAAAGTGAGTGCGTGCATGTGTGAGAGAGTGAGTCTGTGCATGTGTGAGAGAGTGAGTGTGTGCATGTGTGAGATTGTGAGTGTGTGCATGTGTGAGGGAGTGCGTGTGTCCATGTGTGAGAGAGTGAGAATGTGCATGTGTGAGAGAATGAGTGTGTGTATGCGTGAGAGAGTGAGTGTGTTTATGTGCGAGAGTGAGTGTGTGTCTGTGTGAGAGTGTGAGTGTGTGCATGTGTGAGAGAGTGAGTGTGCGCATGTTTGAGAGAGTGAGTGTGTGTATGTGCGAGAGAGTGAGTGTGTGCATTTGTGAAAGAGTGAGCTTGTGTCTGTGCGAGAGAGTGAGTGTGTGCATGTGAGAGAGAGTGAGTGTGTGCATGTGTGAGAGAGTGAGTGTATGTCTGTGCGAGAGAGTGAGTGTGTGAAAGTGCGAGAGAGTGAGTGCATGTGCGAGAGAGTGAGTGCGTGCATGTGCGAGAGAGTGAGTGAGTGTCCGTGTGAGAGAGTGAGTGTGTGTTTGTGCGAGAGATTGAGTCTGTGCATGTGTGCACGAGTGAGTGTGTGCATGTGCGAGAGAGTGAGTGAGTGCATGTGTGAGAGAGTGAGTGTGTGTCTGTGCAAGTGAGTGAATGCGTGCATGTGTGAGAGATTGAGTGTGTGCATGTGTGAGAGAGTGAGTGCGTGCACGTGTGAGAGAGTGAGTGTGTGCATGTGTGAGAGAGTGAGTGTGTGCATGTCTGAGAGAGTGAGTGAGCGAATGTGCGAGAGAGTGAGTTTGTGCATGTACGAGAGATTGAGTGTGTGCATGTGTGAGAGAGTGAGTGTGTGCATGTGTGAGAGTGTGAGTGTGTGCATGTGTGAGGGAGTGAGTGTGTGCATGTGTGAGAGAGTGAGTGTGTGCATGTGTGAGAGAGTGAGTGTGTGCATGTGTGAGAGAGTGAGTTTGTGCATGTTTGACAGAGTGTGTGCGTGCATGTGCGAGACAGTGAGTGCCGCAGAGAGTGCGTACGCAGGGAGTGCGTGCCAGAGAGAGTGCGTGCGCGAGAAAATGTGTGTGCAAGAGTGTTTGTGTACATGTGTGACAGAGTGTGTGCATGTGCGAGAGAGTGAGTGTGTGCATGCGCGAGAGAGTGAGAGTGTGTGTGCAAGAGAGTGAGTGTGTCTGTGTAAGAGTGTGAGTTTGTGTATGTGTGAGAGAGTGAGTGGGTGTCTATGTGAGAGACTGAGTGTGTGTCTGTGTGAGAGAGTGAGTGTGTGCATGTGTGAGAGAGTGAGTGTGTGCATGTGTGAGAGAGTGAGAGAGTGTATGTGTGAGAGAGTGTATGTGTGAGAGAGTGAGTGTGTGCATGTGTGAGAGAGTGAGTGTGTGTATGTGTGAGAGAGTGAGTGTGTGTATGTTTGAGAGAGTTAGTGTGTGTCTGTGTGAGAGAGTGAGTGTGTTAATGTGTGAGAGAGTGAGTGTGTGGATGTGTGAGAGAGTGAGTGCATCCATGTTTGAGAGAGTGAGTGTGTGTCTGTGTGAGAGAGTGAGTGTGTGCATGTGTGAGAGAGTGAGTGTGTGTCTGTGTGAGAGAGTGAGTGTGTGCATGTGTGAGAGAGTGAGCGTGTGCATGTGTGAGAGAGTGAGTGTGTGTCTGTGTGAGAGAGTGAGTGTGTGCATAAGTGAGAGAGTGAGTGTGTGCATGTGCGAGAGAGTGAGTGTGTGTGCATGTGTCAGATAGTGAGTGTGTGCATGTGTGAGAGATTGAGTGTGTATGCATGTGTGAGAGAGTGAGTGTGTGCATGTGTGAGAGAGTGAGTGTGTGCATGTGTGAGAGAGTGAGTGTTTGTATGTGTGAGAGAGTGAGTGTGTATATGTGTGAGAGAGTGAGTGCGTGCATGTGTGAGAGAGTGAGCGTGTGTGCATGTGTGAGAGAGTGAGTGCATGTGCAAGAGAGTGAGTGTGTGCATGTGTGAGAGAGTGAGTTTGTGAATGTGTGAGAGAGTGACTGCGTGCATGTGTGAGAGAGTGAGTGTGTGTATGTGTGAGAGAGTGAGTGTGTGTATGTGTGAGAGAGTGAGTGTGTGTATGTGTTAGAGAGTGAATGTATGCATGTGCGAGAGAGTGAGTGCCGCAGAGAGTGCGTACCCAGGGAGTGCGTTCCCCAGCGAGTGCGTACCCCCGAGAAAGTTTGTGCGCAAGAGTGTTTGTGTGCATGTGCGATAGAGTGTGTGTGTGCATGTGCGAGAGAGTGTGTGTGTGCATGTGTGAGAGAGTGAGTGTGTGCATGTGTGAGAGAGTGAGTGTGTGCATGTGTGAGAGAGTGAGTGTGTGCATGTGAGAGAGAGTGAGTGCGTGCATGTGTGAGAGAGTGAGTGCGTGCATGTGTGAGAGAGTGAGTGCGTGCATGTGTGAGAGAGTGAGTGCGTGCATGTGTGAGAGAGTGAGTGTGTGCATGTGTGAGAGAGTGAGTGTGTGCATGTGTGATAGAGTGAATGTGTGCATGTCTGAGAGAGTGAGTGAGTGAATGTGCGAGAGAGTGAGTTTGTGCATGTACGAGAGAGTGAGTGTGTGCATGTGTGAGGGAGTGAGTGTGTGCATGTGTGAGAGAGTGAGTGTGTGCATGTGTGAGAGAGTGAGTGCATGCATGTGTGAGAGATTGAGTGTGTGTGCATGTGTGAGAGAGTGAGTGTGTGCATGTGTGAGAGAGTGAGTGTGTGTATGCGTGAGAGAGTGAGCCTTTGTATGTGTGAGAGAGTGAGTGTGTATATGTGTGAGAGAGTGAGTGTGTGCATGTGTGAGAGAGTGAGTGTGTGCATGTGTGAGAGTGTGAGTGTGTGCATGTGTGAGGGAGTGAGTGTGTGCATGTGTGAGAGAGTGTGTGTGCATGTGTGAGTGAGTGAGTGCGTGCATGTGCGAGACAGTGAGTGCCGCAGAGAGGGCGTACCCAGGGAGTGCGTGCCACAGAGAGTGCGTGCGCGAGAATGTGGGTGTGCAAGAGTGTTTGTGTACATGTGTGACAGAGTGTGTGCATGTGCTAGAGAGTGAGTGTGTGCATGCGCGAGAGAGAGAGAGTGTGTGTGCAAGAGTGTGAGTGCGTCTGTGCAAGAGAGTGAGTGTGTGTCTGTGTGAGAGAGTTAGTGTGTTTCTGTGTGAGAGTGAGTGTGTGTATGTGTGAGAGAGTGAGTGTGTGTATGTGTGAGAGAGTAAGTGTGTGTATGTGTGAGAGAGTGAGTGTGTGCATGTGTGAGAAAGTGAGTGCGTGCATGTGTGAGAGAGTGAGTCTGTGCATGTGTGAGAGAGTGAGTGTGTGCATGTGTGAGATTGTGAGTGTGTGCATGTGTGAGGGAGAGCGTGTGTCCATGTGTCAGAGGGTGAGAATGTGCATGTGTGAGAGAATGAGTGTGTGTATGTGTGAGAGAGTGAGTGTGTTTATGTGCGAGAGTGAGTGTGTGTCTGTGTGAGAGTGTGAGTGTGTGCATGTGTGAGAGAGTGAGTGTGCGCATGTTTGAGAGAGTGAGTGTGTGTATGTGCGAGAGAGTGAGTGTGTGCATTTGTGAAAGAGTGAGCTTGTGTCTGTGCGAGAGAGTGAGTGTGTGCATGTGCGAGAGAGTGAGTGTGTGCATGTGTGAGAGAGTGAGTGTATGTCTGTGCGAGAGAGTGAGTGTGTGAAAGTGCGAGAGAGTGAGTGCATGTGCGAGAGAGTGAGTGCGTGCATGTGCGAGAGAGTGAGTGAGTGTCCGTGTGAGAGAGTGAGTGTGTGTTTGTGCGAGAGATTGAGTCTGTGCATGTGTGCACGAGTGAGTGTGTGCATGTGCGAGAGAGTGAGTGAGTGCATGTGTGAGAGAGTGAGTGTGTGTCTGTGCAAGTGAGTGAATGCGTGCATGTGTGAGAGATTGAGTGTGTGCATGTGTGAGAGAGTGAGTGCGTGCACGTGTGAGAGAGTGAGTGTGTGCATGTGTGAGAGAGTGAGTGTGTGCATGTCTGAGAGAGTGAGTGAGTGAATGTGCGAGAGAGTGAGTTTGTGCATGTACGAGAGATTGAGTGTGTGCATGTGTGAGAGAGTGAGTGTGTGCATGTGTGAGAGTGTGAGTGTGTGCATGTGTGAGGGAGTGAGTGTGTGCATGTGTGAGAGAGTGAGTGTGTGCATGTGTGAGAGAGTGAGTGTGTGCATGTGTGAGAGAGTGAGTTTGTGCATGTTTGACAGAGTGTGTGCGTGCATGTGCGAGACAGTGAGTGCCGCAGAGAGTGCGTACGCAGGGAGTGCGTGCCAGAGAGAGTGCGTGCGCGAGAAAATGTGTGTGCAAGAGTGTTTGTGTACATGTGTGACAGAGTGTGTGCATGTGCGAGAGAGTGAGTGTGTGCATGCGCGAGAGAGTGAGAGTGTGTGTGCAAGAGAGTGAGTGTGTCTGTGTAAGAGTGTGAGTTTGTGTATGTGTGAGAGAGTGAGTGGGTGTCTATGTGAGAGACTGAGTGTGTGTCTGTGTGAGAGAGTGAGTGTGTGCATGTGTGAGAGAGTGAGTGTGTGCATGTGTGAGAGAGTGAGAGAGTGTATGTGTGAGAGAGTGTATGTGTGAGAGAGTGAGTGTGTGCATGTGTGAGAGAGTGAGTGTGTGTATGTGTGAGAGAGTGAGTGTGTGTATGTTTGAGAGAGTTAGTGTGTGTCTGTGTGAGAGAGTGAGTGTGTTAATGTGTGAGAGAGTGAGTGTGTGGATGTGTGAGAGAGTGAGTGCATCCATGTTTGAGAGAGTGAGTGTCTGTCTGTGTGAGAGAGTGAGTGTGTGCATGTGTGAGAGAGTGAGTGTGTGTCTGTGTGAGAGAGTGAGTGTGTGCATGTGTGAGAGAGTGAGCGTGTGCATGTGTGAGAGAGTGAGTGTGTGTCTGTGTGAGAGAGTGAGTGTGTGCATAAGTGAGAGAGTGAGTGTGTGCATGTGCGAGAGAGTGAGTGTGTGTGCATGTGTGAGATAGTGAGTGTGTGCATGTGTGAGAGATTGAGTGTGTATGCATGTGTGAGAGAGTGAGTGTGTGCATGTGTGAGAGAGTGAGTGTGTGCATGTGTGAGAGAGTGAGTGTTTGTATGTGTGAGAGAGTGAGTGTGTATATGTGTGAGAGAGTGAGTGCGTGCATGTGTGAGAGAGTGAGCGTGTGTGCATGTGTGAGAGAGTGAGTGCATGTGCAAGAGAGTGAGTGTGTGCATGTGTGAGAGAGTGAGTTTGTGAATGTGTGAGAGAGTGACTGCGTGCATGTGTGAGAGAGTGAGTGTGTGTATGTGTGAGAGAGTGAGTGTGTGTATGTGTGAGAGAGTGAGTGTGTGTATGTGTTAGAGAGTGAATGTATGCATGTGCGAGAGAGTGAGTGCCGCAGAGAGTGCGTACCCAGGGAGTGCGTTCCCCAGCGAGTGCGTACCCCCGAGAAAGTTTGTGCGCAAGAGTGTTTGTGTGCATGTGCGATAGAGTGTGTGTGTGCATGTGCGAGAGAGTGAGTGTGTGCATGTGTGAGAGAGTGAGTGTGTGCATGTGAGAGAGAGTGAGTGCGTGCATGTGTGAGAGAGTGAGTGCGTGCATGTGTGAGAGAGTGAGTGCGTGCATGTGTGAGAGAGTGAGTGCGTGCATGTGTGAGAGAGTGAGTGTTTGCATGTGTGAGAGAGTGAGTGTGTGCATGTGTGAGAGAGTGAGTGTGTGCATGTGTGATAGAGTGAATGTGTGCATGTCTGAGAGAGTGAGTGAGTGAATGTGCGAGAGAGTGAGTTTGTGCATGTACGAGAGAGTGAGTGTGTGCATGTGTGAGGGAGTGAGTGTGTGCATGTGTGAGAGAGTGAGTGTGTGCATGTGTGAGAGAGTGAGTGCGTGCATGTGTGAGAGATTGAGTGTGTGTGCATGTGTGAGAGAGTGAGTGTGTGCATGTGTGAGAGAGTGAGTGTGTGTATGCGTGAGAGAGTGAGCCTTTGTATGTGTGAGAGAGTGAGTGTGTATATGTGTGAGAGAGTGAGTGTGTGCATGTGTGAGAGAGTGAGTGTGTGCATGTGTGAGAGTGTGAGTGTGTGCATGTGTGAGGGAGTGAGTGTGTGCATGTGTGAGAGAGTGTGTGTGCATGTGTGAGTGAGTGAGTGCGTGCATGTGCGAGACAGTGAGTGCCGCAGAGAGGGCGTACCCAGGGAGTGCGTGCCACAGAGAGTGCGTGCGCGAGAATGTGGGTGTGCAAGAGTGTTTGTGTACATGTGTGACAGAGTGTGTGCATGTGCTAGAGAGTGAGTGTGTGCATGCGCGAGAGAGAGAGAGTGTGTGTGCAAGAGTGTGAGTGCGTCTGTGCAAGAGAGTGAGTGTGTGTCTGTGTGAGAGAGTTAGTGTGTTTCTGTGTGAGAGTGAGTGTGTGTATGTGTGAGAGAGTGAGTGTGTGTATGTGTGAGAGAGTAAGTGTGTGTATGTGTGAGAGAGTGAGTGTGTGCATGTGTGAGAAAGTGAGTGCGTGCATGTGTGAGAGAGTGAGTCTGTGCATGTGTGAGAGAGTGAGTGTGTGCATGTGTGAGATTGTGAGTGTGTGCATGTGTGAGGGAGTGCGTGTGTCCATGTGTCAGAGGGTGAGAATGTGCATGTGTGAGAGAATGAGTGTGTGTATGTGTGAGAGAGTGAGTGTGTTTATGTGCGAGAGTGAGTGTGTGTCTGTGTGAGAGTGTGAGTGTGTGCATGTGTGAGAGAGTGAGTGCATCCATGTTTGAGAGAGTGAGTGTCTGTCTGTGTGAGAGAGTGAGTGTGTGCATGTGTGAGAGAGTGAGTGTGTGTCTGTGTGAGAGAGTGAGTGTGTGCATGTGTGAGAGAGTGAGCGTGTGCATGTGTGAGAGAGTGAGTGTGTGTCTGTGTGAGAGAGTGAGTGTGTGCATAAGTGAGAGAGTGAGTGTGTGCATGTGCGAGAGAGTGAGTGTGTGTGCATGTGTGAGATAGTGAGTGTGTGCATGTGTGAGAGATTGAGTGTGTATGCATGTGTGAGAGAGTGAGTGTGTGCATGTGTGAGAGAGTGAGTGTGTGCATGTGTGAGAGAGTGAGTGTTTGTATGTGTGAGAGAGTGAGTGTGTATATGTGTGAGAGAGTGAGTGCGTGCATGTGTGAGAGAGTGAGCGTGTGTGCATGTGTGAGAGAGTGAGTGCATGTGCAAGAGAGTGAGTGTGTGCATGTGTGAGAGAGTGAGTTTGTGAATGTGTGAGAGAGTGACTGCGTGCATGTGTGAGAGAGTGAGTGTGTGTATGTGTGAGAGAGTGAGTGTGTGTATGTGTGAGAGAGTGAGTGTGTGTATGTGTTAGAGAGTGAATGTATGCATGTGCGAGAGAGTGAGTGCCGCAGAGAGTGCGTACCCAGGGAGTGCGTTCCCCAGCGAGTGCGTACCCCCGAGAAAGTTTGTGCGCAAGAGTGTTTGTGTGCATGTGCGATAGAGTGTGTGTGTGCATGTGCGAGAGAGTGAGTGTGTGCATGTGTGAGAGAGTGAGTGTGTGCATGTGAGAGAGAGTGAGTGCGTGCATGTGTGAGAGAGTGAGTGCGTGCATGTGTGAGAGAGTGAGTGCGTGCATGTGTGAGAGAGTGAGTGCGTGCATGTGTGAGAGAGTGAGTGTTTGCATGTGTGAGAGAGTGAGTGTGTGCATGTGTGAGAGAGTGAGTGTGTGCATGTGTGATAGAGTGAATGTGTGCATGTCTGAGAGAGTGAGTGAGTGAATGTGCGAGAGAGTGAGTTTGTGCATGTACGAGAGAGTGAGTGTGTGCATGTGTGAGGGAGTGAGTGTGTGCATGTGTGAGAGAGTGAGTGTGTGCATGTGTGAGAGAGTGAGTGCGTGCATGTGTGAGAGATTGAGTGTGTGTGCATGTGTGAGAGAGTGAGTGTGTGCATGTGTGAGAGAGTGAGTGTGTGTATGCGTGAGAGAGTGAGCCTTTGTATGTGTGAGAGAGTGAGTGTGTATATGTGTGAGAGAGTGAGTGTGTGCATGTGTGAGAGAGTGAGTGTGTGCATGTGTGAGAGTGTGAGTGTGTGCATGTGTGAGGGAGTGAGTGTGTGCATGTGTGAGAGAGTGTGTGTGCATGTGTGAGTGAGTGAGTGCGTGCATGTGCGAGACAGTGAGTGCCGCAGAGAGGGCGTACCCAGGGAGTGCGTGCCACAGAGAGTGCGTGCGCGAGAATGTGGGTGTGCAAGAGTGTTTGTGTACATGTGTGACAGAGTGTGTGCATGTGCTAGAGAGTGAGTGTGTGCATGCGCGAGAGAGAGAGAGTGTGTGTGCAAGAGTGTGAGTGCGTCTGTGCAAGAGAGTGAGTGTGTGTCTGTGTGAGAGAGTTAGTGTGTTTCTGTGTGAGAGTGAGTGTGTGTATGTGTGAGAGAGTGAGTGTGTGTATGTGTGAGAGAGTAAGTGTGTGTATGTGTGAGAGAGTGAGTGTGTGCATGTGTGAGAAAGTGAGTGCGTGCATGTGTGAGAGAGTGAGTCTGTGCATGTGTGAGAGAGTGAGTGTGTGCATGTGTGAGATTGTGAGTGTGTGCATGTGTGAGGGAGTGCGTGTGTCCATGTGTCAGAGGGTGAGAATGTGCATGTGTGAGAGAATGAGTGTGTGTATGTGTGAGAGAGTGAGTGTGTTTATGTGCGAGAGTGAGTGTGTGTCTGTGTGAGAGTGTGAGTGTGTGCATGTGTGAGAGAGTGAGTGTGCGCATGTTTGAGAGAGTGAGTGTGTGTATGTGCGAGAGAGTGAGTGTGTGCATTTGTGAAAGAGTGAGCTTGTGTCTGTGCGAGAGAGTGAGTGTGTGCATGTGCGAGAGAGTGAGTGTGTGCATGTGTGAGAGAGTGAGTGTATGTCTGTGCGAGAGAGTGAGTGTGTGAAAGTGCGAGAGAGTGAGTGCATGTGCGAGAGAGTGAGTGCGTGCATGTGCGAGAGAGTGAGTGAGTGTCCGTGTGAGAGAGTGAGTGTGTGTTTGTGCGAGAGATTGAGTCTGTGCATGTGTGCACGAGTGAGTGTGTGCATGTGCGAGAGAGTGAGTGAGTGCATGTGTGAGAGAGTGAGTGTGTGTCTGTGCAAGTGAGTGAATGCGTGCATGTGTGAGAGATTGAGTGTGTGCATGTGTGAGAGAGTGAGTGCGTGCACGTGTGAGAGAGTGAGTGTGTGCATGTGTGAGAGAGTGAGTGTGTGCATGTCTGAGAGAGTGAGTGAGTGAATGTGCGAGAGAGTGAGTTTGTGCATGTACGAGAGATTGAGTGTGTGCATGTGTGAGAGAGTGAGTGTGTGCATGTGTGAGAGTGTGAGTGTGTGCATGTGTGAGGGAGTGAGTGTGTGCATGTGTGAGAGAGTGAGTGTGTGCATGTGTGAGAGAGTGAGTGTGTGCATGTGTGAGAGAGTGAGTTTGTGCATGTTTGACAGAGTGTGTGCGTGCATGTGCGAGACAGTGAGTGCCGCAGAGAGTGCGTACGCAGGGAGTGCGTGCCAGAGAGAGTGCGTGCGCGAGAAAATGTGTGTGCAAGAGTGTTTGTGTACATGTGTGACAGAGTGTGTGCATGTGCGAGAGAGTGAGTGTGTGCATGCGCGAGAGAGTGAGAGTGTGTGTGCAAGAGAGTGAGTGTGTCTGTGTAAGAGTGTGAGTTTGTGTATGTGTGAGAGAGTGAGTGGGTGTCTATGTGAGAGACTGAGTGTGTGTCTGTGTGAGAGAGTGAGTGTGTGCATGTGTGAGAGAGTGAGTGTGTGCATGTGTGAGAGAGTGAGAGAGTGTATGTGTGAGAGAGTGTATGTGTGAGAGAGTGAGTGTGTGCATGTGCGAGAGAGTGAGTGTGTGTATGTGTGAGAGAGTGAGTGTGTGTATGTTTGAGAGAGTTAGTGTGTGTCTGTGTGAGAGAGTGAGTGTGTTAATGTGTGAGAGAGTGAGTGTGTGGATGTGTGAGAGAGTGAGTGCATCCATGTTTGAGAGAGTGTGTGTGTCTGTGTGAGAGAGTGAGTGTGTGCATGTGTGAGAGAGTGAGTGTGTGTCTGTGTGAGAGAGTGAGTGTGTGCATGTGTGAGAGAGTGAGCGTGTGCATGTGTGAGAGAGTGAGTGTGTGTCTGTGTGAGAGAGTGAGTGTGTGCATAAGTGAGAGAGTGAGTGTGTGCATGTGCGAGAGAGTGAGTGTGTGTGCATGTGTGAGATAGTGAGTGTGTGCATGTGTGAGAGATTGAGTGTGTATGCATGTGTGAGAGAGTGAGTGTGTGCATGTGTGAGAGAGTGAGTGTGTGCATGTGTGAGAGAGTGAGTGTTTGTATGTGTGAGAGAGTGAGTGTGTATATGTGTGAGAGAGTGAGTGCGTGCATGTGTGAGAGAGTGAGCGTGTGTGCATGTGTGAGAGAGTGAGTGCATGTGCAAGAGAGTGAGTGTGTGCATGTGTGAGAGAGTGAGTTTGTGTATGTGTGAGAGAGTGACTGCGTGCATGTGTGAGAGAGTGAGTGTGTGTATGTGTGAGAGAGTGAGTGTGTGTATGTGTGAGAGAATGAGTGTGTGTATGTGTTAGAGAGTGAATGTATGCATGTGCGAGAGAGTGAGTGCCGCAGAGAGTGCGTACCCAGGGAGTGCGTTCCCCAGCGAGTGCGTACCCCCGAGAAAGTTTGTGCGCAAGAGTGTTTGTGTGCATGTGCGATAGAGTGTGTGTGTGCATGTGCGAGAGATTGAGTGTGTGCATGTGTGAAAGAGTGAGTGTGTGCATGTGAGAGAGAGTGAGTGTGTGCATGTGTGAGAGAGTGAGTGCGTGCATGTGTGAGAGAGTGAGTGCGTGCATGTGTGAGAGAGTGAGTGCGTGCATGTGTGAGAGAGTGAGTGTGTGCATGTGTGAGAGAGTGAGTGTGTGCATGTGTGATAGAGTGAATGTGTGCATGTCTGAGAGAGTGAGTTAGTGAATGTGCGAGAGAGTGAGTTTGTGCATGTACGAGAGAGTGAGTGTGTGCATGTGTGAGGGAGTGAGTGTGTGCATGTGTGAGAGAGTGAGTGTGTGCATGTGTGAGAGAGTGAGTGCGTGCATGTGTGAGAGATTGAGTGTGTGTGCATGTGTGAGAGAGTGAGTGTGTGCATGTGTGAGAGAGTGAGTGTGTGTATGCGTGAGAGAGTGAGCCTTTGTATGTGTGAGAGAGTGAGTGTATATATGTGTGAGAGAGTGAGTGTGTGCATGTGTGAGAGAGTGAGTGTGTGCATGTGTGAGAGTGTGAGTGTGTGCATGTGTGAGGGAGTGAGTGTGTGCTTGTGTGAGAGAGTGTGTGTGCATGTGTGAGTGAGTGAGTGCGTGCATGTGCGAGACAGTGAGTGCCGCAGAGAGGGCGTACCCAGGGAGTGCGTGCCACAGAGAGTGCGTGCGCGAGAATGTGGGTGTGCAAGAGTGTTTGTGTACATGTGTGACAGAGTGTGTGCATGTGCTAGAGAGTGAGTGTGTGCATGCGCGAGAGAGAGAGAGTGTGTGTGCAAGAGTGTGAGTGCGTCTGTGCAAGAGAGTGAGTGTGTGTCTGTGTGAGAGAGTTAGTGTGTTTCTGTGTGAGAGTGAGTGTGTGTATGTGTGAGAGAGTGAGTGTGTGTATGTGTGAGAGAGTAAGTGTGTGTATGTGTGAGAGAGTGAGTGTGTGCATGTGTGAGAAAGTGAGTGCGTGCATGTGTGAGAGAGTGAGTCTGTGCATGTGTGAGAGAGTGAGTGTGTGCATGTGTGAGATTGTGAGTGTGTGCATGTGTGAGGGAGTGCGTGTGTCCATGTGTGAGAGAGTGAGAATGTGCATGTGTGAGAGAATGAGTGTGTGTATGCGTGAGAGAGTGAGTGTGTTTATGTGCGAGAGTGAGTGTGTGTCTGTGTGAGAGTGTGAGTGTGTGCATGTGTGAGAGAGTGAGTGTGCGCATGTTTGAGAGAGTGAGTGTGTGTATGTGCGAGAGAGTGAGTGTGTGCATTTGTGAAAGAGTGAGCTTGTGTCTGTGCGAGAGAGTGAGTGTGTGCATGTGCGAGAGAGTGAGTGTGTGCATGTGTGAGAGAGTGAGTGTATGTCTGTGCGAGAGAGTGAGTGTGTGAAAGTGCGAGAGAGTGAGTGCATGTGCGAGAGAGTGAGTGCGTGCATGTGCGAGAGAGTGAGTGAGTGTCCGTGTGAGAGAGTGAGTGTGTGTTTGTGCGAGAGATTGAGTCTGTGCATGTGTGCACGAGTGAGTGTGTGCATGTGCGAGAGAGTGAGTGAGTGCATGTGTGAGAGAGTGAGTGTGTGTCTGTGCAAGTGAGTGAATGCGTGCATGTGTAAGAGATTGAGTGTGTGCATGTGTGAGAGAGTGAGTGCGTGCACGTGTGAGAGAGTGAGTGTGTGCATGTGTGAGAGAGTGAGTGTGTGCATGTCTGAGAGAGTGAGTGAGTGAATGTGCGAGAGAGTGAGTTTGTGCATGTACGAGAGATTGAGTGTGTGCATGTGTGAGAGAGTGAGTGTGTGCATGTGTGAGAGTGTGAGTGTGTGCATGTGTGAGGGAGTGAGTGTGTGCATGTGTGAGAGAGTGAGTGTGTGCATGTGTGAGAGAGTGAGTGTGTGCATGTGTGAGAGAGTGAGTTTGTACATGTTTGACAGAGTGTGTGCGTGCATGTGCGAGACAGTGAGTGCCGCAGAGAGTGCGTACGCAGGGAGTGCGTGCCAGAGAGAGTGCGTGCGCGAGAAAATGTGTGTGCAAGAGTGTTTGTGTACATGTGTGACAGAGTGTGTGCATGTGCGAGAGAGTGAGTGTGTGCATGCGCGAGAGAGTGAGAGTGTGTGTGCAAGAGAGTGAGTGTGTCTGTGTAAGAGTGTGAGTTTGTGTATGTGTGAGAGAGTGAGTGGGTGTCTATGTGAGAGACTGAGTGTGTGTCTGTGTGAGAGAGTGAGTGTGTGCATGTGTGAGAGAGTGAGTGTGTGCATGTGTGAGAGAGTGAGAGAGTGTATGTGTGAGAGAGTGTATGTGTGAGAGAGTGAGTGTGTGCATGTGTGAGAGATTGAGTGTGTGTATGTGTGAGAGAGTGAGTGTGTGTATGTTTGAGAGAGTTAGTGTGTGTCTGTGTGAGAGAGTGAGTGTGTTAATGTGTGAGAAAGTGAGTGTGTGGATGTGTGAGAGATTGAGTGCATCCATGTTTGAGAGAGTGTGTGTGTCTGTGTGAGAGAGTGAGTGTGTGCATGTGTGAGAGAGTGAGTGTGTGTCTGTGTGAGAGAGTGAGTGTGTGCATGTGTGAGAGAGTGATCGTGTGCATGTGTGAGAGAGTGAGTGTGTGTCTGTGTGAGAGAGTGAGTGTGTGCATAAGTGAGAGAGTGAGTGTGTGCATGTGCGAGAGAGTGAGTGTGTGTGCATGTGTGAGATAGTGAGTGTGTGCATGTGTGAGAGATTGAGTGTGTATGCATGTGTGAGAGAGTGAGTGTGTGCATGTGTGAGAGAGTGAGTGTGTGCATGTGTGAGAGAGTGAGTGTTTGTATGTGTGAGAGAGTGAGTGTGTATATGTGTGAGAGAGTGAGTGCGTGCATGTGTGAGAGAGTGAGCGTGTGTGCATGTGTGAGAGAGTGAGTGCATGTGCAAGAGAGTGAGTGTGTGCATGTGTGAGAGAGTGAGTTTGTGTATGTGTGAGAGAGTGACTGCGTGCATATGTGAGAGAGTGAGTGTGTGTATGTGTGAGAGAGTGAGTGTGTGTATGTGTGAGAGAATGAGTGTGTGTATGTGTTAGAGAGTGAATGTATGCATGTGCGAGAGAGTGAGTGCCGCAGAGATTGCGTACCCAGGGAGTGCGTTCCCCAGCGAGTGCGTACCCCCGAGAAAGTTTGTGCGCAAGAGTGTTTGTGTGCATGTGCGATAGAGTGTGTGTGTGCATGTGCGAGAGATTGAGTGTGAGCATGTGTGAAAGAGTGAGTGCGTGCATGTGTGAGAGAGTGAGTGCGTGCATGTGTGAGAGAGTGAGTGCGTGCATGTGTGAGAGAGTGAGTGTGTGCATGTGTGAGAGAGTGAGTGTGTGCATGTCTGAGAGAGTGAGTTAGTGAATGTGCGAGAGAGTGAGTTTGTGCATGTACGAGAGAGTGAGTGTGTGCATGTGTGAGGGAGTGAGTGTGTGCATGTGTGAGAGAGTGAGTGTGTGCATGTGTGAGAGAGTGAGTGCGTGCATGTGTGAGAGATTGAGTGTGTGTGCATGTGTGAGAGAGTGAGTGTGTGCATGTGTGAGAGAGTGAGTGTGTGTATGCGTGAGAGAGTGAGCCTTTGTATGTGTGAGAGAGTGAGTGTGTATATGTTTGAGAGAGTGAATGTGTGCATGTGTGAGAGAGTGAGTGTGTGCATGTGTGAGAGTGTGAGTGTGTGCATGTGTGAGGGAGTGAGTGTGTGCATGTGTGAGAGAGTGTGTGTGCATGTGTGAGTGAGTGAGTGCGTGCATGTGCGAGACAGTGAGTGCCGCAGAGAGGGCGTACCCAGGGAGTGCGTGCCACAGAGAGTGCGTGCGCGAGAATG
Source organism: Cetorhinus maximus (assembly GCF_964194155.1). Lineage (NCBI taxonomy): Eukaryota > Metazoa > Chordata > Chondrichthyes > Lamniformes > Cetorhinidae > Cetorhinus > Cetorhinus maximus. Next base: position 215,924 of record NW_027596432.1, on the reverse strand, counting down.
TGGGTGTGCAAGAGTGTTTGTGTACATGTGTGACAGAGTGTGTGCATGTGCTAGAGAGTGAGTGTGTGCATGCGCGAGAGAGAGATAGTGTGTGTGCAAGAGTGTGAGTGCGTCTGTGCAAGAGAGTGAGTGTGTGTCTGTGTGAGAGAGTTAGTGTGTTTCTGTGTGAGAGTGAGTGTGTGTATGTGTGAGAGAGTGAGTGTGTGTATGTGTGAGAGAGTAAGTGTGTGTATGTGTGAGAGAGTGAGTCTGTGCATGTGTGAGAAAGTGAGTGCGTGCATGTGTGAGAGAGTGAGTCTGTGCATGTGTGAGAGAGTGAGTGTGTGCATGTGTGAGATTGTGAGTGTGTGCATGTGTGAGGGAGTGCGTGTGTCCATGTGTGAGAGAGTGAGAATGTGCATGTGTGAGAGAATGAGTGTGTGTATGTGTGAGAGAGTGAGTGTGTTTATGTGCGAGAGTGAGTGTGTGTCTGTGTGAGAGTGTGAGTGTGTGCATGTGTGAGAGAGTGAGTGTGCGCATGTTTGAGAGAGTGAGTGTGTGTATGTGCGAGAGAGTGAGTGTGTGCATTTGTGAAAGAGTGAGCTTGTGTCTGTGCGAGAGAGTGAGTGTGTGCATGTGCGAGAGAGTGAGTGTGTGCATGTGTGAGAGAGTGAGTGTATGTCTGTGCGAGAGAGTGAGTGTGTGAAAGTGCGAGAGAGTGAGTGCATGTGCGAGAGAGTGAGTGCGTGCATGTGCGAGAGAGTGAGTGAGTGTCCGTGTGAGAGAGTGAGTGTGTGTTTGTGCGAGAGATTGAGTCTGTGCATGTGTGCACGAGTGAGTGTGTGCATGTGCGAGAGAGTGAGTGAGTGCATGTGTGAGAGAGTGAGTGTGTGTCTGTGCAAGTGAGTGAATGCGTGCATGTGTGAGAGATTGAGTGTGTGCATGTGTGAGAGAGTGAGTGTGTGCATGTCTGAGAGAGTGAGTGAGTGAATGTGCGAGAGAGTGAGTTTGTGCATGTACGAGAGATTGAGTGTGTGCATGTGTGAGAGAGTGAGTGTGTGCATGTGTGAGAGTGTGAGTGTGTGCATGTGTGAGGGAGTGAGTGTGTGCATGTGTGAGAGAGTGAGTGTGTGCATGTGTGAGAGAGTGAGTGTGTGCATGTGTGAGAGAGTGAGTTTGTGCATGTTTGACAGAGTGTGTGCGTGCATGTGCGAGACAGTGAGTGCCGCAGAGAGTGCGTACGCAGGGAGTGCGTGCCAGAGAGAGTGCGTGCGCGAGAAAATGTGTGTGCAAGAGTGTTTGTGTACATGTGTGACAGAGTGTGTGCATGTGCGAGAGAGTGAGTGTGTGCATGCGCGAGAGAGTGAGAGTGTGTGTGCAAGAGAGTGAGTGTGTCTGTGTAAGAGTGTGAGTTTGTGTATGTGTGAGAGAGTGAGTGGGTGTCTATGTGAGAGACTGAGTGTGTGTCTGAGTGAGAGAGTGAGTGTGTGCATGTGTGAGAGAGTGAGTGTGTGCATGTGTGAGAGAGTGAGAGAGTGTATGTGTGAGAGAGTGTATGTGTGAGAGAGTGAGTGTGTGCATGTGTGAGAGAGTGAGTGTGTGTATGTGTGAGAGAGTGAGTGTGTGTATGTTTGAGAGAGTGAGTGTGTGTCTGTGTGAGAGAGTGAGTGTGTTAATGTGTGAGAGAGTGAGTGTGTGGATGTGTGAGAGAGTGAGTGCATCCATGTTTGAGAGAGTGTGTGTGTCTGTGTGAGAGAGTGAGTGTGTGCATGTGTGAGAGAGTGAGTGTGTGTCTGTGTGAGAGAGTGAGTGTGTGCATGTGTGAGAGAGTGAGGGTGTGCATGTGTGAGAGAGTGAGTGTGTGTCTGTGTGAGAGAGTGAGTGTGTGCATGTGTGAGAGAGTGAGTGCGTGCATGTGTGAGAGCGTGAGTGTGTGTGCATGTGTGCGAGAGTGAGTGTGTATATGTGTGAGAGAGTGAGTGTGTGTATGTGTGAGAGAGTGAGTGTGTGCATATGTGAGAGAGTGAGTGTGTGCATGTGCGAGAGAGTGAGTGTGTGTGCATGTGTGAGATAGTGAGTGTGTGCATGTGTGAGAGATTGAGTGTGTGTGCATGTGTGAGAGAGTGAGTGTGTGCATGTGTGAGAGAGTGAGTGTGTGCATGTGTGAGAGAGTGAGTGTTTGTATGTGTGAGAGAGTGAGTGTGTATATGTGTGAGAGAGTGAGTGCGTGCATGTGTGAGAGAGTGAGCGTGTGTGCATGTGTGAGAGAGTGAGTGCATGTGCAAGAGAGTGAGTGTGTGCATGTGTGAGAGAGTGAGTTTGTGAATGTGTGAGAGAGTGACTGCGTGCATGTGTGAGAGAGTGAGTGTGTGTATGTGTGAGAGAGTGAGTGTGTGTATGTGTGAGAGAGTGAGTGTGTGTATGTGTTAGAGAGTGAGTGCGTGCATGTGCGAGAGAGTGAGTGCCGCAGAGAGTGCGTACCGAGGGAGTGCGTGCCCCAGCGAGTGCGTACCCCCGAGAAAGTTTGTGCGCAAGAGTGTTTGTGTGCATGTGCGATAGAGTGTGTGTGTGCATGTGCGAGAGAGTGAGTGTGTGCATGTGTGAGAGAGTGAGTGTGTGCATGTGTGAGAGAGTGAGTGCGTGCATGTGTGAGAGAGTGAGTGCGTGCATGTGTGAGAGAGTGAGTGCGTGCATGTGTGAGAGAGTGAGTGCGTGCATGTGTGAGAGAGTGAGTGTGTGCATGTGTGAGAGAGTGAGTGTGTGCATGTGTGAGAGAGTGAGTGTGTGCATGTGTGAGAGAGTGACTGTGTGCATGTGTGATAGAGTGAATGTGTGCATGTGTGAGAGATTGAGTGTGTGTGCATGTGTGAGAGAGTGAGTGTGTGCATGTGTGAGAGAGTGAGTGTGTGTATGCGTGAGAGAGTGAGTCTTTGTATGTGTGAGAGAGTGAGTGTGTATATGTGTGAGAGAGTGAGTGTGTGCATGTGTGAGAGAGTGAGTGTGTGCATGTGTGAGAGTGTGAGTGTGTGCATGTGTGAGGGAGTGAGTGTGTGCATGTGTGAGAGAGTGTGTGTGCATGTGTGAGTGAGTGAGTGCGTGCATGTGTGAGAGAGTGAGTGTGTGCATGTGTGAGAGAGTGAGTGTGTGTATGCGTGAGAGAGTGAGTGTTTGTATGTGTGAGAGAGTGAGTGTGTATATGTGTGAGAGAGTGAGTGTGTGCATGTGTGAGAGAGTGAGTGTGTGCATGTGTGAGAGTGTGAGTGTGTGCATGTGTGAGGGAGTGAGTGTGTGCATGTGTGAGAGAGTGTGTGTGCATGTGTGAGTGAGTGAGTGCGTGCATGTGCGAGACAGTGAGTGCTGCAGTGAGGGCGTACCTAGAGAGTGCGTGCCACAGAGAGTGCGTGCGCGAGAATGTGGGTGTGCAAGAGTGTTTGTGTACATGTGTGACAGAGTGTGTGCATGTGCTAGAGAGTGAGTGTGTGCATGCGTGAGAGAGAGAAAGTGTGTGTGCAAGAGTGTGAGTGCGTCGGTGCAAGAGAGTGAGTGTGTGTCTGTGTGAGAGAGTTAGTGTGTTTCTGTGTGAGAGTGAGTGTGTGTATGTGTGAGAGAGTGAGTGTGTGTATGTGTGAGAGAGTAAGTGTGTGTATGTGTGAGAGAGTGAGTGTGTGCATGTGTGAGAGAGTGAGTCTGTGCATGTGTGAGAGAGTGAGTGTGTGCATGTGTGAGATTGTGAGTGTGTGCATGTGTGAGGGAGTGAGTGTGTGCATGTGTGAGAGAGTGAGAATGTGCATGTGTGAGAGAATGAGTGTGTGTATGTGTGAGAGAGTGAGTGTGTTTATGTGCGAGAGTGAGTGTGTGTCTGTGTGAGAGTGTGAGTGTGTGCATGTGTGAGAGAGTGAGTGTGCGCATGTTTGAGAGAGTGAGTGTGTGTATGTGCGAGAGAGTGAGTGTGTGCATTTGTGAAAGAGTGAGCGTGTGTCTGTGCGATAGAGTGAGTGTGTGCATGTGCGAGAGAGTGAGTGTGTGCATGTGTGAGAGAGTGAGTGTATGTCTGTGCGAGAGAGTGAGTGTGTGATAGTGCGAGAGAGTGAGTGCGTGCATGTGCGAGAGAGTGAGTGAGTGTCCGTGTGAGTGAGTGAGTGTGTGTTTGTGCGAGAGATTGAGTCTGTGCATGTGTGAGAGTGTGAGTGTGTGCATGTGTGAGGGAGTGAGTGTGTGCATGTGTGAGAGAGTGAGTGAGTGCATGTGTGAGAGAGTGAGTGTGTGCATGTTTGACAGAGTGTGTGCGTGCATGTGCGAGACAGTGAGTGCTGCAGAGAGTGCTTACACAGGGAGTGCGTGCCAGAGAGAGTGCGTGCGCGAGAAAATGTGTGTGCAAGAGTGTTTGTGTACATGTGTGACAGAGTGTGTGCATGTGCGAGAGAGTGAGTGTGTGCATGCGCGAGAGAGTGAGAGTGTGTGTGCAAGAGAGTGAGTGTGTCTGTGTAAGAGTGTGAGTGTGTGTATGTGTGAGAGAGTGAGTGGGTGTCTATGTGAGAGACTGAGTGTGTGTCTGTGTGAGAGAGTGAGTGTGTGCATGTGTGAGAGAGTGAGTGTGTGCATGTGTGAGAGAGTGAGTGTGTGTATGTGTGAGAGAGTGAGTGTGTGTATGTTTGAGAGAGTTAGTGTGTGTCTGTGTGAGAGAGTGAGTGTGTTAATGTGCGAGAGAGTGAGTGTGTGGATGTGTGAGAGAGTGAGTGCATCCATGTTTGAGAGAGTGAGTGTGTGTCTGTGTGAGAGAGTGAGTGTGTGCATGTGTGAGAGAGTGAGTGTGTGTCTGTGTGAGAGAGTGAGTGTGTGCATGTGTGAGAGAGTGAGCGTGTGCATGTGTGAGAGAGTGAGTGTGTGTCTGTGTGAGAGAGTGAGTGTGTGCATGTGTGAGAGAGTGAGTGCGTGCATGTGTGAGAGCGTGAGTGTGTGTGCATGTGTGCGAGAGTGAGTGTGTATATGTGTGAGAGACTGAGTGTGTGTATGTGTGAGAGAGTGAGTGTGTGCATAAGTGAGAGAGTGAGTGTGTGCATGTGTGAGAGATTGAGTGTGTGTGCATGTGTGAGAGAGTGAGTGTGTGCATGTGTGAGAGAGTGAGTGTGTGCATGTGTGAGAGAGTGAGTGTTTGTATGTGTGAGAGAGTGAGTGTGTATATGTGTGAGAGAGTGAGTGCGTGCATGTGTGAGAGAGTGAGCGTGTGTGCATGTGTGAGAGAGTGAGTGCATGTGCAAGAGAGTGAGTGTGTGCATGTGTGAGAGAGTGAGTTTGTGTATGTGTGAGAGAGTGACTGCGTGCATGTGTGAGAGAGTGAGTGTGTGTATGTGTGAGAGAGTGAGTGTGTGTATGTGTGAGAGAGTGAGTGTGTGTATGTGTTAGAGAGTGAATGTATGCATGTGCGAGAGAGTGAGTGCCGCAGAGAGTGCGTACCCAGGGAGTCCGTTCCCCAGCGAGTGCGTACCCCCGAGAAAGTTTGTGCGCCAGAGTGTTTGTGTGCATGTGCGATAGAGTGTGTGTGTGCATGTGCGAGAGAGTGAGTGTGTGCATGTGTGAGAGAGTGAGTGTGTGCATGTGAGAGAGAGTGACTGCGTGCATGTGTGAGAGAGTGAGTGTGTGCATGTGTGAGAGAGTGAGTGCGTGCATGTGTGAGAGAGTGAGTGCGTGCATGTGTGAGAGAGTGAGTGTGTGCATGTGTGAGAGAGTGAGTGTGTGCATGTGTGAGAGAGTGAGTGTGTGCATGTGTGAGAGAGTGAGTGTGTGCATGTGTGATAGAGTGAATGTGTGCATGTCTGAGAGAGTGAGTGAGTGAATGTGCGAGAGAGTGAGTTTGTGCATGTACGAGAGAGTGAGTGTGTGCATGTGTGAGGGAGTGAGTGTGTGCATGTGTGAGAGAGTGAGTGTGTGCATGTGTGAGAGAGTGAGTGTGTGCATGTGTGAGAGAGTGAGTGTGTGTATGCGTGAGAGAGTGAGCCTTTGTATGTGTGAGAGAGTGAGTGTGTATATGTGTGAGAGAGTGAGTGTTTGCATGTGTGAGAGAGTGAGTGTGTGCATGTGTGAGAGTGTGAGTGTGTGCATGTGTGAGGGAGTGAGTGTGTGCATGTGTGAGAGAGTGTGTGTGCATGTGTGAGTGAGTGAGTGCGTGCATGTGCGAGATAGTGAGTGCCGCAGAGAGGGCGTACCCAGGGAGTGCGTGCCACAGAGAGTGCGTGCGCGAGAATGTGGGTGTGCAAGAATGTTTGTGTACATGTGTGACAGAGTGTGTGCATGTGCTAGAGAGTGAGTGTGTGCATGCGCGAGAGAGAGAGAGTGTGTGTGCAAGAGTGTGAGTGCGTCTGTGCAAGAGAGTGAGTGTGTGTCTGTGTGAGAGAGTTAGTGTGTTTCTGTGTGAGAGTGAGTGTGTGTATGTGTGAGAGAGTGAGTGTGTGTATGTGTGAGAGAGTAAGTGTGTGTATGTGTGAGAGAGTGAGTGTGTGCATGTGTGAGAAAGTGAGTGCGTGCATGTGTGAGAAAGTGAGTGTGTGCATGTGTGAGAGAGTGAGTGTGTGCATGTGTGAGATTGTGAGTGTGTGCATGTGTGAGGGAGTGCGTGTGTCCATGTGTGAGAGAGTGAGAATGTGCTTGTGTGAGAGAATGAGTGTGTGTATGTGTGAGAGAGTGAGTGTGTTTATGTGCGAGAGTGAGTGTGTGTCTGTGTGAGAGTGTGAGTGTGTGCATGTGTGAGAGAGTGAGTGTGCGCATGTTTGAGAGAGTGAGTGTGTGTATGTGCGAGAGAGTGAGTGTGTGCATTTGTGAAAGAGTGAGCTTGTGTCTGTGCGAGAGAGTGAGTGTGTGCATGTGCGAGAGAGTGAGTGTGTGCATGTGTGAGAGAGTGAGTGTATGTCTGTTTGAGAGAGTGAGTGTGTGAAAGTGCGAGAGAGTGAGTGCATGTGCGAGAGAGTGAGTGCGTGCATGTGCGAGAGAGTGAGTGAGTGTCCGTGTGAGAGAGTGAGTGTGTGTTTGTGCGAGAGATTGAGTGTGTGCATGTGTGCACGAGTGAGTGTGTGCATGTGCGAGAGAGTGAGTGAGTGCATGTGTGAGAGAGTGAGTGTGTGTCTGTGCAAGTGAGTGAATGCGTGCATGTGTGAGAGATTGAGTGTGTGCATGTGTGAGAGAGTGAGTGCGTGCACGTGTGAGAGAGTGAGTGTGTGCATGTCTGAGAGAGTGAGTGAGTGAATGTGCGAGAGAGTGAGTTTGTGCATGTACGAGAGATTGAGTGTGTGCATGTGTGAGAGAGTGAGTGTGTGCATGTGTGAGAGTGTGAGTGTGTGCATGTGTGAGGGAGTGAGTGTGTGCATGTGTGAGAGAGTGAGTGTGTGCATGTGTGAGAGAGTGAGTGTGTGCATGTGTGAGAGAGTGAGTTTGTGCATGTTTGACAGAGTGTGTGCGTGCATGTGCGAGACAGTGAGTGCCGCAGAGAGTGCGTACGCAGGGAGTGCGTGCCAGAGAGAGTGCGTGCGCGAGAAAATGTGTGTGCAAGAGTGTTTGTGTACATGTGTGACAGAGTGTGTGCATGTGCGAGAGAGTGAGTGTGTGCATGCGCGAGAGAGTGAGAGTGTGTGTGCAAGAGAGTGAGTGTGTCTGTGTAAGAGTGTGAGTTTGTGTATGTGTGAGAGAGTGAGTGAGAGTCTATGTGAGAGACTGAGTGTGTGGCTGAGTGAGAGAGTGAGTGTGTGCATGTGTGAGAGAGTGAGTGTGTGCATGTGTGAGAGAGTGAGAGAGTGTATGTGTGAGAGAGTGTATGTGTGAGAGAGTGAGTGTGTGCATGTGTGAGAGAGTGCGTGTGTGTATGTGTGAGAGAGTGAGTGTGTGTATGTTTGAGAGAGTGAGTGTGTGTCTGTGTGAGAGAGTGAGTGTGTTAATGTGTGAGAGAGTGAGTGTGTGGATGTGTGAGAGAGTGAGTGCATCCATGTTTGAGAGAGTGTGTGTGTCTGTGTGAGAGAGTGAGTGTGTGCATGTGTGAGAGAGTGAGTGTGTGTCTGTGTGAGAGAGTGAGTGTGTGCATGTGTGAGAGAGTGAGGGTGTGCATGTGTGAGAGAGTGAGTGTGTGTCTGTGTGAGAGAGTGAGTGTGTGCATGTGTGAGAGAGTGAGTGCGTGCATGTGTGAGAGCGTGAGTGTGTGTGCATGTGTGCGAGAGTGAGTGTTTATATGTGTGAGAGACTGAGTGTGTGTATGTGTGAGAGAGTGAGTGTGTGCATATGTGAGAGAGTGAGTGTGTGTATGTGTGAGAGAGTGAGTGTGTGCATGTGTGAGATTGTGAGTGTGTGCATGTGTGAGGGAGTGCGTGTGTCCATGTGTGAGAGAGTGAGAATGTGCATGTGTGAGAGAATGAGTGTGTGTATGTGTGAGAGAGTGAGTGTGTTTATGTGCGAGAGTGAGTGTGTGTCTGTGTGAGAGTGTGAGCGTGTGCATGTGTGAGAGAGTGAGTGTGCGCATGTTTGAGAGAGTGAGTGTGTGTATGTGCGAGAGAGTGAGTGTGTGCATTTGTGAAAGAGTGAGCTTGTGTCTGTGCGAGAGAGTGAGTGTGTGCATGTGCGAGAGAGTGAGTGTGTGCATGTGTGAGAGAGTGAGTGTATGTCTGTTTGAGAGAGTGAGTGTGTGAAAGTGCGAGAGAGTGAGTGCATGTGCGAGAGAGTGAGTGCGTGCATGTGCGAGAGAGTGAGTGAGTGTCCGTGTGAGAGAGTGAGTGTGTGTTTGTGCGAGAGATTGAGTGTGTGCATGTGTGCACGAGTGAGTGTGTGCATGTGCGAGAGAGTGAGTGAGTGCATGTGTGAGAGAGTGAGTGTGTGTCTGTGCAAGTGAGTGAATGCGTGCATGTGTGAGAGATTGAGTGTGTGCATGTGTGAGAGAGTGAGTGCGTGCACGTGTGAGAGAGTGAGTGTGTGCATGTGTGAGAGAGTGAGTGTGTGCATGTCTGAGAGAGTGAGTGAGTGAATGTGCGAGAGAGTGAGTTTGTGCATGTACGAGAGATTGAGTGTGTGCATGTGTGAGAGAGTGAGTGTGTGCATGTGTGAGAGTGTGAGTGTGTGCATGTGTGAGGGAGTGAGTGTGTGCATGTGTGAGAGAGTGAGTGTGTGCATGTGTGAGAGAGTGAGTGTGTGCATGTGTGAGAGAGTGAGTTTGTGCATGTTTGACAGAGTGTGTGCGTGCATGTGCGAGACAGTGAGTGCCGCAGAGAGTGCGTACGCAGGGAGTGCGTGCCAGAGAGAGTGCGTGCGCGAGAAAATGTGTGTGCAAGAGTGTTTGTGTACATGTGTGACAGAGTGTGTGCATGTGCGAGAGAGTGAGTGTGTGCATGCGCGAGAGAGTGAGAGTGTGTGTGCAAGAGAGTGAGTGTGTCTGTGTAAGAGTGTGAGTTTGTGTATGTGTGAGAGAGTGAGTGGGTGTCTATGTGAGAGACTGAGTGTGTGTCTGAGTGAGAGAGTGAGTGTGTGCATGTGTGAGAGAGTGAGTGTGTGCATGTGTGAGAGAGTGAGAGAGTGTATGTGTGAGAGAGTGTATGTGTGAGAGAGTGAGTGTGTGCATGTGTGAGAGAGTGAGTGTGTGTATGTGTGAGAGAGTGAGTGTGTGTATGTTTGAGAGAGTGAGTGTGTGTCTGTGTGAGAGAGTGAGTGTGTTAATGTGTGAGAGAGTGAGTGTGTGGATGTGTGAGAGAGTGAGTGCATCCATGTTTGAGAGAGTGTGTGTGTCTGTGTGAGAGAGTGAGTGTGTGCATGTGTGAGAGAGTGAGTGTGTGTCTGTGTGAGAGAGTGAGTGTGTGCATGTGTGAGAGAGTGAGGGTGTGCATGTGTGAGAGAGTGAGTGTGTGTCTGTGTGAGAGAGTGAGTGTGTGCATGTGTGAGAGAGTGAGTGCGTGCATGTGTGAGAGCGTGAGTGTGTGTGCATGTGTGCGAGAGTGAGTGTTTATATGTGTGAGAGACTGAGTGTGTGTATGTGTGAGAGAGTGAGTGTGTGCATATGTGAGAGAGTGAGTGTGTGTATGTGTGAGAGAGTGAGTGTGTGTATGTTTGAGAGAGTGAGTGTGTGTCTGTGTGAGAGAGTGAGTGTGTTAATGTGTGAGAGAGTGAGTGTGTGGATGTGTGAGAGAGTGAGTGCATCCATGTTTGAGAGAGTGTGTGTGTCTGTGTGAGAGAGTGAGTGTGTGCATGTGTGAGAGAGTGAGTGTGTGTCTGTGTGAGAGAGTGAGTGTGTGCATGTGTGAGAGAGTGAGGGTGTGCATGTGTGAGAGAGTGAGTGTGTGTCTGTGTGAGAGAGTGAGTGTGTGCATGTGTGAGAGAGTGAGTGCGTGCATGTGTGAGAGCGTGAGTGTGTGTGCATGTGTGCGAGAGTGAGTGTTTATATGTGTGAGAGAGTGAGTGTGTGTATGTGTGAGAGAGTGAGTGTGTGCATATGTGAGAGAGTGAGTGTGTGCATGTGCGAGAGAGTGAGTGTGCGTGCATGTGTGAGATAGTGAGTGTGTGCATGTGTGAGAGATTGAGTGTGTGTGCATGTGTGAGAGAGTGAGTGTGTGCATGTGTGAGAGAGTGAGTGTGTGCATGTGTGAGAGAGTGAGTGATTGTATGTGTGAGAGAGTGAGTGTGTATATGTGTGAGAGAGTGAGTGCATGCATGTGTGAGAGAGTGAGCGTGTGTGCATGTGTGAGAGAGTGAGTGCATGTGCAAGAGAGTGAGTGTGTGCATGTGTGAGAGAGTGAGTTTGTGTATGTGTGAGAGAGTGACTGCGTGCATGTGTGAGAGAGTGAGTGTGTGTATGTGTGAGAGAGTGAGTGTGTGTATGTGTGAGAGAGTGAGTGTGTGTATGTGTTAGAGAGTGAGTGTTTGCATGTGCGAGAGAGTGAGTGCAGCAGAGAGTGCGTACCCAGGGAGTGCGTGCCCCAGCGAGTGCGTACCCCCGAGAAAGTTTGTGCGCAAGAGTGTTTGTGTGCATGTGCGATAGAGTGTGTGTGTGCATGTGCGAGAGAGTGAGTGTGTGCATGTGTGAGAGAGTGAGTGCGTGCATGTGTGAGAGAGTGAGTGCGTGCATGTGTGAGAGAGTGAGTGCGTGCATGTGTGAGAGAGTGAGTGCGTGCATGTGTGAGAGAGTGAGTGCGTGCATGTGTGAGAGAGTGAGTGTGTGCATGTGTGAGAGAGTGAGTGTGTGCATGTGTGAGAGAGTGAGTGTGTGCATGTGTGAGAGAGTGAGTGAGTGCATGTGTGAGAGAGTGAGTGTGTGTCTGTGCAAGTGAGTGAATGCGTGCATGTGTGAGAGATTGAGTGTGTGCATGTGTGAGAGAGTGAGTGCGTGCACGTGTGAGAGAGTGAGTGTGTGCATGTGTGAGAGAGTGAGTGTGTGCATGTCTGAGAGAGTGAGTGAGTGAATGTGCGAGAGAGTGAGTTTGTGCATGTACGAGAGATTGAGTGTGTGCATGTGTGAGAGAGTGAGTGTGTGCATGTGTGAGAGTGTGAGTGTGTGCATGTGTGAGGGAGTGAGTGTGTGCATGTGTGAGAGAGTGAGTGTGTGCATGTGTGAGAGAGTGAGTGTGTGCATGTGTGAGAGAGTGAGTTTGTGCATGTTTGACAGAGTGTGTGCGTGCATGTGCGAGACAGTGAGTGCCGCAGAGAGTGCGTACGCAGGGAGTGCGTGCCAGAGAGAGTGCGTGCGCGAGAAAATGTGTGTGCAAGAGTGTTTGTGTACATGTGTGACAGAGTGTGTGCATGTGCGAGAGAGTGAGTGTGTGCATGCGCGAGAGAGTGAGAATGTGTGTGCAAGAGAGTGAGTGTGTCTGTGTAAGAGTGTGAGTTTGTGTATGTGTGAGAGAGTGAGTGGGTGTCTATGTGAGAGACTGAGTGTGTGTCTGAGTGAGAGAGTGAGTGTGTGCATGTGTGAGAGAGTGAGTGTGTGCATGTGTGAGAGAGTGAGAGAGTGTATGTGTGAGAGAGTGTATGTGTGAGAGAGTGAGTGTGTGCATGTGTGAGAGAGTGAGTGTGTGTATGTGTGAGAGAGTGAGTGTGTGTATGTTTGAGAGAGTGAGTGTGTGTCTGTGTGAGAGAGTGAGTGTGTTAATGTGTGAGAGAGTGAGTGTGTGGATGTGTGAGAGAGTGAGTGCATCCATGTTTGAGAGAGTGTGTGTGTCTGTGTGAGAGAGTGAGTGTGTGCATGTGTGAGAGAGTGAGTGTGTGTCTGTGTGAGAGAGTGAGTGTGTGCATGTGTGAGAGAGTGAGGGTGTGCATGTGTGAGAGAGTGAGTGTGTGTCTGTGTGAGAGAGTGAGTGTGTGCATGTGTGAGAGAGTGAGTGCGTGCATGTGTGAGAGCGTGAGTGTGTGTGCATGTGTGCGAGAGTGAGTGTTTATATGTGTGAGAGACTGAGTGTGTGTATGTGTGAGAGAGTGAGTGTGTGCATATGTGAGAGAGTGAGTGTGTGCATGTGCGAGAGAGTGAGTGTGCGTGCATGTGTGAGATAGTGAGTGTGTGCATGTGTGAGAGATTGAGTGTGTGTGCATGTGTGAGAGAGTGAGTGTGTGCATGTGTGAGAGAGTGAGTGTGTGCATGTGTGAGAGAGTGAGTGATTGTATGTGTGAGAGAGTGAGTGTGTATATGTGTGAGAGAGTGAGTGCATGCATGTGTGAGAGAGTGAGCGTGTGTGCATGTGTGAGAGAGTGAGTGCATGTGCAAGAGAGTGAGTGTGTGCATGTGTGAGAGAGTGAGTTTGTGTATGTGTGAGAGAGTGACTGCGTGCATGTGTGAGAGAGTGAGTGTGTGTATGTGTGAGAGAGTGAGTGTGTGTATGTGTGAGAGAGTGAGTGTGTGTATGTGTTAGAGAGTGAGTGTTTGCATGTGCGAGAGAGTGAGTGCAGCAGAGAGTGCGTACCCAGGGAGTGCGTGCCCCAGCGAGTGCGTACCCCCGAGAAAGTTTGTGCGCAAGAGTGTTTGTGTGCATGTGCGATAGAGTGTGTGTGTGCATGTGCGAGAGAGTGAGTGTGTGCATGTGTGAGAGAGTGAGTGCGTGCATGTGTGAGAGAGTGAGTGCGTGCATGTGTGAGAGAGTGAGTGCGTGCATGTGTGAGAGAGTGAGTGCGTGCATGTGTGAGAGAGTGAGTGCGTGCATGTGTGAGAGAGTGAGTGTGTGCATGTGTGAGAGAGTGAGTGTGTGCATGTGTGAGAGAGTGAGTGTGTGCATGTGTGAGAGAGTGAGTGTGTGCATGTGTGATAGAGTGAATGTGTGCATGTGTGAGAGATTGAGTGTGTGTGCATGTGTGAGAGAGTGAGTGTGTGTATGTGTTAGAGAGTGAGTGTGTATATGTGTGAGAGAGTGAGTGCGTGCATGTGTGAGAGAGTGAGCGTGTGTGCATGTGTGAGAGAGTGAGTGCATGTGCAAGAGAGTGAGTGTGTGCATGTGTGAGAGAGTGAGTTTGTGAATGTGTGAGAGAGTGAGTGTGTGTATGTGTTAGAGAGTGAATGTATGCATGTGCGAGAGAGTGAGTGTGTGTATGTGTGAGAGAGTGACTGCGTGCATGTGTGAGAGAGTGAGAGTGTGTATGTGTGAGAGAGTGAGTGTGTGTATGTGTTAGAGAGTGAATGTATGCATGTGCGAGAGAGTGAGTGCCGCAGAGAGTGCGTACCCAGGGAGTGCGTTCCCCAGCGAGTGCGTACCCCCGAGAAAGTTTGTGCGCAAGAGTGTTTGTGTGCATGTGCGATAGAGTGTGTGTGTGCATGTGCGAGAGAGTGAGTGTGTGCATGTGTGAGAGAGTGAGTGTGTGCATGTGAGAGAGAGTGAGTGTGTGCATGTGTGAGAGAGTGAGTGCGTGCATGTGTGAGAGAGTGAGTGCGTGCATGTGTGAGACAGTGAGTGCGTGCATGTGTGAGAGAGTGAGTGTGTGCATGTGTGAGAGAGTGAGTGTGTGCATGTGTGAGAGAGTGAGTGTGTGCATGTGTGAGAGAGTGAGTGTGTGCATGTGTGATAGAGTGAATGTGTGCATGTCTGAGAGAGTGAGTGAGTGAATGTGCGAGAGAGTGAGTTTGTGCATGTACGAGAGAGTGAGTGTGTGCATGTGTGAGGGAGTGAGTGTGTGCATGTGTGAGAGAGTGAGTGTGTGCATGTGTGAGAGAGTGAGTGTTTGTATGTGTGAGAGAGTGAGTGTGTATATGTGTGAGAGAGTGAGTGCGTGCATGTCTGAGAGAGTGAGCGTGTGTGCATGTGTGAGAGAGTGAGTGCATGTGCAAGAGAGTGAGTGTGTGCATGTGTGAGAGAGTGAGTGTGTGTATGCGTGAGAGAGTGAGTCTTTGTATGTGTGAGAGAGTGAGTGTGTATATGTGTGAGAGAGTGAATGTGTGCATGTGTGAGAGAGTGAGTGTGTGCATGTGTGAGAGTGTGAGTGTGTGCATGTGTGAGGGAGTGAGTGTGTGCATGTGTGAGAGACTGAGTGTGTGCATGTGTGAGAGAGTGAGTGCGTGCATGTGCGAGACAGTGAGTGCCGCAGAGAGGGCATACCTAGGGAGTGCGTGCCACAGAGAGTGCGTGCGCGAGAATGTGGGTGTGCAAGAATGTTTGTGTACATGTGTGACAGAGTGTGTGCATGTGCTAGAGAGTGAGTGTGTGCATGCGCGAGAGAGAGAGAGTGTGTGTGCAAGAGTGTGAGTGCGTCTGTGCAAGAGAGTGAGTGTGTGTCTGTGTGAGAGAGTTAGTGTGTTTCTGTGTGAGAGTGAGTGTGTGTATGTGTGAGAGAGTGAGTGTGTGTATGTGTGAGAGAGTAAGTGTGTGTATGTGTGAGAGAGTGAGTGTGTGCATGTGTTAGAAAGTGAGTGCGTGCATGTGTGAGAGAGTGAGTCTGTGCATGTGTGAGAGAGTGAGTGTGTGCATGTGTGAGATTGTGAGTGTGTGCATGTGTGAGGGAGTGCGTGTGTCCATGTGTGAGAGAGTGAGAATGTGCATGTGTGAGAGAATGAGTGTGTGTATGTGTGAGAGAGTGAGTGTGTTTATGTGCGAGAGTGAGTGTGTGTCTGTGTGAGAGTGTGAGTGTGTGCATGTGTGAGAGAGTGAGTGTGCGCATGTTTGAGAGAGTGAGTGTGTGTATGTGCGAGAGAGTGAGTGTGTGCATTTGTGAAAGAGTGAGCTTGTGTCTGTGCGAGAGAGTGAGTGTGTGCATGTGCGAGAGAGTGAGTGTGTGCATGTGTGAGAGAGTGAGTGTATGTCTGTGTGAGAGAGTGAGTGTGTTCATGTGTGAGAGAGTGAGTGTGTGCATGTGTGAGAGAGTGAGTTTGTGCATGTTTGACAGAGTGTGTGCGTGCATGTGCGAGACAGTGAGTGCCGCAGAGAGTGCGTACGCAGGGAGTGCGTGCCAGAGAGAGTGCGTGCGCGAGAAAATGTGTGTGCAAGAGTGTTTGTGTACATGTGTGACAGAGTGTGTGCATGTGCGAGAGAGTGAGTGTGTGCATGCGCGAGAGAGTGAGAGTGTGTGTGCAAGAGAGTGAGTGTGTCTGTGTAAGAGTGTGAGTTTGTGTATGTGTGAGAGAGTGAGTGGGTGTCTATGTGAGAGACTGAGTGTGTGTCTGAGTGAGAGAGTGAGTGTGTGCATGTGTGAGAGAGTGAGTGTGTGCATGTGTGAGAGAGTGAGAGAGTGTATGTGTGAGAGAGTGTATGTGTGAGAGAGTGAGTGTGTGCATGTGTGAGAGAGTGAGTGTGTGTATGTGTGAGAGAGTGAGTGTGTGTATGTTTGAGAGAGTGAGTGTGTGTCTGTGTGAGAGAGTGAGTGTGTTAATGTGTGAGAGAGTGAGTGTGTGGATGTGTGAGAGAGTGAGTGCATCCATGTTTGAGAGAGTGTGTGTGTCTGTGTGAGAGAGTGAGTGTGTGCATGTGTGAGAGAGTGAGTGTGTGTCTGTGTGAGAGAGTGAGTGTGTGCATGTGTGAGAGAGTGAGGGTGTGCATGTGTGAGAGAGTGAGTGTGTGTCTGTGTGAGAGAGTGAGTGTGTGCATGTGTGAGAGAGTGAGTGCGTGCATGTGTGAGAGCGTGAGTGTGTGTGCATGTGTGCGAGAGTGAGTGTGTATATGTGTGAGAGACTGAGTGTGTGTATGTGTGAGAGAGTGAGTGTGTGCATATGTGAGAGAGTGAGTGTGTGCATGTGCGAGAGAGTGAGTGTGTGTGCATGTGTGAGATAGTGAGTGTGTGCATGTGTGAGAGATTGAGTGTGTGTGCATGTGTGAGAGAGTGAGTGTGTGCATGTGTGAGAGAGTGAGTGTGTGCATGTGTGAGAGAGTGAGTGTTTGTATGTGTGAGAGAGTGAGTGTGTATATGTGTGAGAGAGTGAGTGCATGCATGTGTGAGAGAGTGAGCGTGTGTGCATGTGTGAGAGAGTGAGTGCATGTGCAAGAGAGTGAGTGTGTGCATGTGTGAGAGAGTGAGTTTGTGTATGTGTGAGAGAGTGACTGCGTGCATGTGTGAGAGAGTGAGTGTGTGTATGTGTGAGAGAGTGAGTGTGTGTATGTGTGAGAGAGTGAGTGTGTGTATGTGTTAGAGAGTGAGTGTGTGCATGTGCGAGAGAGTGAGTGCCGCAGAGAGTGCGTACCCAGGGAGTGCGTGCCCCAGCGAGTGCGTACCCCCGAGAAAGTTTGTGCGCAAGAGTGTTTGTGTGCATGTGTGATAGAGTCTGTGTGTGCATGTGCGAGAGAGTGAGTGTATGCATGTGTGAGAGAGTGAGTGTGTGCATGTGTGAGAGAGTGAGTGCGTGCATGTGTGAGAGAGTGAGTGCGTGCATGTGTGAGAGAGTGAGTGCGTGCATGTGTGAGAGAGTGAGTGCGTGCATGTGTGAGAGAGTGAGTGTGTGCATGTGTGAGAGAGTGAGTGTGTGCATGTGTGAGAGAGTGAGTGTGTGCATGTGTGAGAGAGTGAGTGTGTGCATGTGTGATAGAGTGAATGTGTGCATGTGTGAGAGATTGAGTGTGTGTGCATGTGTGAGAGAGTGAGTGTGTGCATGTGTGAGAGAGTGAGTGTGTGTATGCGTGAGAGAGTGAGTCTTTGTATGTGTGAGAGAGTGAGTGTGTATATGTGTGAGAGAGTGAGTGTGTGCATGTGTGAGAGAGTGAGTGTGTGCATGTGTGAGAGTGTGAGTGTGTGCATGTGTGAGGGAGTGAGTGTGTGCATGTGTGAGAGAGTGTGTGTGCATGTGTGAGTGAGTGAGTGCGTGCATGTGTGAGAGAGTGAGTGTGTGCATGTGTGAGAGAGTGAGTGTGTGTATGCGTGAGAGAGTGAGTGTTTGTATGTGTGAGAGAGTGAGTGTGTATATGTGTGAGAGAGTGAGTGTGTGCATGTGTGAGAGAGTGAGTGTGTGCATGTGTGAGAGTGTGAGTGTGTGCATGTGTGAGGGAGTGAGTGTGTGCATGCGTGAGAGAGTGAGTGTGTGCATGTGTGAGAGAGTGAGTGCGTGCATGTGCGAGACAGTGAGTGCCGCAGAGAGGGCGTACCTAGGGAGTGCGTGCCACAGAGAGTGCGTGCGCGAGAATGTGGGTGTGCAAGAGTGTTTGTGTACATGTGTGACAGAGTGTGTGCATGTGCTAGAGAGTGAGTGTGTGCATGCGCGAGAGAGAGAAAGTGTGTGTGCAAGAGTGTGAGTGCATCTGTGCAAGAGAGTGAGTGTGTGTTGGTGTGTGGGAGTTAGTGTGTTTCTGTGTGAGAGTGAGTGTGTGTATGTGTGAGAGAGTGTGTGTGTATGTGTGAGAGAGTAAGTGTGTGTATGTGTGAGAGAGTGAGTGTGTGCATGTGTGAGAGAGTGAGTCTGTGCATGTGTGAGAGAGTGTGTGTGCATGTGTGAGATTGTGAGTGTGTGCATGTGTGAGGGAGTGAGTGTGTGCATGTGTGAGAGAGTGAGAATGTGCATGTGTGAGAGAATGAGTGTGTGTATGTGTGAGAGAGTGAGTGTGTTTATGTGCGAGAGTGAGTGTGTGTCTGTGTGAGAGTGTGAGTGTGTGCATGTGTGAGAGAGTGAGTGTGCGCATGTTTGAGAGAGTGAGTGTGTGTCTGTGTGAGAGAGTGAGTGTGTGCATGTGTGAGAGAGTGAGTGCGTGCATGTGTGAGAGCGTGAGTGTGTGTGCATGTGTGCGAGAGTGAGTGTGTATATGTGTGAGAGACTGAGTGTGTGTATGTGTGAGAGAGTGAGTGTGTGCATATGTGAGAGAGTGAGTGTGTGCATGTGCGAGAGAGTGAGTGTGTGTGCATGTGTGAGATAGTGAGTGTGTGCATGTGTGAGAGATTGAGTGTGTGTGCATGTGTGAGAGAGTGAGTGTGTGCATGTGTGAGAGAGTGAGTGTGTGCATGTGTGAGAGAGTGAGTGTTTGTATGTGTGAGAGAGTGAGTGTGTATATGTGTGAGAGAGTGAGTGCGTGCATGTGTGAGAGAGTGAGCGTGTGTGCATGTGTGAGAGAGTGAGTGCATGTGCAAGAGAGTGAGTGTGTGCATGTGTGAGAGAGTGAGTTTGTGTATGTGTGAGAGAGTGACTGCGTGCATGTGTGAGAGAGTGAGTGTGTGTATGTGTGAGAGAGTGAGTGTGTGTATGTGTGAGAGAGTGAGTGTGTGTATGTGTTAGAGAGTGAGTGTGTGCATGTGCGAGAGAGTGAGTGCCGCAGAGAGTGCGTACCGAGGGAGTGCGTGCCCCAGCGAGTGCGTACCCCCGAGAAAGTTTGTGCGCAAGAGTGTTTGTGTGCATGTGTGATAGAGTCTGTGTGTGCATGTGCGAGAGAGTGAGTGTATGCATGTGTGAGAGAGTGAGTGTGTGCATGTGTGAGAGAGTGAGTGCGTGCATGTGTGAGAGAGTGAGTGCGTGCATGTGTGAGAGAGTGAGTGCGTGCATGTGTGAGAGAGTGAGTGCGTGCATGTGTGAGAGAGTGAGTGTGTGCATGTGTGAGAGAGTGAGTGTGTGCATGTGTGAGAGAGTGAGTGTGTGCATGTGTGAGAGAGTGAGTGTGTCCATGTGTGATAGAGTGAATGTGTGCATGTGTGAGAGATTGAGTGTGTGTGCATGTGTGAGAGAGTGAGTGTGTGCATGTGTGAGAGAGTGAGTGTGTGTATGCGTGAGAGAGTGAGTCTTTGTATGTGTGAGAGAGTGAGTGTGTATATGTGTGAGAGAGTGAGTGTGTGCATGTGTGAGAGAGTGAGTGTGTGCATGTGTGAGAGTGTGAGTGTGTGCATGTGTGAGGGAGTGAGTGTGTGCATGTGTGAGAGAGTGTGTGTGCATGTGTGAGTGAGTGAGTGCGTGCATGTGTGAGAGAGTGAGTGTGTGCATGTGTGAGAGAGTGAGTGTGTGTATGCGTGAGAGAGTGAGTGTTTGTATGTGTGAGAGAGTGAGTGTGTATATGTGTGAGAGAGTGAGTGTGTGCATGTGTGAGAGAGTGAGTGTGTGCATGTGTGAGAGTGTGAGTGTGTGCATGTGTGAGGGAGTGAGTGTGTGCATGTGTGAGAGAGTGAGTGTGTGCATGTGTGAGAGAGTGAGTGCGTGCATGTGCGAGACAGTGAGTGCCGCAGAGAGGGCGTACCTAGGGAGTGCGTGCCACAGAGAGTGCGTGCGCGAGAATGTGGGTGTGCAAGAGTGTTTGTGTACATGTGTGACAGAGTGTGTGCATGTGCTAGAGAGTGAGTGTGTGCATGCGCGAGAGAGAGAAAGTGTGTGTGCAAGAGTGTGAGTGCATCTGTGCAAGAGAGTGAGTGTGTGTCGGTGTGTGGGAGTTAGTGTGTTTCTGTGTGAGAGTGAGTGTGTGTATGTGTGAGAGAGTGTGTGTGTATGTGTGAGAGAGTAAGTGTGTGTATGTGTGAGAGAGTGAGTGTGTGCATGTGTGAGAGAGTGAGTCTGTGCATGTGTGAGAGAGTGAGTGTGTGCATGTGTGAGATTGTGAGTGTGTGCATGTGTGAGGGAGTGAGTGTGTGCATGTGTGAGAGAGTGAGAATGTGCATGTGTGAGAGAATGAGTGTGTGTATGTGTGAGAGAGTGAGTGTGTTTATGTGCGAGAGTGAGTGTGTGTCTGTGTGAGAGTGTGAGTGTGTGCATGTGTGAGAGAGTGAGTGTGCGCATGTTTGAGAGAGTGAGTGTGTGTATGTGCGAGAGAGTGAGTGTGTGCATTTGTGAAAGAGTGAGCGTGTGTCTGTGCGATAGAGTGAGTGTGTGCATGTGCGAGAGAGTGAGTGTGTGCATGTGTGAGAGAGTGAGTGTATGTCTGTGCGAGAGAGTGAGTGTGTGATAGTGCGAGAGAGTGAGTGCGTGCATGTGCGAGAGAGTGAGTGAGTGTCCGTATGAGTGAGTGAGTGTGTGTTTGTGCGAGAGATTGAGTCTGTGCATGTGTGAGAGTGTGAGTGTGTGCATGTGTGAGGGAGTGAGTGTGTGCATGTGTGAGAGAGTGAGTGAGTGCATGTGTGAGAGAGTGAGTGTGTGCATGTTTGACAGAGTGTGTGCGTGCATGTGCGAGACAGTGAGTGCTTCAGAGAGTGCTTACACAGGGAGTGCGTGCCAGAGAGAGTGCGTGCGCGAGAAAATGTGTGTGCAAGAGTGTTTGTGTACATGTGTGACAGAGTGTGTGCATGTGCGAGAGAGTGAGTGTGTGCATGCGCGAGAGAGTGAGAGTGTGTGTGCAAGAGAGTGAGTGTGTCTGTGTAAGAGTGTGAGTGTGTGTATGTGTGAGAGATTGAGTGGGTGTCTATGTGAGAGACTGAGTGTGTGTCTGTGTGAGAGAGTGAGTGTGTGCATGTGTGAGAGAGTGAGTGTGTGCATGTGTGAGAGAGTGAGAGAGTGTATGTGTGAGAGAGTGTATGTGTGAGAGAGTGAGTGTGTGCATGTGTGAGAGAGTGAGTGTGTGTATGTGTGAGAGAGTGAGTGTGTGTATGTTTGAGAGAGTTAGTGTGTGTCTGTGTGAGAGAGTGAGTGTGTTAATGTGTGAGAGAGTGAGTGTGTGGATGTGTGAGAGAGTGAGTGCATCCATGTTTGAGAGAGTGAGTGTGTGTCTGTGTGAGAGAGTGAGTGTGTGCATGTGTGAGAGAGTGAGTGTGTGTCTGTGTGAGAGAGTGAGTGTGTGCATGTGTGAGAGAGTGAGCGTGTGCATGTGTGAGAGAGTGAGTGTGTGTCTGTGTGAGAGAGTGAGTGTGTGCATGTGTGAGAGAGTGAGTGCGTGCATGTGTGAGAGCGTGAGTGTGTGTGCATGTGTGCGAGAGTGAGTGTGTATATGTGTGAGAGACTGAGTGTGTGTATGTGTGAGAGAGTGAGTGTGTGCATAAGTCAGAGAGTGAGTGTGTGCATGTGCGAGAGAGTGAGTGTGTGTGCATGTGTGAGATAGTGAGTGTGTGCATGTGTGAGAGATTGAGTGTGTGTGCATGTGTGAGAGAGTGAGTGTGTGCATGTGTGAGAGAGTGATTGTGTGCATGTGTGAGAGAGTGAGTGTTTGTATGTGTGAGAGAGTGAGTGTGTATATGTGTGAGAGAGTGAGTGCGTGCATGTGTGAGAGAGTGAGCGTGTGTGCATGTGTGAGAGAGTGAGTGCATGTGCAAGAGAGTGAGTGTGTGCATGTGTGAGAGAGTGAGTGTGTGCATGTTTGAGAGTGTGAGTGTGTGCATGTGTGAGGGAGTGAGTGTGTGCATGTGTGAGAGAGTGTGTGTGCATGTGTGAGTGAGTGAGTGCGTGCATGTGCGAGACAGTGAGTGCCGCAGAGAGGGCGTACCCAGGGAGTGCGTGCCACAGAGAGTGCGTGCGCGAGAATGTGGGTGTGCAAGAGTGTTTGTGTACATGTGTGACAGAGTGTGTGCATGTGCTAGAGAGTGAGTGTGTGCATGCGCGAGAGAGAGAGAGTGTGTGTGCAAGAGTGTGAGTGCGTCTGTGCAAGAGAGTGAGTGTGTGTCTGTGTGAGAGAGTTAGTGTGTTTCTGTGTGAGAGTGAGTGTGTGTATGTGTGAGAGAGTGAGTGTGTGTATGTGTGAGAGAGTAAGTGTGTGTATGTGTGAGAGAGTGAGTGTGTGCATGTGTGAGAAAGTGAGTGCGTGCATGTGTGAGAGAGTGAGTCTGTGCATGTGTGAGAGAGTGAGTGTGTGCATGTGTGAGATTGTGAGTGTGTGCATGTGTGAGGGAGTGCGTGTGTCCATGTGTGAGAGAGTGAGAATGTGCATGTGTGAGAGAATGATTGTGTGTATGTGTGAGAGAGTGAGTGTGTTTATGTGCGAGAGTGAGTGTGTGTCTGTGTGAGAGTGTGAGTGTGTGCATGTGTGAGAGAGTGAGTGTGCGCATGTTTGAGAGAGTGAGTGTGTGTATGTGCGAGAGAGTGAGTGTGTGCATTTGTGAAAGAGTGAGCTTGTGTCTGTGCGAGAGAGTGAGTGTGTGCATGTGCGAGAGAGTGAGTGTGTGCATGTGTGAGAGAGTGAGTGTATGTCTGTGTGAGAGAGTGAGTGTGTGAAATTGCGAGAGAGTGAGTGCATGTGCGAGAGAGTGAGTGCGTGCATGTGCGAGAGAGTGAGTGAGTGTCCGTGTGAGAGAGTGAGTGTGTGTTTGTGCGAGAGATTGAGTCTGTGCATGTGTGCACGAGTGAGTGTGTGCATGTGCGAGAGAGTGAGTGAGTGCATGTGTGAGAGAGTGAGTGTGTGTCTGTGCAAGTGAGTGAATGCGTGCATGTGTGAGAGATTGAGTGTGTGCATGTGTGAGAGAGTGAGTGCGTGCACGTGTGAGAGAGTGAGTGTGTGCATGTGTGAGAGAGTGAGTGTGTGCATGTCTGAGAGAGTGAGTGAGTGAATGTGCGAGAGAGTGAGTTTGTGCATGTACGAGAGATTGAGTGTGTGCATGTGTGAGAGAGTGAGTGTGTGCATGTGTGAGAGTGTGAGTGTGTGCATGTGTGAGGGAGTGAGTGTGTGCATGTGTGAGAGAGTGAGTGTGTGCATGTGTGAGAGAGTGAGTGTGTGCATGTGTGAGAGAGTGAGTGTGTGCATGTGTGAGAGAGTGAGTGCGTGCACGTGTGAGAGAGTGAGTGTGTGCATGTGTGAGAGAGTGAGTGTGTGCATGTCTGAGAGAGTGAGTGAGTGAATGTGCGAGAGAGTGAGTTTGTGCATGTACGAGAGATTGAGTGTGTGCATGTGTGAGAGAGTGAGTGTGTGCATGTGTGAGAGTGTGAGTGTGTGCATGTGTGAGGGAGTGAGTGTGTGCATGTGTGAGAGAGTGAGTGTGTGCATGTGTGAGAGAGTGAGTGTGTGCATGTGTGAGAGAGTGAGTTTGTGCATGTTTGACAGAGTGTGTGCGTGCATGTGCGAGACAGTGAGTGCCGCAGAGAGTGCGTACGCAGGGAGTGCGTGCCAGAGAGAGTGCGTGCGCGAGAAAATGTGTGTGCAAGAGTGTTTGTGTACATGTGTGACAGAGTGTGTGCATGTGCGAGAGAGTGAGTGTGTGCATGCGCGAGAGAGTGAGAGTGTGTGTGCAAGAGAGTGAGTGTGTCTGTGTAAGAGTGTGAGTTTGTGTATGTGTGAGAGAGTGAGTGGGTGTCTATGTGAGAGACTGAGTGTGTGTCTGAGTGAGAGAGTGAGTGTGTGCATGTGTGAGAGAGTGAGTGTGTGCATGTGTGAGAGAGTGAGAGAGTGTATGTGTGAGAGAGTGTATGTGTGAGAGAGTGAGTGTGTGCATGTGTGAGAGAGTGAGTGTGTGTATGTGTGAGAGAGTGAGTGTGTGTATGTTTGAGAGAGTGAGTGTGTGTCTGTGTGAGAGAGTGAGTGTGTTAATGTGTGAGAGAGTGAGTGTGTGGATGTGTGAGAGAGTGAGTGCATCCATGTTTGAGAGAGTGTGTGTGTCTGTGTGAGAGAGTGAGTGTGTGCATGTGTGAGAGAGTGAGTGTGTGTCTGTGTGAGAGAGTGAGTGTGTGCATGTGTGAGAGAGTGAGGGTGTGCATGTGTGAGAGAGTGAGTGTGTGTCTGTGTGAGAGAGTGAGTGTGTGCATGTGTGAGAGAGTGAGTGCGTGCATGTGTGAGAGCGTGAGTGTGTGTGCATGTGTGCGAGAGTGAGTGTTTATATGTGTGAGAGACTGAGTGTGTGTATGTGTGAGAGAGTGAGTGTGTGCATATGTGAGAGAGTGAGTGTGTGTATGTGTGAGAGAGTGAGTGTGTGTATGTTTGAGAGAGTGAGTGTGTGTCTGTGTGAGAGAGTGAGTGTGTTAATGTGTGAGAGAGTGAGTGTGTGGATGTGTGAGAGAGTGAGTGCATCCATGTTTGAGAGAGTGTGTGTGTCTGTGTGAGAGAGTGAGTGTGTGCATGTGTGAGAGAGTGAGTGTGTGTCTGTGTGAGAGAGTGAGTGTGTGCATGTGTGAGAGAGTGAGGGTGTGCATGTGTGAGAGAGTGAGTGTGTGTCTGTGTGAGAGAGTGAGTGTGTGCATGTGTGAGAGAGTGAGTGCGTGCATGTGTGAGAGCGTGAGTGTGTGTGCATGTGTGCGAGAGTGAGTGTTTATATGTGTGAGAGAGTGAGTGTGTGTATGTGTGAGAGAGTGAGTGTGTGCATATGTGAGAGAGTGAGTGTGTGCATGTGCGAGAGAGTGAGTGTGCGTGCATGTGTGAGATAGTGAGTGTGTGCATGTGTGAGAGATTGAGTGTGTGTGCATGTGTGAGAGAGTGAGTGTGTGCATGTGTGAGAGAGTGAGTGTGTGCATGTGTGAGAGAGTGAGTGATTGTATGTGTGAGAGAGTGAGTGTGTATATGTGTGAGAGAGTGAGTGCATGCATGTGTGAGAGAGTGAGCGTGTGTGCATGTGTGAGAGAGTGAGTGCATGTGCAAGAGAGTGAGTGTGTGCATGTGTGAGAGAGTGAGTTTGTGTATGTGTGAGAGAGTGACTGCGTGCATGTGTGAGAGAGTGAGTGTGTGTATGTGTGAGAGAGTGAGTGTGTGTATGTGTGAGAGAGTGAGTGTGTGTATGTGTTAGAGAGTGAGTGTTTGCATGTGCGAGAGAGTGAGTGCAGCAGAGAGTGCGTACCCAGGGAGTGCGTGCCCCAGCGAGTGCGTACCCCCGAGAAAGTTTGTGCGCAAGAGTGTTTGTGTGCATGTGCGATAGAGTGTGTGTGTGCATGTGCGAGAGAGTGAGTGTGTGCATATGTGAGAGAGTGAGTGTGTGCATGTGCGAGAGAGTGAGTGTGTGTGCATGTGTGAGAGAGTGAGTGTGTGCATGTGTGAGAGATTGAGTGTGTGCATGTGTGAGAGAGTGAGTGCGTGCATGTGTGAGAGAGTGAGTGTGTGCATGTGTGAGAGAGTGAGTGTGTGCATGTGTGAGAGAGTGAGTTTGTGCATGTTTGACAGAGTGTGTGCGTGCATGTGCGAGACAGTGAGTGCCGCAGAGAGTGCGTACGCAGGGAGTGCGTGCCAGAGAGAGTGCGTGCGCGAGAAAATGTGTGTGCAAGAGTGTTAGTGTACATTTGTGACAGAGTGTGTGCATGTGCGAGAGAGTGAGTGTGTGCATGCGCGAGAGAGTGAGAGTGTGTGTGCAAGAGAGTGAGTGTGTCTGTGCAAGAGTGTGAGTGTGTGTATGTGTGAGAGATTGAGTGTGTGCATGTGTGAGAGAGTGAGAGAGTGTATGTGTGTGAGAGTCTATGTGTGAGAGAGTGAGTGTATGCATGTGTGAGAGAGTGAGTGTGTGTATGTGTGAGAGAGTGAGTGTGTGTATGTTTCAGAGAGTGAGTGTGTGTCTGTGTGAGAGAGTGAGTGTGTGCATATGTGAGAGAGTGAGTGCGTGCATGTGTGAGAGAGTGAGTGTGTGTGCATGTGTGCGAGAGTGAGTGTGTATATGTGTGAGAGAGTGAGTGTGTGCATATGTGAGAGAGTGAGTGCGTGCATGTGTTAGTGACTGTGTGTGTGCATGTGTGAGAGAGTGAGTGTGTGCATGTGTGAGAGAGTGAGTGTGTCCATGTGTGAGAGAATGAGTGTGTGCAGGTGTGAGAGAGTGAGTGTGTGCATGTTTGATAGAGTGCGTGTGTGCATGTCTGATAGAGTGAGTGAGTGAATGTGCGAGAGAGTGAGTTTGTGCATGTACGAGAGAGTGAGTGTGTGCATGTGTGAGAGAGTGAGTGTGTTCATGTGTGAGAGTGTGAGTGTGTGCATGTGTGAGGGAGTGAGTGTGTGCATGTGTGAGAGATTGAGAATGTGCATGTGTGAGAGAATGAGTGTGTGTATGTGTGAGAGAGTGAGTGTGTTTATGTGCGAGGGTGAGTGTGTGTCTGTGTGAGAGTGAGAGTGTGTGCATGTGTGAGAGAGTGAGTGTGCGCATGTTTGAGAGAGTGAGTGTGTGTATGTGCGAGAGAGTGAGTGTGTGCATTTGTGAAAGAATGAGTGTGTGTCTGTGCGAGAGAGTGAGTGTGTGCATGTGCGAGAGAGTGAGTGTGTGCATGTGTGAGAGAGTGAGTGTATGTCTGTGCGAGAGAGTGAGTGTGTGAAAGTGCGAGAGAATGAGTGTATGTGCGAGAGATTGAGTGCGTGCATGTGCGAGAGAGTGAGTGAGTGTCCGTGTGAGAGAGTGTGTGTGTTTGTGCGAGAGATTGAGTCTGTGCATGTGTGCACGAGTGAGTGTCTGCATGTGCGAGAGAGTGAGTGAGTGCATGTGTGAGAGAGTGAGTGTGTGCATGTGTGAGAGAGTGAGTGTTTGCATGTGTGAGAGAGTGAGTGTGTGCACGTCCGAGAGAGTGAGTGAGTGAATGTGCGAGAGAGTGAGTTTGTGCATGTACGAGAGATTGAGTGTGTGCATGTGTGAGAGAGTGAGTGTGTGCATGTGTGAGAGTGTGAGTGTGTGCATGTCTGAGTGAGTGAGTGTGTGCATGTGTGAGAGATTGAGTGTGTGCATGTGTGAGAGAGTGAGTGTGCGCATGTGTGAGAGAGTGAGTGTGTGCATGTTTGACAGAGTGTGTGCGTGCATGAGCGAGACAGAGTGCCGCAGAGAGTGCGTACGCAGGGAGTGCGTGCCAGAGAGAGTGCGTGCGCGAGAAAATGTGTGTGCAAGAGTGTTTGTGTACCTGTGTGACAGAGTGTGTGCATGTGCGAGAGAGTGAGTGTGTGCATGCGCGAGAGAGTGAGAGTGTGTGTGCAAGAGAGTGAGTGTGTCTGTGCAAGAGTGTGAGTGTGTGTATGTGTGAGAGAGTGAGTGGGTGTCTATGTGAGAGACTGAGTGTGTGTCTGTGTGAGAGAGTGAGTGTGTGCATGTGTGAGAGAGTGAGTGTGTGCATGTGTGAGAGAGTGAGAGAGTGTATGTGTGAGAGAGTGTATGTGTGAGAGAGTGTATGTGTGAGAGAGTGAGTGTGTGCATGTGTGAGAGAGTGAGTGTGTGTCTGTGTGAGAGAGTGAGTGTGTGCATGTGTGAGAGAGTGAGTGTGTGTCTGTGTGAGAGAGTGAGTGTGTGGATGTGTGAGAGAGTGAGTGTGTGCATGTGTGAGAGAGTGAGTGTGTGTCTGTGTGAGAGAGTGAGTGTGTGCATGTGCGAGAGAGTGAGTGCCGCAGAGAGTGCGTGCCCAGGGAGTGCGAGCCCCAGCGAGTGCGTTCCCCCGAGAAAGTTTGTGCGCAAGAGTGTTTGTGTGAATGTGCGATAGAGTGTGTGTGTGCATGTGCGAGTGAGTGAGTGTGTGCATGTGTGAGAGAGTGAGTGTGTGCATGTGTGAGAGAGTGAGTGTGTGCATGTGTGAGAGAGTGAGTGCGTGCATGTGTGAGAGAGTGAGTGCGTGCATGTGTGAGAGAGTGAGTGCGTGCATGTGTGAGAGAGTGAGTGTGTGCATGTGTGAGAGAGTGAGTGTGTGTATGCGTGAGAGAGTGAGTCTTTGTATGTGTGAGAGAGTGAGTGTGTATATGTGTGAGAGAGTGAGTGTGTGCATGTGTGAGAGAGTGAGTGTGTGCATGTGTGAGAGAGTGAGTTTGTGCATGTACGAGAGATTGAGTGTGTGCATGTGTGAGAGAGTGAGTGTGTGCATGTGCGAAATTGTGAGTGTGTGCATGTGTGAGGGAGTGAGTGTGTGCATGTGTGAGAGAGTGAGTGTGTGCATGTGTGAGAGAGTGAGTGCGTGCATGTGTGAGAGATTGAGTGTGTGTGCATGTGTGAGAGAGTGAGTGTTTGCATGTGTGAGAAGTGAGTGTGTGTATGCGTTAGAGAGTGAGTCTTTGTATCTGTGAGAGAGTGAGTGTGTATATGTGTGAGAGAGTGAGTGTGTGCATGTGTGAGAGAGTGAGTGTGTGCATGTGTGAGAGTTTGAATGTGTGCATGTGTGAGGGAGTGATTGTGTGCATGTGTGAGAGAGTGTGTGTGCATGTGTGAGTGAGTGAGTGCGTGCATGTGCGAGACAGTGAGTGCCGCAGAGAGGGCGTACCCAGGGAGTGCGTGCCACAGAGAGTGCGTGCGCGAGAATGTGGGTGTGCAAGAGTGTTTGTGTACATGTGTGACAGAGTGTGTGCATGTGCTAGAGAGTGAGTGTGTGCATGCGCGAGGGAGAGTGTGTGTGCAAGAGTGTGAGTGCGTCTGTGCAAGAGAGTGAGTGTGTGTCTGTGTGAGAGAGTTAGTGTGTTTCTGTGTGAGAGTGAGTGTGTGTATGTTTGAGAGAGTGAGTGTGTGTATGTGTGAGAGAGTAAGTGTGCGTATGTGTGAGAGAGTGAGTGTGTGCATGTGTGAGAAAGTGAGTGCGTGCATGTGTGAGAGAGTGAGTGTGTGCATGTGTGAGAGAGTGAGTGTGTGCATGTATGATAGAGTGAGTTTGTGCATGTTTGAGAGAGTGAATGTGTGCATGTGTGAGAGAGTGAGTGTGTGTCTGTGTGAGAGTCTGAGTGTGTGTCTGTGTGAGAGTCTGAGTGTGTGTCTGTGTGAGAGAGTGAGTGTGTGCATGTGTGCGCGAGTGAGTGTGTGCATGTGCGAGAGTGTGAGTGAGTGCATGTGTGAGAGAGTGAGTGTGTGTCTGTGCAAGTGAGTGAGTGCGTGCATGTGTGAGAGAGTGAGTGTGTGCATGTGTGCACGAGTGAGTGTGTGCATGTGTGAGAGTCTGAGTGTGTGTATGTGTGAGAGAGTGAGTGTGTGCATGTGCGAAAGAGTGAGTGTGTGTATCTGTGAGAGAGTGAGTGTGCGTATGTGTGAGAGAGTGAGAATTTGCATGTGTGAGAGAATGAGTGTGTGTATGTGTGAGAGAGTGAGTGTGTTTATGTGCGAGAGAGTGAGTGTGTGTCTGTGTGAGAGTTTGAGTGTGTGCATGTGTGAGAGAGTGTGTGTGTGCATGTTTGAGAGAGTGAGTGTGTGTATGTGCGAGAGAGTGAATGTGTGCATTTGTGAAAGAGTGAGTGTGTGTCTGTGCGAGAGAGTGAGTGTGTGCATGTGCGAGAGAGTGAGTGTGTGCATGTGTGAGAGAGTGAGTGTATGTCTGTGCGAGAGAGTGAGTGTGTGTAAGTGCGAGAGAGTGAGTGCATGTGTGAGAGAGTGAGTGTGTGCATGTGCGAGAGAGTGAGTGAGTGTCCGTGTGAGAGAGTGAGAGTGTGTTTGTGCGAGAGATTGAGTGTGTGCATGTGTGCGCGAGTGAGTGTGTGCATGTACGAGAGAGTGACTGCGTCCACGTGTGAGAGAGTGAGTGTGTGCATGTGTGAGAGAGTGAGTGCGTGC
Organism: Cetorhinus maximus; assembly: GCF_964194155.1. Taxonomy (NCBI): domain Eukaryota; kingdom Metazoa; phylum Chordata; class Chondrichthyes; order Lamniformes; family Cetorhinidae; genus Cetorhinus; species Cetorhinus maximus. Next base: position 186,320 of record NW_027596432.1, on the reverse strand, counting down.
ACGTGTGAGAGAGAGAGTGCGTGCATGTGTGAGAGAGTGAGTGTGTGCATGTGTGAGAGAGTGAGTGTTTGCATGTGTGAGAGAGTGAGTGTGTGCATGTCTGAGAGAGTGAGTGAGTGAATGTGCGAGAGAGTGAGTTTGTGCATGTACGAGAGAATGAGTGTGTGCATGTGTGAGAGAGTGAGTGTGTGCATGTGTGAGAGTGTGAGTGTGTGCATGTGTGAGGGAGTGAGTGTGTGCATGTGTGAGAGAGTGAGTGTGTGCATGTGTGAGAGAGTGAGTGTGTGCATGTGTGAGAGAGTGAGTGTGTGCATGTTTGACAGAATGTGTGCGTGCATGTGCGAGACAGTGAGTGCCGCAGAGTGTGCGTACGCAGGGAGTGCGTGCCAGAGAGAGTGCGTGCGCGAGAAAATATGTGTGCAAGAGTGTTTGTGTACATGTGTGACAGAGTGTGTGCATGTGCGAGAGAGTGAGTGTGTGCATGCGCGAGAGGCTGAGAGTGTGTGTGCAAGAGAGTGAGTGTGACTGTGCAAGAGTGTGAGTGTGTGTATGTGTGAGAGATTGAGTGTGTGCATGTGTGAGAGAGTGAGAGAGTGTATGTGTGAGAGAGTGTATGTGTGAGAGAGTGAGTGTGTGCATGTGTGAGAGAGTGAGTGCGTGCATGTGTGAGAGAGTGAGTGTGTGTGCATGTGTGCGAGAGTGTGTGTGTATATGTGTGAGAGAGTGAGTGTGTGTATGTGTGAGAGAGTGAGTGTGTGCATATGTGAGAGAGTGAGTGTGTGCATGTGTGAGAGAGTGAGTGTGTGTATGTGTGAGAGAGTGAGTGTGTGCATGTGTGAGAGAGTGAGTGAGTGCATGTGCAAGAGAGTAAGTGTGTGCATGTGAGTGAGAGTGAGTGTGTGTGCATGTGTGAGACAGTGAGTGTGTGCATGTGTGAGAGATTGAGTGTGTGTGCATGTGTGAGAGAGTGAGTGTGTGCATGTGTGAGAGAGTGAGTGTGTGCATGTGTGAGAGAGTGAGTGTGTGCATGTGCGAGAGAGTGAGTGTGTGTGCATGTGTGAGATAGTGAGTGTGTGCATGTGTGAGAGATTGAGTGTGTGTGCATGTGTGAGAGAGTGAGTGTGTGCATGTGTGAGAGAGTGAGTGTGTGCATGTGTGAGAGCGTGAGTGTTTGTATGTGTGAGAGAGTGAGTGTGTATATGTGTGAGAGAGTGAGTGCGTGCATGTGTGAGAGAGTGAGCGTGTGTGCATTTGTGAGAGAGTGAGTGCATGTGCAAGAGAGTCAGTGTGTGCATGTGTGAGAGACTGAGTGTGTGTATGTGTGAGAGAGTGACTGCGTGCATGTGTGAGAGAGTGAGTGTGTGTATGTGTGAGAGAGTGAGTGTGTGTATGTGTGATAGTGTGAGTGTGTGTATGTGTTAGAGAGTGAGTGTGTGCATGTGCGAGAGAGTGAGTGCCGCAGAGAGAGCGTACCCAGGGAGTGCGTGCCCCAGCGAGTGCGTACCCCCGAGAAAGTTTGTGCGCAAGAGTGTTTGTGTGCATGTGCGATAGAGTGTGTGTGTGCATGTGCGAGAGAGTGAGTGTGTGCATGTGTGAGAGAGTGAGTGTGTGCATGTGTGAGAGAGTGTGTGTGCATGTGTGAGAGAGTGAGTGTGTGCATGTGTGAGAGAGTGAATGCGTGCATGTGTGAGAGAGTGAGTGCGTGCATGTGTGAGAGAGTGAGTGTGTGCATGTGTGAGAGAGTGAGTGTGTGCATGTGTGAGAGAGTGAGTGTGTGCATGTGTGAGAGAGTGAGTGTGTGCATGTGTGATAGAGTGAATGTGTGCATGTCTGAGAGAGTGAGTGAGTGAATGTGCGAGAGAGTGAGTTTGTGCATGTACGAGAGAGTGAGTGTGTGCATGTGTGAGAGAGTGAGTGTGTGCATGTGCGATAGTGTGAGTGTGTGCATGTGTGAGGGAGTGAGTGTGTGCATGTGTGAGAGAGTGAGTGTGTGCATGTGTGAGAGATTGAGTGCGTGCATGTGTGAGAGATTGAGTGTGTGTGCATGTGTGAGAGAGTGAGTGTGTGCATGTGTGAGAGAGTGAGTGTGTGTATGCGTGAGAGAGTGAGTCTTTGTATGTGTAAGAGAGTGAGTGTGTATATGTGTGAGAGAGTGAGTGTGTGCATGTGTGAGAGAGTGAGTGTGTGCATGTGTGAGAGTGTGAGTGTGTGCATGTGTGAGGGAGTGAGTGTGTGCATGTGTGAGAGAGTGTGTGTGTGAATGTGTGAGTAAGTGAGTGCGTGCATGTGCGAGACAGTGAGTGCCGCAGAGAGGGCGTACCCAGGGAGTGCGTGCCACAGAGAGTGCGTGCGCGAGAATGTGGGTGTGCAAGAGTGTTTGTGTACATGTGTGACAGAGTGTGTGCACGTGCTAGAGAGTGAGTGTGTGCATGCGCGAGAGAGAGAGTGTGTGTGCAAGAGTGTGAGTGCTTCTGTGCAAGAGAGTGAGTGTGAGTCTGTGTGAGAGAGTTAGTGTGTTTCTGTGTGAGAGTGAGTGTGTGTATGTGTGAGAGAGTGAGTGTGTGTATGTGTGAGAGAGTAAGTGTGTGCATGTGTGAGAGAGTGAGTGTGTGCATGTGTGAGAAAGTGAGTGCGTGCATGTGTGAGAGAGTGAGTGTGTGCATGTGTGAGAGAGTGAGTGTGTGCATGTATGATAGAGGGAGTTTGTGCATGTTTGAGAGAGTGAGTGTGTGCATGTGTGAGAGAGTGAGTGTGTGTCTGTGTGAGAGTCTGAGTGTGTGTCTGTGTGAGAGTCTGAGTGTGTGTCTGTGTGAGAGAGTGAGTGTGTGCATGTGTGAGAGAGTGAGTGTGTGTATGTGTGAGAGAGTGAGTGTGTGCATGTGCGAAAGAGTGAGTGTGTGTATCTGTGAGAGAGTGAGTGCGCGTATGTGTGAGAGAGTGAGAATTTGCATGTGTGAGAGAATGAGTCTGTGTATGTGTGAGAGAGTGAGTGTGTGTATGTGCGAGAGAGTGAGTGTGTGTCTGTGTGAGAGTTTGAGTGTGTGCATGTGTGAGAGAGTGAGTGTGTGCATGTTTGAGAGAGTGAGTGTGTGTATGTGCGAGAGAGTGAATGTGTGCATTTGTGAAAGAGTGAGTGTGTGTCTGCGCGAGAGAGTGAGTGTGTGCATGTGCGAGAGAGTGAGTGTGTGCATGTGTGAGAGAGTGAGTGTATGTCTGTGCGAGAGAGTGAGTGTGTGTAAGTGCGAGAGAGTGAGTGCATGTGTGAGAGAGTGAGTGTGTGCATGTGCGAGAGAGTGAGTGAGTGTCCGTGTGAGAGAGTGAGAGTGTGTTTGTGCGAGAGATTGAGTGTGTGCATGTGTGCGCGAGTGAGTGTGTGCATGTACGAGAGAGTGAGTGAGTGCATGTGTGAGAGAGTGAGTGTGTGCATGTGTGAGAGAGTGAGTGTGTGCATGTGTGAGAGAGAAAGTGTGTGCATGTGTGAGAGAGTGAGTGTGTGCATGTGTGAGAGAGTGAGTGTGTGCATGTGTGATAGAGTGAGTTTGTGCATGTCTGAGGGAGTGAGTGAGTGAATGTGCGAGAGAGTGAGTTTGTGCATGTACGAGAGAATGAGTGTGTGCATGTGTGAGAGAGTGAGTGTGTGCATGTGTGAGAGTGTGAGTGTGTGCATGTGTGAGGGAGTGAGTGTGTGCATGTGTGAGAGAGTGAGTGTGTGCATGTGTGAGAGAGTGAGTGTGTGCATGTGTGAGAGAGTGAGTGTGTGCATGTTTGACAGAGTGTGTGCATGCATGTGCGATATAGTGAGTGCCGCAGAGAGTGCGTACGCAGGGAGTTCGTGCCACAGAGAGTCCGTGCGCGAGAATGTATGTGTGCAAGAGTGTTTGTGTACATGTGTGACAGAGTGTGTGCATGTGCGAAAGAGTGAGTGTGTGTGCATGCCCGAGGGAGTGAGAGTGTGTTTGCAAGAGAGTGAGTGTGTCTGTGCAAGAGTGTGAGTGTGTATCTGTGTGATAGACTGAGTGTCTATGTGAGAGAGTGAGTGTGTGCATTTGTGAGATAATGAGTGTGTCTGTGCGAGAGAGTGAGTGTGTGCATGTGCGAGAGAGTGAGTGTGTGCATGTGTGAGAGAGTGAATGTATGTCTGTGCGAAAGAGTGAGTGTGTGTATGTGCTAGAGAGTGAGTGTGTGCATCTGCGAGAGAGTGAGTGTGTGCATGTGCGAGAGAGTGAGTGAGTGCATGTGTGAGAGAGTGAGTGTGTGTCTGTGCAAGAGAGTGAGTGTGTGCATGTGTAAGAGAGTGAGTGTGTGCATGTTTGAGAGAGTGAGTGTGTGTCTGAGCGAGAGAGTGAGTGTGTGAAAGTGCGAGAGAGTGAGTGCATGTGTGATAGAGTGTGTGCATGTGCTAGAGAGTGAGTGTGCATTTGTGAGAGGGTGAGTGTGTGCATGTGTGAGAGAGTGAGTGTGTGTGTGTGTGAGAGAGTGAGTGTGTGCATGTGTGAGAGAGTGAGTGTGTGCAAGTGCGAGAGAGTGAGTGTGTGTATGTGTGAGATAGTGAGTGTGTGTGTGAGTGAGAGTGAGTGTGTGCATGTGTGAGAGAGTGAGTGAGTGTATGTGTGAGAGAGTGTGTGTGTGCATGTGTGAGAGAGTGAGTGAGTGTATGTGTGAGAGAGTGAGTGAGTGCATGTGTGAGAGAGTGAGTGTGTGCATGTGCGAGTGAGTGAGTTTGTGTATGTATGAGAGAGTGATTGTGTGCATGTGTGAGAGAGTGAGTGTGTGTATGTGCGAGAGAGTGAGTTAGTGCATGTGTGAGAGAGTGAGTGTGTGTGTGTGTGTGAGTGAGTGTGTGTATGTGCGAGAGCGTGAGTGTGTGCATGTGCGAGTGAGTGAGTGTCGCAGAGAGTGTGTGCCCAGGGAGTGCGTACCCCAGAGAGTGCGTGCGCGAGAATGTGTGTTCGCGAGAGTATTTGTGTGCATGTGCAAGACAGTGTGTGTTCATGTGCGAGAGAGTGTGTGTGCATGCGAGAGAGTGTGTGTGCATGCGAGAGTGTGTGTGCATGCGAGAGAGTGTGTGTGCATGCAAGAGAGTGAGTGTGCATGTGAGAGAGAGTGTGTGCATGCGAGAGAGTGTATGTGTGCATGCGAGAGAGTGCGTGTGCATGCGAGAGAGTGCGTGTGCATGCGAGAGAGTGTGTGTGTGCATGCGAGAGAGTGTGTGTGTGTGCATGCTAGATAGTGTTTGTGCATGCGAGAGAGTGCGTGTGCATGCGAAAGAGTATGTGTGTGCATGCGAGAGAGTGTGTGTGTGTGCATGCGAGATAGTGTGTGTGTGCATGCAAGAGAGTATGTGTGTGCATGCGAGAGAGTGTGTGTGTGTGCATGCGAGATAGTGTGTGTGTGCATGCAAGAGAGTGTGTGTGTGCATGCGAGAGAGGGTGTGTGTGTGCATGCAAGAGAATGTGTGTGTGCATGCGAGATAGTGTGTGTGTGCATGCGAGAGAGTGTGTGTGTGCATGCGAGAGAGTGTGTGTGCATGTGAGAGAGTGTGTGTGTGCATGCGAGAGAGTGTGTGTGCATGTGAGTGTGTGTGTGTGTGCATGCAAGAGAATGTGTGTGTGCATGCGAGATAGTGTGTGTGTGCATGCGAGAGAGTGTGTGTGTGCATGCGAGAGAGTGTGTGTGTGCATGCGAGAGAGTGTGTGTGCATGTGAGAGTGTGTCTGTGCATGCGAGAGAGTGTGTGTGTGCATGCGAGAGAGTGTGTGTGTGCATGCGAGAGAGTGTGTGTGCATGTGAGAGTGTGTGTGTGTGCATGCAAGAGAATGTGTGTGTGCATGCGAGATAGTGTGTGTGTGCATGCGAGAGAGTGTGTGTGTGCATGCGAGAGAGTGTGTGTGTGCATGCGAGAGAGTGTGTGTGCATGTGAGAGTGTGTCTGTGCATGCGAGAGAGTGTGTGTGTGCATGCGAGAGAGTGTGTGTGTGCATGCGAGAGAGTGTGTGTGCATGTGAGAGTGTGTCTGTGCATGCGAGAGAGTGTGTGTGTGCATGCGAGAGAGTGTGTGTGTGCATGCGAGAGAGTGTGTGTGCATGTGAGAGTGTGTGTGTGTGCATGCAAGAGAATGTGTGTGTGCATGCGAGATAGTGTGTGTGTGCATGCGAGAGAGTGTGTGTGTGCATGCGAGAGAGTGTGTGTGTGCATGCGAGAGAGTGTGTGTGCATGTGAGAGTGTGTCTGTGCATGCGAGAGAGTGTGTGTGTGCATGCGAGAGAGTGTTTGTGTGCATGAGAGAGAGTGTGTGTGCATGCGAGAGGGAGTGAGAGTGTGTTTGCAAGAGAGTGAGTGTGTCTGTGCAAGAGTGTGAGTGTGTATCTGTGTGATAGACTGAGTGTTTTTCTGTGTGAGAGAGTGAGTGTGTGCATTTGTGAGATAATGAGTGTGTCTGTGTGAGAGAGTGAGTGTGTGCATGTGCGAGAGAGTGAGTGTGTGCATGTGTGAGAGAGTGAATGTATGTCTGTGCGAAAGAGTGAGTGTGTGTATGTGCTAGAGAGTGAGTGTGTGCATCTGCGAGAGAGTGAGTGTGTGCATGTGCGAGAGAGTGAGTGAGTGCATGTGTGAGAGAGTGAGTGTGTGTCTGTGCAAGAGAGTGAGTGTGTGCATGTGCGAGAGAGTGAGTGCCGCAGAGAGAGCGTACCCAGGGAGTGCGTGCCCCAGCGAGTGCGTACCCCCGAGAAAGTTTGTGCGCAAGAGTGTTTGTGTGCATGTGCGATAGAGTGTGTGTGTGCATGTGCGAGAGAGTGAGTGTGTGCATGTGTGAGAGAGTGAGTGTGTGCATGTGTGAGAGAGTGTGTGTGCATGTGTGAGAGAGTGAGTGTGTGCATGTGTGAGAGAGTGAATGCGTGCATGTGTGAGAGAGTGAGTGCGTGCATGTGTGAGAGAGTGAGTGTGTGCATGTGTGAGAGAGTGAGTGTGTGCATGTGTGAGAGAGTGAGTGTGTGCATGTGTGAGAGAGTGAGTGTGTGCATGTGTGATAGAGTGAATGTGTGCATGTCTGAGAGAGTGAGTGAGTGAATGTGCGAGAGAGTGAGTTTGTGCATGTACGAGAGAGTGAGTGTGTGCATGTGTGAGAGAGTGAGTGTGTGCATGTGCGAGAGTGTGAGTGTGTGCATGTGTGAGGGAGTGAGTGTGTGCATGTGTGAGAGAGTGAGTGTGTGCATGTGTGAGAGAGTGAGTGTGTGCATGTGTGAGAGATTGAGTGTGTGTGCATGTGTGAGAGAGTGAGTGTGTGCATGTGTGAGAGAGTGAGTGTGTGTATGCGTGAGAGAGTGAGTCTTTGTATGTGTAAGAGTGTGAGTGTGTATATGTGTGAGAGAGTGAGTGTGTGCATGTGTGAGAGAGTGAGTGTGTGCATGTGTGAGAGTGTGAGTGTGTGCATGTGTGAGGGAGTGAGTGTGTGCATGTGTGAGAGAGTGTGTGTGTGAATGTGTGAGTAAGTGAGTGCGTGCATGTGCGAGACAGTGAGTGCCGCAGAGAGGGCGTACCCAGGGAGTGCGTGCCACAGAGAGTGCGTGCGCGAGAATGTGGGTGTGCAAGAGTGTTTGTGTACATGTGTGACAGAGTGTGTGCATGTGCTAGAGAGTGAGTGTGTGCATGCGCGAGAGAGAGAGTGTGTGTGCAAGAGTGTGAGTGCTTCTGTGCAAGAGAGTGAGTGTGAGTCTGTGTGAGAGAGTTAGTGTGTTTCTGTGTGAGAGTGAGTGTGTGTATGTGTGAGAGAGTGAGTGTGTGTATGTGTGAGAGAGTAAGTGTGTGCATGTGTGAGAGAGTGAGTGTGTGCATGTGTGAGAAAGTGAGTGCGTGCATGTGTGAGAGAGTGAGTGTGTGCATGTGTGAGAGAGTGAGTGTGTGCATGTATGATAGAGGGAGTTTGTGCATGTTTGAGAGAGTGAGTGTGTGCATGTGTGAGAGAGTGAGTGTGTGTCTGTGTGAGAGTCTGAGTGTGTGTCTGTGTGAGAGTCTGAGTGTGTGTCTGTGTGAGAGAGTGAGTGTGTGCATGTGTGAGAGAGTGAGTGTGTGTATGTGTGAGAGAGTGAGTGTGTGCATGTGCGAAAGAGTGAGTGTGTGTATCTGTGAGAGAGTGAGTGTGCGTATGTGTGAGAGAGTGAGAATTTGCATGTGTGAGAGAATGAGTGTGTGTATGTGTGAGAGAGTGAGTGTGTTTATGTGCGAGAGAGTGAGTGTGTGTCTGTGTGAGAGTTTGAGTGTGTGCATGTGCGAGAGAGTGAGTGTGTGCATGCGCGAGAGAGTGAGAGTGTGTGTGCAAGAGAGTGAGTGTGTCTGTGCAAGAGTGTGAGTGTGTGTATGTGTGAGAGAGTGAGTGGGTGTCTATGTGAGAGACTGAGTGTGTGTCTGTGTGAGAGAGTGAGTGTGTGCATGTGTGAGAGAGTGAGTGTGTGCATGTGTGAGAGAGTGAGTGTGTGTATGTGTGAGAGAGTGAGTGTGTGTATGTTTGAGAGAGTGAGTGTGTGTCTGTGTGAGAGAGTGAGTGTGTTAATGTGTGAGAGACTGAGGGTGTGGATGTGTGAGAGAGTGAGTGTGTGCATGTGTGAGAGAGTGAGTCTGTGTCTGTGTGAGAGAGTGAGTGTGTGCATGTGTGAGAGAGTGAGTGTGTGTCTGTGTGAGAGAGTGAGTGTGTGCATGTGTGAGAGAGTGAGTGTGTGCATGTGTGAGAGAGTGAGTGTGTGCATGTGTGATAGAGTGAATGTGTGCATGTCTGAGAGAGTGAGTGAGTGAATGTGCGAGAGAGTGAGTTTGTGCATGTACGAGAGAGTGAGTGTGTGCATGTGTGAGAGAGTGAGTGTGTGCATGTGCGAGAGTGTGAGTGTGTGCATGTGTGAGGGAGTGAGTGTGTGCATGTGTGAGAGAGTGAGTGTGTGCATGTGTGAGAGAGTGAGTGTGTGCATGTGTGAGAGATTGAGTGTGTGTGCATGTGTGAGAGAGTGAGTGTGTGCATGTGTGAGAGAGTGAGTGTGTGTATGCGTGAGAGAGTGAGTCTTTGTATGTGTAAGAGTGTGAGTGTGTATATGTGTGAGAGAGTGAGTGTGTGCATGTGTGAGAGAGTGAGTGTGTGCATGTGTGAGAGTGTGAGTGTGTGCATGTGTGAGGGAGTGAGTGTGTGCATGTGTGAGAGAGTGTGTGTGTGAATGTGTGAGTAAGTGAGTGCGTGCATGTGCGAGACAGTGAGTGCCGCAGAGAGGGCGTACCCAGGGAGTGCGTGCCACAGAGAGTGCGTGCGCGAGAATGTGGGTGTGCAAGAGTGTTTGTGTACATGTGTGACAGAGTGTGTGCATGTGCTAGAGAGTGAGTGTGTGCATGCGCGAGAGAGAGAGTGTGTGTGCAAGAGTGTGAGTGCTTCTGTGCAAGAGAGTGAGTGTGAGTCTGTGTGAGAGAGTTAGTGTGTTTCTGTGTGAGAGTGAGTGTGTGTATGTGTGAGAGAGTGAGTGTGTGTATGTGTGAGAGAGTAAGTGTGTGCATGTGTGAGAGAGTGAGTGTGTGCATGTGTGAGAAAGTGAGTGCGTGCATGTGTGAGAGAGTGAGTGTGTGCATGTGTGAGAGAGTGAGTGTGTGCATGTATGATAGAGGGAGTTTGTGCATGTTTGAGAGAGTGAGTGTGTGCATGTGTGAGAGAGTGAGTGTGTGTCTGTGTGAGAGTCTGAGTGTGTGTCTGTGTGAGAGTCTGAGTGTGTGTCTGTGTGAGAGAGTGAGTGTGTGCATGTGTGAGAGAGTGAGTGTGTGTATGTGTGAGAGAGTGAGTGTGTGCATGTGCGAAAGAGTGAGTGTGTGTATCTGTGAGAGAGTGAGTGTGCGTATGTGTGAGAGAGTGAGAATTTGCATGTGTGAGAGAATGAGTGTGTGTATGTGTGAGAGAGTGAGTGTGTTTATGTGCGAGAGAGTGAGTGTGTGTCTGTGTGAGAGTTTGAGTGTGTGCATGTGCGAGAGAGTGAGTGTGTGCATGCGCGAGAGAGTGAGAGTGTGTGTGCAAGAGAGTGAGTGTGTCTGTGCAAGAGTGTGAGTGTGTGTATGTGTGAGAGAGTGAGTGGGTGTCTATGTGAGAGACTGAGTGTGTGTCTGTGTGAGAGAGTGAGTGTGTGCATGTGTGAGAGAGTGAGTGTGTGCATGTGTGAGAGAGTGAGTGTGTGTATGTGTGAGAGAGTGAGTGTGTGTATGTTTGAGAGAGTGAGTGTGTGTCTGTGTGAGAGAGTGAGTGTGTTAATGTGTGAGAGACTGAGGGTGTGGATGTGTGAGAGAGTGAGTGTGTGCATGTGTGAGAGAGTGAGTCTGTGTCTGTGTGAGAGAGTGAGTGTGTGCATGTGTGAGAGAGTGAGTGTGTGTCTGTGTGAGAGAGTGAGTGTGTGCATGTGTGAGAGAGTGAGTGTGTGCATGTGTGAGAGAGTGAGTGTGTGCATGTGTGATAGAGTGAATGTGTGCATGTCTGAGAGAGTGAGTGAGTGAATGTGCGAGAGAGTGAGTTTGTGCATGTACGAGAGAGTGAGTGTGTGCATGTGTGAGAGAGTGAGTGTGTGCATGTGCGAGAGTGTGAGTGTGTGCATGTGTGAGGGAGTGAGTGTGTGCATGTGTGAGAGAGTGAGTGTGTGCATGTGTGAGAGAGTGAGTGTGTGCATGTGTGAGAGATTGAGTGTGTGTGCATGTGTGAGAGAGTGAGTGTGTGCATGTGTGAGAGAGTGAGTGTGTGTATGCGTGAGAGAGTGAGTCTTTGTATGTGTAAGAGTGTGAGTGTGTATATGTGTGAGAGAGTGAGTGTGTGCATGTGTGAGAGAGTGAGTGTGTGCATGTGTGAGAGTGTGAGTGTGTGCATGTGTGAGGGAGTGAGTGTGTGCATGTGTGAGAGAGTGTGTGTGTGAATGTGTGAGTAAGTGAGTGCGTGCATGTGCGAGACAGTGAGTGCCGCAGAGAGGGCGTACCCAGGGAGTGCGTGCCACAGAGAGTGCGTGCGCGAGAATGTGGGTGTGCAAGAGTGTTTGTGTACATGTGTGACAGAGTGTGTGCATGTGCTAGAGAGTGAGTGTGTGCATGCGCGAGAGAGAGAGTGTGTGTGCAAGAGTGTGAGTGCTTCTGTGCAAGAGAGTGAGTGTGAGTCTGTGTGAGAGAGTTAGTGTGTTTCTGTGTGAGAGTGAGTGTGTGTATGTGTGAGAGAGTGAGTGTGTGTATGTGTGAGAGAGTAAGTGTGTGCATGTGTGAGAGAGTGAGTGTGTGCATGTGTGAGAAAGTGAGTGCGTGCATGTGTGAGAGAGTGAGTGTGTGCATGTGTGAGAGAGTGAGTGTGTGCATGTATGATAGAGGGAGTTTGTGCATGTTTGAGAGAGTGAGTGTGTGCATGTGTGAGAGAGTGAGTGTGTGTCTGTGTGAGAGTCTGAGTGTGTGTCTGTGTGAGAGTCTGAGTGTGTGTCTGGGTGAGAGAGTGAGTGTGTGCATGTGTGAGAGAGTGAGTGTGTGTATGTGTGAGAGAGTGAGTGTGTGCATGTGCGAAAGAGTGAGTGTGTGTATCTGTGAGAGAGTGAGTGTGCGTATGTGTGAGAGAGTGAGAATTTGCATGTGTGAGAGAATGAGTGTGTGTATGTGTGAGAGAGTGAGTGTGTTTATGTGCGAGAGAGTGAGTGTGTGTCTGTGTGAGAGTTTGAGTGTGTGCATGTGCGAGAGAGTGAGTGTGTGCATGCGCGAGAGAGTGAGAGTGTGTGTGCAAGAGAGTGAGTGTGTCTGTGCAAGAGTGTGAGTGTGTGTATGTGTGAGAGAGTGAGTGGGTGTCTATGTGAGAGACTGAGTGTGTGTCTGTGTGAGAGAGTGAGTGTGTGCATGTGTGAGAGAGTGAGTGTGTGCATGTGTGAGAGAGTGAGTGTGTGTATGTGTGAGAGAGTGAGTGTGTGTATGTTTGAGAGAGTGAGTGTGTGTCTGTGTGAGAGAGTGAGTGTGTTAATGTGTGAGAGACTGAGGGTGTGGATGTGTGAGAGAGTGAGTGTGTGCATGTGTGAGAGAGTGAGTCTGTGTCTGTGTGAGAGAGTGAGTGTGTGCATGTGTGAGAGAGTGAGTGTGTGTCTGTGTGAGAGAGTGAGTGTGTGCATGTGTGAGAGAGTGAGTGTGTGCATGTGTGAGAGAGTGAGTGTGTGCATGTGTGATAGAGTGAATGTGTGCATGTCTGAGAGAGTGAGTGAGTGAATGTGCGAGAGAGTGAGTTTGTGCATGTACGAGAGAGTGAGTGTGTGCATGTGTGAGAGAGTGAGTGTGTGCATGTGCGAGAGTGTGAGTGTGTGCATGTGTGAGGGAGTGAGTGTGTGCATGTGTGAGAGAGTGAGTGTGTGCATGTGTGAGAGAGTGAGTGTGTGCATGTGTGAGAGATTGAGTGTGTGTGCATGTGTGAGAGAGTGAGTGTGTGCATGTGTGAGAGAGTGAGTGTGTGTATGCGTGAGAGAGTGAGTCTTTGTATGTGTAAGAGTGTGAGTGTGTATATGTGTGAGAGAGTGAGTGTGTGCATGTGTGAGAGAGTGAGTGTGTGCATGTGTGAGAGTGTGAGTGTGTGCATGTGTGAGGGAGTGAGTGTGTGCATGTGTGAGAGAGTGTGTGTGTGAATGTGTGAGTAAGTGAGTGCGTGCATGTGCGAGACAGTGAGTGCCGCAGAGAGGGCGTACCCAGGGAGTGCGTGCCACAGAGAGTGCGTGCGCGAGAATGTGGGTGTGCAAGAGTGTTTGTGTACATGTGTGACAGAGTGTGTGCATGTGCTAGAGAGTGAGTGTGTGCATGCGCGAGAGAGAGAGTGTGTGTGCAAGAGTGTGAGTGCTTCTGTGCAAGAGAGTGAGTGTGAGTCTGTGTGAGAGAGTTAGTGTGTTTCTGTGTGAGAGTGAGTGTGTGTATGTGTGAGAGAGTGAGTGTGTGTATGTGTGAGAGAGTAAGTGTGTGCATGTGTGAGAGAGTGAGTGTGTGCATGTGTGAGAAAGTGAGTGCGTGCATGTGTGAGAGAGTGAGTGTGTGCATGTGTGAGAGAGTGAGTGTGTGCATGTATGATAGAGGGAGTTTGTGCATGTTTGAGAGAGTGAGTGTGTGCATGTGTGAGAGAGTGAGTGTGTGTCTGTGTGAGAGTCTGAGTGTGTGTCTGTGTGAGAGTCTGAGTGTGTGTCTGTGTGAGAGAGTGAGTGTGTGCATGTGTGAGAGAGTGAGTGTGTGTATGTGTGAGAGAGTGAGTGTGTGCATGTGCGAAAGAGTGAGTGTGTGTATCTGTGAGAGAGTGAGTGTGCGTATGTGTGAGAGAGTGAGAATTTGCATGTGTGAGAGAATGAGTGTGTGTATGTGTGAGAGAGTGAGTGTGTTTATGTGCGAGAGAGTGAGTGTGTGTCTGTGTGAGAGTTTGAGTGTGTGCATGTGCGAGAGAGTGAGTGTGTGCATGCGCGAGAGAGTGAGAGTGTGTGTGCAAGAGAGTGAGTGTGTCTGTGCAAGAGTGTGAGTGTGTGTATGTGTGAGAGAGTGAGTGGGTGTCTATGTGAGAGACTGAGTGTGTGTCTGTGTGAGAGAGTGAGTGTGTGCATGTGTGAGAGAGTGAGTGTGTGCATGTGTGAGAGAGTGAGTGTGTGTATGTGTGAGAGAGTGAGTGTGTGTATGTTTGAGAGAGTGAGTGTGTGTCTGTGTGAGAGAGTGAGTGTGTTAATGTGTGAGAGACTGAGGGTGTGGATGTGTGAGAGAGTGAGTGTGTGCATGTGTGAGAGAGTGAGTGTGTGTCTGTGTGAGAGAGTGAGTGTGTGCATGTGTGAGAGAGTGAGTGTGTGTCTGTGTGAGAGAGTGAGTGTGTGCATGTGTGAGAGAGTGAGTGTGTGCATGTGTGAGAGAGTGAGTGTGTGTCTGTGTGAGAGAGTGAGTGTGTGCATGTGCGAGAGAGTGAGTGCCGCAGAGAGTGCGTGCCCAGGGAGTGCGAGCCCCAGCGAGTGCGTTCCCCCGAGAAAGTTTGTGCGCAAGAGTGTTTGTGTGAATGTGCGATAGAGTGTGTGTGTGCATGTGCGAGTGAGTGAGTGTGTGCATGTGTGAGAGAGTGAGTGTGTGCATGTGTGAGAGAGTGAGTGTGTGCATGTGTGAGAGAGTGAGTGCGTGCATGTGTGAGAGAGTGAGTGCGTGCATGTGTGAGAGAGTGAGTGCGTGCATGTGTGAGAGAGTGAGTGTGTGCATGTGTGAGAGAGTGAGTGTGTGCATGTGTGAGAGAGTGAGTGTGTACATGTGTGAGCGAGTGAGTGTGTGCATGTGTGATAGAGTGAATGTGTGCATGTCTTAGAGAGTGAGTGAGTGAATGTGCGAGAGAGTGAGTTTGTGCATGTACGAGAGATTGAGTGTGTGCATGTGTGAGAGAGTGAGTGTGTGCATGTGCGAGATTGTGAGTGTGTGCATGTGTGAGGGAGTGAGTGTGTGCATGTGTGAGAGAGTGAGTGTGTGCATGTGTGAGAGAGTGAGTGCGTGCATGTGTGAGAGATTGAGTGTGTGTGCATGTGTGAGAGAGTGAGTGTTTGCATGTGTGAGAAGTGAGTGTGTGTATGCGTTAGAGAGTGAGTCTTTGTATCTGTGAGAGAGTGAGTGTGTATATGTGTGAGAGAGTGAGTGTGTGCATGTGTGAGAGAGTGAGTGTGTGCATGTGTGAGAGTTTGAATGTGTGCATGTGTGAGGGAGTGATTGTGTGCATGTGTGAGAGAGTGTGTGTGCATGTGTGAGTGAGTGAGTGCGTGCATGTGCGAGACAGTGAGTGCCGCAGAGAGGGCGTACCCAGGGAGTGCGTGCCACAGAGAGTGCGTGCGCGAGAATGTGGGTGTGCAAGAGTGTTTGTGTACATGTGTGACAGAGTGTGTGCATGTGCTAGAGAGTGAGTGTGTGCATGCGCGAGAGAGAGAGAGTGTGTGTGCAAGAGTGTGAGTGCGTCTGTGCAAGAGAGTGAGTGTGTGTCTGTGTGAGAGAGTTAGTGTGTTTCTGTGTGAGTGAGTGTGTGTATGTGTGAGAGAGTGAGTGTGTGTATGTGTGAGAGAGTAAGTGTGTGTATGTGTGAGAGAGTGAGTGTGTGCATGTGTGAGAAAGTGAGTGCGTGCATGTGTGAGAGAGTGAGTGTGTGCATGTGTGAGAGAGTGAGTGTGTGCATGTATGATAGAGTGAGTTTGTGCATGTTTGAGAGAGTGAATGTGTGCATGTGTGAGAGAGTGAGTGTGTGTCTGTGTGAGAGTCTGAGTGTGTGTCTGTGTGAGAGTCTGAGTGTGTGTCTGTGTGAGAGAGTGAGTGTGTGCATGTGTGCGCGAGTGAGTGTGTGCATGTGCGAGAGAGTGAGTGAGTGCATGTGTGAGAGAGTGAGTGTGTGTCTGTGCAAGTGAGTGAGTGCGTGCATGTGTGAGAGAGTGAGTGTGTGCATGTGTGCACGAGTGAGTGTGTGCATGTGCGAGAGAGTGAGTGAGTGCATGTCTGAGAGAGTGAGTGTGTGTCTGTGCAAGTGAGTGAGTGTGTGCATGTGTGAGAGAGTGAGTGTGTGCATGTGTGAGAGAGTGACTGCGTCCACGTGTGAGAGAGTGAGTGTGTGCATGTGTGAGAGAGTGAGTGCGTGCACGTGTGAGAGAGAGAGTGCGTGCATGTGTGAGAGAGTGAGTGTGTGCATGTGTGAGAGAGTGAGTGTTTGCATGTGTGTGAGAGTGAGTGTGTGCATGTCTGAGAGAGTGAGTGAGTGAATGTGCGAGAGAGTGAGTTTGTGCATGTACGAGAGAATGAGTGTGTGCATGTGTGAGAGAGTGAGTGTGTGCATGTGTGAGAGTGTGAGTGTGTGCATGTGTGAGGGAGTGAGTGTGTGCATGTGTGAGAGAGTGAGTGTGTGCATGTGTGAGAGAGTGAGTGTGTGCATGTGTGAGAGAGTGAGTGTGTGCATGTTTGACAGAGTGTGTGCGTGCATGTGCGAGACAGTGAGTGCCGCAGAGTGTGCGTACGCAGGGAGTGCGTGCCAGAGAGAGTGCGTGCGCGAGAAAATATGTGTGCAAGAGTGTTTGTGTACATGTGTGACAGAGTGTGTGCATGTGCGAGAGAGTGAGTGTGTGCATGCGCGAGAGACTGAGAGTGTGTGTGCAAGAGAGTGAGTGTGTCTGTGCAAGAGTGTGAGTGTGTGTATGTGTGAGAGATTGAGTGTGTGCATGTGTGAGAGAGTGAGAGAGTGTATGTGTGAGAGAGTGTATGTGTGAGAGAGTGAGTGTGTGCATGTGTGAGAGAGTGAGTGCGTGCATGTGTGAGAGAGTGAGTGTGTGTGCATGTGTGCGAGAGTGTGTGTGTATATGTGTGAGAGAGTGAGTGTGTGTATGTGTGAGAGAGTGAGTGTGTGCATATGTGAGAGAGTGAGTGTGTGCATGTGTGGGAGAGTGAGTGTGTGTATGTGTGAGAGAGTGAGTGTGTGCATGTGTGAGAGAGTGAGTGAGTGCATGTGCAAGAGAGTAAGTGTGTGCATGTGAGTGAGAGTGAGTGTGTGTGCATGTGTGAGACAGTGAGTGTGTGCATGTGTGAGAGATTGAGTGTGTGTGCATGTGTGAGAGAGTGAGTGTGTGCATGTGTGAGAGAGTGAGTGTGTGCATGTGTGAGAGAGTGAGTGTGTGCATGTGCGAGAGAGTGAGTGTGTGTGCATGTGTGAGATAGTGAGTGTGTGCATGTGTGAGAGATTGAGTGTGTGTGCATGTGTGAGAGAGTGAGTGTGTGCATGTGTGAGGGAGTGAGTGTGTGCATGTGTGAGAGCGTGAGTGTTTGTATGTGTGAGAGAGTGAGTGTGTATATGTGTGAGAGAGTGAGTGCGTGCATGTGTGAGAGAGTGAGCGTGTGTGCATTTGTGAGAGAGTGAGTGCATGTGCAAGAGAGTCAGTGTGTGCATGTGTGAGAGAGTGAGTGTGTGTATGTGTGAGAGAGTGACTGCGTGCATGTGTGAGAGAGTGAGTGTGTGTATGTGTGATAGAGTGAGTGTGTGTATGTGTGATAGAGTGAGTGTGTGTATGTGTTAGAGAGTGAGTGTGTGCATGTGCGAGAGAGTGAGTGCCGCAGAGAGAGCGTACCCAGGGAGTGCGTGCCCCAGCGAGTGCGTACCCCCGAGAAAGTTTGTGCGCAAGAGTGTTTGTGTGCATGTGCGATAGAGTGTGTGTGTGCATGTGCGAGAGAGTGAGTGTGTGCATGTGTGAGAGAGTGAGTGTGTGCATGTGTGAGAGAGTGTGTGTGCATGTGTGAGAGAGTGAGTGTGTGCATGTGTGAGAGAGTGAATGCGTGCATGTGTGAGAGAGTGAGTGCGTGCATGTGTGAGAGAGTGAGTGTGTGCATGTGTGAGAGAGTGAGTGTGTGCATGTGTGAGAGAGTGAGTGTGTGCATGTGTGATAGAGTGAGTGTGTGCATGTGTGATAGAGTGAATGTGTGCATGTCTGAGAGAGTGATTGAGTGAATGTGCGAGAGAGTGAGTTTGTGCATGTACGAGAGAGTGAGTGTGTGCATGTGTGAGAGAGTGAGTGTGTGCATGTGCGAGAGTGTGAGTGTGTGCATGTGTGAGGGAGTGAGTGTGTGCATGTGTGAGAGAGTGAGTGTGTGCATGTGTGAGAGAGTGAGTGTGTGCATGTGTGAGAGATTGAGTGTGTGTGCATGTGTGAGAGAGTGAGTGTGTGCATGTGTGAGAGAGTGAGTGTGTGTATGCGTGAGAGAGTGAGTCTTTGTATGTGTAAGAGAGTGAGTGTGTATATGTGTGAGAGAGTGAGTGTGTGCATGTGTGAGAGAGTGAGTGTGTGCATGTGTGAGAGTGTGAGTGTGTGCATGTGTGAGGGAGTGAGTGTGTGCATGTGTGAGAGAGTGTGTGTGTGAATGTGTGAGTAAGTGAGTGCGTGCATGTGCGAGACAGTGAGTGCCGCAGAGAGGGCGTACCCAGGGAGTGCGTGCCACAGAGAGTGCGTGCGCGAGAATGTGGGTGTGCAAGAGTGTTTGTGTACATGTGTGACAGAGTGTGTGCATGTGCTAGAGAGTGAGTGTGTGCATGCGCGAGAGAGAGAGTGTGTGTGCAAGAGTGTGAGTGCTTCTGTGCAAGAGAGTGAGTGTGAGTCTGTGTGAGAGAGTTAGTGTGTTTCTGTGTGAGAGTGAGTGTGTGTATGTGTGAGAGAGTGAGTGTGTGTATGTGTGAGAGAGTAAGTGTGTGCATGTGTGAGAGAGTGAGTGTGTGCATGTGTGAGAAAGTGAGTGCATGCATGTGTGAGAGAGTGAGTGTGTGCATGTGTGAGAGAGTGAGTGTGTGCATGTATGATAGAGGGAGTTTGTGCATGTTTGAGAGAGTGAGTGTGTGCATGTGTGAGAGAGTGAGTGTGTGTCTGTGTGAGAGTCTGAGTGTGTGTCTGTGTGAGAGTCTGAGTGTGTGTCTGTGTGAGAGAGTGAGTGTGTGCATGTGTGAGAGAGTGAGTGTGTGTATGTGTGAGAGAGTGAGTGTGTGCATGTGCGAAAGAGTGAGTGTGTGTATCTGTGAGAGAGTGAGTGCGCGTATGTTTGAGAGAGTGAGAATTTGCATGTGTGAGAGAATGAGTGTGTGTATGTGTGAGAGAGTGAGTGTGTGTATGTGCGAGAGAGTGAGTGTGTGTCTGTGTGAGAGTTTGAGTGTGTGCATGTGTGAGAGAGTGAGTGTGTGCATGTTTGAGAGAGTGAGTGTGTGTATGTGCGAGAGAGTGAATGTGTGCATTTGTGAAAGAGTGAGTGTGTGTCTGCGCGAGAGAGTGAGTGTGTGCATGTGCGAGAGAGTGAGTGTGTGCATGTGTGAGAGAGTGAGTGTATGTCTGTGCGAGAGAGTGAGTGTGTGTAAGTGCGAGAGAGTGAGTGCATGTGTGAGAGAGTGAGTGTGTGCATGTGCGAGAGAGTGAGTGAGTGTCCGTGTGAGAGAGTGAGAGTGTGTTTGTGCGAGAGATTGAGTGTGTGCATGTGTGCGCGAGTGAGTGTGTGCATGTACGAGAGAGTGAGTGAGTGCATGTGTGAGAGAGTGAGTGTGTGCATGTGTGAGAGAGTGAGTGTGTGCATGTGTGAGAGAGAAAGTGTGTGCATGTGTGAGAGAGTGAGTGTGTGCATGTGTGAGAGAGTGAGTGTGTGCATGTTTGACAGAGTGTGTGCATGCATGTGCGATATAGTGAGTGCCGCAGAGAGTGCGTACGCAGGGAGTTCGTGCCACAGAGAGTCCGTGCGCGAGAATGTATGTGTGCAAGAGTGTTTGTGTACATGTGTGACAGAGTGTGTGCATGTGCGAAAGAGTGAGTGTGTGTGCATGCCCGAGGGAGTGAGAGTGTGTTTGCAAGAGAGTGAGTGTGTCTGTGCAAGAGTGTGAGTGTGTATCTGTGTGATAGACTGAGTGTCTATGTGAGAGAGTGAGTGTGTGCATTTGTGAGATAATGAGTGTGTCTGTGCGAGAGAGTGAGTGTGTGCATGTGCGAGAGAGTGAGTGTGTGCATGTGTGAGAGAGTGAATGTATGTCTGTGCGAAAGAGTGAGTGTGTGTATGTGCTAGAGAGTGAGTGTGTGCATCTGCGAGAGAGTGAGTGTGTGCATGTGCGAGAGAGTGAGTGAGTGCATGTGTGAGAGAGTGAGTGTGTGTCTGTGCAAGAGAGTGAGTGTGTGCATGTGTAAGAGAGTGAGTGTGTGCATGTTTGAGAGAGTGAGTGTGTGTCTGAGCGAGAGAGTGAGTGTGTGAAAGTGCGAGAGAGTGAGTGCATGTGTGATAGAGTGTGTGCATGTGCTAGAGAGTGAGTGTGCATTTGTGAGAGGGTGAGTGTGTGCATGTGTGAGAGAGTGAGTGTGTGTGTGTGTGAGAGAGTGAGTGTGTGCATGTGTGAGAGAGTGAGTGTGTGCAAGTGCGAGAGAGTGAGTGTGTGTATGTGTGAGATAGTGAGTGTGTGTGTGAGTGAGAGTGAGTGTGTGCATGTGTGAGAGAGTGAGTGAGTGTATGTGTGAGAGAGTGTGTGTGTGCATGTGTGAGAGAGTGAGTGAGTGTATGTGTGAGAGAGTGAGTGAGTGCATGTGTGAGAGAGTGAGTGTGTGCATGTGCGAGTGAGTGAGTTTGTGTATGTATGAGAGAGTGATTGTGTGCATGTGTGAGAGAGTGAGTGTGTGTATGTGCGAGAGAGTGAGTTAGTGCATGTGTGAGAGAGTGAGTGTGTGTGTGTGTGTGAGAGAGTGAGTGTGTGTATGTGCGAGAGCGTGAGTGTGTGCATGTGCGAGTGAGTGAGTGTCGCAGAGAGTGCGTGCCCAGGGAGTGCGTACCCCAGAGAGTGCGTGCGCGAGAATGTGTGTTCGCGAGAGTATTTGTGTGCATGTGCAAGACAGTGTGTGTTCATGTGCGAGAGAGTGTGTGTGCATGCGAGAGAGTGTGTGTGCATGCGAGAGTGTGTGTGCATGCGAGAGAGTGTGTGTGCATGCAAGAGAGTGAGTGTGCATGTGAGAGAGAGTGTGTGCATGCGAGAGAGTGTATGTGTGCATGCGAGAGAGTGCGTGTGCATGCGAGAGAGTGCGTGTGCATGCGAGAGAGTGTGTGTGTGCATGCGAGAGAGTGTGTGTGTGTGCATGCTAGATAGTGTTTGTGCATGCGAGAGAGTGCGTGTGCATGCGAAAGAGTATGTGTGTGCATGCGAGAGAGTGTGTGTGTGTGCATGCGAGATAGTGTGTGTGTGCATGCAAGAGAGTATGTGTGTGCATGCGAGAGAGTGTGTGTGTGTGCATGCGAGATAGTGTGTGTGTGCATGCAAGAGAGTGTGTGTGTGCATGCGAGAGAGGGTGTGTGTGTGCATGCAAGAGAATGTGTGTGTGCATGCGAGATAGTGTGTGTGTGCATGCGAGAGAGTGTGTGTGTGCATGCGAGAGAGTGTGTGTGCATGTGAGAGAGTGTGTGTGTGCATGCGAGAGAGTGTGTGTGCATGTGAGTGTGTGTGTGTGTGCATGCAAGAGAATGTGTGTGTGCATGCGAGATAGTGTGTGTGTGCATGCGAGAGAGTGTGTGTGTGCATGCGAGAGAGTGTGTGTGTGCATGCGAGAGAGTGTGTGTGCATGTGAGAGTGTGTCTGTGCATGCGAGAGAGTGTGTGTGTGCATGCGAGAGAGTGTGTGTGTGCATGCGAGAGAGTGTGTGTGCATGTGAGAGTGTGTGTGTGTGCATGCAAGAGAATGTGTGTGTGCATGCGAGATAGTGTGTGTGTGCATGCGAGAGAGTGTGTGTGTGCATGCGAGAGAGTGTGTGTGTGCATGCGAGAGAGTGTGTGTGCATGTGAGAGTGTGTGTGTGCATGCGAGAGAGTGTGTGTGTGCATGCGAGAGAGTGTTTGTGTGCATTAGAGAGAGTGTGTGTGCATGCGAGAGGGAGTGAGAGTGTGTTTGCAAGAGAGTGAGTGTGTCTGTGCAAGAGTGTGAGTGTGTATCTGTGTGATAGACTGAGTGTTTTTCTGTGTGAGAGAGTGAGTGTGTGCATTTGTGAGATAATGAGTGTGTCTGTGCGAGAGAGTGAGTGTGTGCATGTGCGAGAGAGTGAGTGTGTGCATGTGTGAGAGAGTGAATGTATGTCTATGCGAAAGAGTGAGTGTGTGTATGTGCTAGAGAGTGAGTGTGTGCATCTGCGAGAGAGTGAGTGTGTGCATGTGCGAGAGAGTGAGTGAGTGCATGTGTGAGAGAGTGAGTGTGTGTCTGTGCAAGAGAGTGAGTGTGTGCATGTGCGAGAGAGTGAGTGCCGCAGAGAGAGCGTACCCAGGGAGTGCGTGCCCCAGCGAGTGCGTACCCCCGAGAAAGTTTGTGCGCAAGAGTGTTTGTGTGCATGTGCGATAGAGTGTGTGTGTGCATGTGCGAGAGAGTGAGTGTGTGCATGTGTGAGAGAGTGAGTGTGTGCATGTGTGAGAGAGTGTGTGTGCATGTGTGAGAGAGTGAGTGTGTGCATGTGTGAGAGAGTGAATGCGTGCATGTGTGAGAGAGTGAGTGCGTGCATGTGTGAGTGAGTGTGTGCATGTGTGAGAGAGTGAGTGTGTGCATGTGTGAGAGAGTGAGTGTGTGCATGTGTGAGAGAGTGAGTGTGTGCATGTGTGATAGAGTGAATGTGTGCATGTCTGAGAGAGTGAGTGAGTGAATGTGCGAGAGAGTGAGTTTGTGCATGTACGAGAGAGTGAGTGTGTGCATGTGTGAGAGAGTGAGTGTGTGCATGTGCGAGAGTGTGAGTGTGTGCATGTGTGAGGGAGTGAGTGTGTGCATGTGTGAGAGAGTGAGTGTGTGCATGTGTGAGAGAGTGAGTGTGTGCATGTGTGAGAGATTGAGTGTGTGTGCATGTGTGAGAGAGTGAGTGTGTGCATGTGTGAGAGAGTGAGTGTGTGTATGCGTGAGAGAGTGAGTCTTTGTATGTGTAAGAGTGTGAGTGTGTATATGTGTGAGAGAGTGAGTGTGTGCATGTGTGAGAGAGTGAATGCGTGCATGTGTGAGAGAGTGAGTGCGTGCATGTGTGAGTGAGTGTGTGCATGTGTGAGAGAGTGAGTGTGTGCATGTGTGAGAGAGTGAGTGTGTGCATGTGTGAGAGAGTGAGTGTGTGCATGTGTGATAGAGTGAATGTGTGCATGTCTGAGAGAGTGAGTGAGTGAATGTGCGAGAGAGTGAGTTTGTGCATGTACGAGAGAGTGAGTGTGTGCATGTGTGAGAGAGTGAGTGTGTGCATGTGCGAGAGTGTGAGTGTGTGCATGTGTGAGGGAGTGAGTGTGTGCATGTGTGAGAGAGTGAGTGTGTGCATGTGTGAGAGAGTGAGTGTGTGCATGTGTGAGAGATTGAGTGTGTGTGCATGTGTGAGAGAGTGAGTGTGTGCATGTGTGAGAGAGTGAGTGTGTGTATGCGTGAGAGAGTGAGTCTTTGTATGTGTAAGAGTGTGAGTGTGTATATGTGTGAGAGAGTGAGTGTGTGCATGTGTGAGAGAGTGAGTGTGTGCATGTGTGAGAGTGTGAGTGTGTGCATGTGTGAGGGAGTGAGTGTGTGTATGTGTGAGAGAGTGTGTGTGTGAATGTGTGAGTAAGTGAGTGCGTGCATGTGCGAGACAGTGAGTGCCGCAGAGAGGGCGTACCCAGGGAGTGCGTGCCACAGAGAGTGCGTGCGCGAGAATGTGGGTGTGCAAGAGTGTTTGTGTACATGTGTGACAGAGTGTGTGCATGTGCTAGAGAGTGAGTGTGTGCATGCGCGAGAGAGAGAGTGTGTGTGCAAGAGTGTGAGTGCTTCTGTGCAAGAGAGTGAGTGTGAGTCTGTGTGAGAGAGTTAGTGTGTTTCTGTGTGAGAGTGAGTGTGTGTATGTGTGAGAGAGTGAGTGTGTGTATGTGTGAGAGAGTAAGTGTGTGCATGTGTGAGAGAGTGAGTGTGTGCATGTGTGAGAAAGTGAGTGCGTGCATGTGTGAGAGAGTGAGTGTGTGCATGTGTGAGAGAGTGAGTGTGTGCATGTATGATAGAGGGAGTTTGTGCATGTTTGAGAGAGTGAGTGTGTGCATGTGTGAGGGAGTGAGTGTGTGTCTGTGTGAGAGTCTGAGTGTGTGTCTGTGTGAGAGTCTGAGTGTGTGTCTGTGTGAGAGAGTGAGTGTGTGCATGTGTGAGAGAGTGAGTGTGTGTATGTGTGAGAGAGTGAGTGTGTGCATGTGCGAAAGAGTGAGTGTGTGTATCTGTGAGAGAGTGAGTGTGCGTATGTGTGAGAGAGTGAGAATTTGCATGTGTGAGAGAATGAGTGTGTGTATGTGTGAGAGAGTGAGTGTGTTTATGTGCGAGAGAGTGAGTGTGTGTCTGTGTGAGAGTTTGAGTGTGTGCATGTGCGAGAGAGTGAGTGTGTGCATGCGCGAGAGAGTGAGAGTGTGTGTGCAAGAGAGTGAGTGTGTCTGTGCAAGAGTGTGAGTGTGTGTATGTGTGAGAGAGTGAGTGGGTGTCTATGTGAGAGACTGAGTGTGTGTCTGTGTGAGAGAGTGAGTGTGTGCATGTGTGAGAGAGTGAGTGTGTGCATGTGTGAGAGAGTGAGTGTGTGTATGTGTGAGAGAGTGAGTGTGTGTATGTTTGAGAGAGTGAGTGTGTGTCTGTGTGAGAGAGTGAGTGTGTTAATGTGTGAGAGACTGAGGGTGTGGATGTGTGAGAGAGTGAGTGTGTGCATGTGTGAGAGAGTGAGTGTGTGTCTGTGTGAGAGAGTGAGTGTGTGCATGTGTGAGAGAGTGAGTGTGTGTCTGTGTGAGAGAGTGAGTGTGTGCATGTGTGAGAGAGTGAGTGTGTGCATGTGTGAGAGAGTGAGTGTGTGTCTGTGTGAGAGAGTGAGTGTGTGCATGTGCGAGAGAGTGAGTGCCGCAGAGAGTGCGTGCCCAGGGAGTGCGAGCCCCAGCGAGTGCGTTCCCCCGAGAAAGTTTGTGCGCAAGAGTGTTTGTGTGAATGTGCGATAGAGTGTGTGTGTGCATGTGCGAGTGAGTGAGTGTGTGCATGTGTGAGAGAGTGAGTGTGTGCATGTGTGAGAGAGTGAGTGCGTGCATGTGTGAGAGAGTGAGTGCGTGCATGTGTGAGAGAGTGAGTGCGTGCATGTGTGAGAGAGTGAGTGCGTGCATGTGTGAGAGAGTGAGTGTGTGCATGTGTGAGAGAGTGAGTGTGTGCATGTGTGAGAGAGTGAGTGTGTGCATGTGTGAGCGAGTGAGTGTGTGCATGTGTGATAGAGTGAATGTGTGCATGTCTTAGAGAGTGAGTGAGTGAATGTGCGAGAGAGTGAGTTTGTGCATGTACGAGAGATTGAGTGTGTGCATGTGTGAGAGAGTGAGTGTGTGCATGTGCGAGATTGTGAGTGTGCGCATGTGTGAGGGAGTGAGTGTGTGCATGTGTGAGAGAGTGAGTGTGTGCATGTGTGAGAGAGTGAGTGCGTGCATGTGTGAGAGATTGAGTGTGTGTGCATGTGTGAGAGAGTGAGTGTTTGCATGTGTGAGAAGTGAGTGTGTGTATGCGTTAGAGAGTGAGTCTTTGTATCTGTGAGAGAGTGAGTGTGTATATGTGTGAGAGAGTGAGTGTGTGCATGTGTGAGAGAGTGAGTGTGTGCATGTGTGAGAGTTTGAATGTGTGCATGTGTGAGGGAGTGATTGTGTGCATGTGTGAGAGAGTGTGTGTGCATGTGTGAGTGAGTGAGTGCGTGCATGTGCGAGACAGTGAGTGCCGCAGAGAGGGCGTACCCAGGGAGTGCGTGCCACAGAGAGTGCGTGCGCGAGAATGTGGGTGTGCAAGAGTGTTTGTGTACATGTGTGACAGAGTGTGTGCATGTGCTAGAGAGTGAGTGTGTGCATGCGCGAGAGAGAGAGAGTGTGTGTGCAAGAGTGTGAGTGCGTCTGTGCAAGAGAGTGAGTGTGTGTCTGTGTGAGAGAGTTAGTGTGTTTCTGTGTGAGAGTGAGTGTGTGTATGTGTGAGAGAGTGAGTGTGTGTATGTGTGAGAGAGTAAGTGTGTGTATGTGTGAGAGAGTGAGTGTGTGCATGTGTGAGAAAGTGAGTGCGTGCATGTGTGAGAGAGTGAGTGTGTGCATGTGTGAGAGAGTGAGTGTGTGCATGTATGATAGAGTGAGTTTGTGCATGTTTGAGAGAGTGAATGTGTGCATGTGTGAGAGAGTGAGTGTGTGTCTGTGTGAGAGTCTGAGTGTGTGTCTGTGTGAGAGTCTGAGTGTGTGTCTGTGTGAGAGAGTGAGTGTGTGCATGTGTGCGCGAGTGAGTGTGTGCATGTGCGAGAGAGTGAGTGAGTGCATGTGTGAGAGAGTGAGTGTGTGTCTGTGCAAGTGAGTGAGTGCGTGCATGTGTGAGAGAGTGAGTGTGTGCATGTGTGCACGAGTGAGTGTGTGCATGTGCGAGAGAGTGAGTGAGTGCATGTCTGAGAGAGTGAGTGTGTGTCTGTGCAAGTGAGTGAGTGTGTGCATGTGTGAGAGAGTGAGTGTGTGCATGTGTGAGAGAGTGACTGCGTCCACGTGTGAGAGAGTGAGTGTGTGCATGTGTGAGAGAGTGAGTGCGTGCACGTGTGAGAGAGAGAGTGCGTGCATGTGTGAGAGAGTGAGTGTGTGCATGTGTGAGAGAGTGAGTGTTTGCATGTGTGTGAGAGTGAGTGTGTGCATGTCTGAGAGAGTGAGTGAGTGAATGTGCGAGAGAGTGAGTTTGTGCATGTACGAGAGAATGAGTGTGTGCATGTGTGAGAGAGTGAGTGTGTGCATGTGTGAGAGTGTGAGTGTGTGCATGTGTGAGGGAGTGAGTGTGTGCATGTGTGAGAGAGTGAGTGTGTGCATGTGTGAGAGAGTGAGTGTGTGCATGTGTGAGAGAGTGAGTGTGTGCATGTTTGACAGAGTGTGTGCGTGCATGTGCGAGACAGTGAGTGCCGCAGAGTGTGCGTACGCAGGGAGTGCGTGCCAGAGAGAGTGCGTGCGCGAGAAAATATGTGTGCAAGAGTGTTTGTGTACATGTGTGACAGAGTGTGTGCATGTGCGAGAGAGTGAGTGTGTGCATGCGCGAGAGACTGAGAGTGTGTGTGCAAGAGAGTGAGTGTGTCTGTGCAAGAGTGTGAGTGTGTGTATGTGTGAGAGATTGAGTGTGTGCATGTGTGAGAGAGTGAGAGAGTGTATGTGTGAGAGAGTGTATGTGTGAGAGAGTGAGTGTGTGCATGTGTGAGAGAGTGAGTGCGTGCATGTGTGAGAGAGTGAGTGTGTGTGCATGTGTGCGAGAGTGTGTGTGTATATGTGTGAGAGAGTGAGTGTGTGTATGTGTGAGAGAGTGAGTGTGTGCATATGTGAGAGAGTGAGTGTGTGCATGTGTGAGAGAGTGAGTGTGTGTATGTGTGAGAGAGTGAGTGTGTGCATGTGTGAGAGAGTGAGTGAGTGCATGTGCAAGAGAGTAAGTGTGTGCATGTGAGTGAGAGTGAGTGTGTGTGCATGTGTGAGACAGTGAGTGTGTGCATGTGTGAGAGATTGAGTGTGTGTGCATGTGTGAGAGAGTGAGTGTGTGCATGTGTGAGAGAGTGAGTGTGTGCATGTGTGAGAGAGTGAGTGTGTGCATGTGCGAGAGAGTGAGTGTGTGTGCATGTGTGAGATAGTGAGTGTGTGCATGTGTGAGAGATTGAGTGTGTGTGCATGTGTGAGAGAGTGAGTGTGTGCATGTGTGAGAGAGTGAGTGTGTGCATGTGTGAGAGCGTGAGTGTTTGTATGTGTGAGAGAGTGAGTGTGTATATGTGTGAGAGAGTGAGTGCGTGCATGTGTGAGAGAGTGAGCGTGTGTGCATTTGTGAGAGAGTGAGTGCATGTGCAAGAGAGTCAGTGTGTGCATGTGCAAGAGAGTCAGTGTGTGCATGTGTGAGAGAGTGAGTGTGTGTATGTGTGAGAGAGTGAGTGTGTGTATGTGTGATAGAGTGAGTGTGTGTATGTGTTAGAGAGTGAGTGTGTGCATGTGCGAGAGAGTGAGTGCCGCAGAGAGAGTGTACCCAGGGAGTGCGTGCCCCAGCGAGTGCGTACCCCCGAGAAAGTTTGTGCGCAAGAGTGTTTGTGTGCATGTGCGATAGAGTGTGTGTGTGCATGTGCGAGAGAGTGAGTGTGTGCATGTGTGAGAGAGTGAGTGTGTGCATGTGTGAGAGAGTGTGTGTGCATGTGTGAGAGAGTGAGTGTGTGCATGTGTGAGAGAGTGAATGCGTGCATGTGTGAGAGAGTGAGTGCGTGCATGTGTGAGAGAGTGAGTGTGTGCATGTGTGAGAGAGTGAGTGTGTGCATGTGTGAGAGAGTGAGTGTGTGCATGTGTGATAGAGTGAGTGTGTGCATGTGTGATAGAGTGAATGTGTGCATGTCTGAGAGAGTGATTGAGTGAATGTGCGAGAGAGTGAGTTTGTGCATGTACGAGAGAGTGAGTGTGTGCATGTGTGAGAGAGTGAGTGTGTGCATGTGCGAGAGTGTGAGTGTGTGCATGTGTGAGGGAGTGAGTGTGTGCATGTGTGAGAGAGTGAGTGTGTGCATGTGTGAGAGAGTGAGTGCGTGCATGTGTGAGAGATTGAGTGTGTGTGCATGTGTGAGAGAGTGAGTGTGTGCATGTGTGAGAGAGTGAGTGTGTGTATGCGTGAGAGAGTGAGTCTTTGTATGTGTAAGAGAGTGAGTGTGTATATGTGTGAGAGAGTGAGTGTGTGCATGTGTGAGAGAGTGAGTGTGTGCATGTGTGAGAGTGTGAGTGTGTGCATGTGTGAGGGAGTGAGTGTGTGCATGTGTGAGAGAGTGTGTGTGTGAATGTGTGAGTAAGTGAGTGCGTGCATGTGCGAGACAGTGAGTGCCGCAGAGAGGGCGTACCCAGGGAGTGCGTGCCACAGAGAGTGCGTGCGCGAGAATGTGGGTGTGCAAGAGTGTTTGTGTACATGTGTGACAGAGTGTGTGCATGTGCTAGAGAGTGAGTGTGTGCATGCGCGAGAGAGAGAGTGTGTGTGCAAGAGTGTGAGTGCTTCTGTGCAAGAGAGTGAGTGTGAGTCTGTGAGAGAGAGTTAGTGTGTTTCTGTGTGAGAGTGAGTGTGTGTATGTGTGAGAGAGTGAGTGTGTGTATGTGTGAGAGAGTAAGTGTGTGCATGTGTGAGAGAGTGAGTGTGTGCATGTGTGAGAAAGTGAGTGCGTGCATGTGTGAGAGAGTGAGTGTGTGCATGTGTGAGAGAGTGAGTGTGTGCATGTATGATAGAGGGAGTCTGTGCATGTTTGAGAGAGTGAGTGTGTGCATGTGTGAGAGAGTGAGTGTGTGTCTGTGTGAGAGTCTGAGTGTGTGTCTGTGTGAGAGTCTGAGTGTGTGTATGTGTGAGAGAGTGAGTGTGTGCATGTGCGAAAGAGTGAGTGTGTGTATCTGTGAGAGAGTGAGTGTGCGTATGTGTGAGAGAGTGAGAATTTGCATGTGTGAGAGAATGAGTGTGTGTATGTGTGAGAGAGTGAGTGTGTTTATGTGCGAGAGAGTGAGTGTGTGTCTGTGTGAGAGTTTGAGTGTGTGCATGTGTGAGAGAGTGTGTGTGTGCATGTTTGAGAGAGTGAGTGTGTGTATGTGCGAGAGAGTGAATGTGTGCATTTGTGAAAGAGTGAGTGTGTGTCTGTGCGAGAGAGTGAGTGTGTGCATGTGCGAGAGAGTTAGTGTGTGCATGTGTGAGAGAGTGAGTGTATGTCTGTGCGAGAGAGTGAGTGTGTGTAAGTGCGAGAGAGTGAGTGCATGTGTGAGAGAGTGAGTGTGTGCATGTGCGAGAGAGTGAGTGAGTGTCCGTGTGAGAGAGTGAGAGTGTGTTTGTGCGAGAGATTGAGTGTGTGCATGTGTGCGCGAGTGAGTGTGTGCATGTACGAGAGAGTGACTGCGTCCACGTGTGAGAGAGTGAGTGTGTGCATGTGTGAGAGAGTGAGTGCGTGCACGTGTGAGAGAGAGAGTGCGTGCATGTGTGAGAGAGTGAGTGTGTGCATGTGTGAGAGAGTGAGTGTTTGCATGTGTGAGAGAGTGAGTGTGTGCATGTCTGAGAGAGTGAGTGAGTGAATGTGCGAGAGAGTGAGTTTGTGCATGTACGAGAGAATGAGTGTGTGCATGTGTGAGAGAGTGAGTGTGTGCATGTGTGAGAGTGTGAGTGTGTGCATGTGTGAGGGAGTGAGTGTGTGCATGTGTGAGAGAGTGAGTGTGTGCATGTGTGAGAGAGTGAGTGTGTGCATGTGTGAGAGAGTGAGTGTGTGCATGTTTGACAGAGTGTGTGCGTGCATGTGCGAGACAGTGAGTGCCGCAGAGTGTTCGTACGCAGGGAGTGCGTGCCAGAGAGAGTGCGTGCGCGAGAAAATATGTGTGCAAGAGTGTTTGTGTACATGTGTGACAGAGTGTGTGCATGTGCGAGAGAGTGAGTGTGTGCATGCGCGAGAGACTGAGAGTGTGTGTGCAAGAGAGTGAGTGTGACTGTGCAAGAGTGTGAGTGTGTGTATGTGTGAGAGATTGAGTGTGTGCATGTGTGAGAGAGTGAGAGAGTGTATGTGTGAGAGAGTGTATGTGTGAGAGAGTGAGTGTGTGCATGTGTGAGAGAGTGAGTGCGTGCATGTGTGAGAGAGTGAG
The DNA here is from genome assembly GCF_964194155.1 of Cetorhinus maximus. Taxonomy (NCBI): domain Eukaryota; kingdom Metazoa; phylum Chordata; class Chondrichthyes; order Lamniformes; family Cetorhinidae; genus Cetorhinus; species Cetorhinus maximus. The sequence goes on along the minus strand of NW_027596432.1, from coordinate 156,222 downwards.
TGTGTGTGCATGTGTGCGAGAGTGTGTGTGTATATGTGTGAGAGAGTGAGTGTGTGTATGTGTGAGAGAGTGAGTGTGTGCATATGTGAGAGAGTGAGTGTGTGCATGTGTGAGAGAGTGAGTGTGTGTATGTGTGAGAGAGTGAGTGTGTGCATGTGTGAGAGAGTGAGTGAGTGCATGTGCAAGAGAGTAAGTGTGTGCATGTGAGTGAGAGTGAGTGTGTGTGCATGTGTGAGACAGTGAGTGTGTGCATGTGTGAGAGATTGAGTGTGTGTGCATGTGTGAGAGAGTGAGTGTGTGCATGTGTGAGAGAGTGAGTGTGTGCATGTGTGAGAGAGTGAGTGTGTGCATGTGCGAGAGAGTGAGTGTGTGTGCATGTGTGAGATAGTGAGTGTGTGCATGTGTGAGAGATTGAGTGTGTGTGCATGTGTGAGAGAGTGAGTGTGTGCATGTGTGAGAGTGTGAGTGTGTGCATGTGTGAGAGCGTGAGTGTTTGTATGTGTGAGAGAGTGAGTGTGTATATGTGTGAGAGAGTGAGTGCGTGCATGTGTGAGAGAGTGAGCGTGTGTGCATTTGTGAGAGAGTGAGTGCATGTGCAAGAGAGTCAGTGTGTGCATGTGTGAGAGAGTGAGTGTGTGTATGTGTGAGAGAGTGACTGCGTGCATGTGTGAGAGAGTGAGTGTGTGTATGTGTGAGAGAGTGAGTGTGTGTATGTGTGATAGTGTGAGTGTGTGTATGTGTTAGAGAGTGAGTGTGTGCATGTGCGAGAGAGTGAGTGCCGCAGAGAGAGCGTACCCAGGGAGTGCGTGCCCCAGCGAGTGCGTACCCCCGAGAAAGTTTGTGCGCAAGAGTGTTTGTGTGCATGTGCGATAGAGTGTGTGTGTGCATGTGCGAGAGAGTGAGTATGTGCATGTGTGAGAGAGTGAGTGTGTGCATGTGTGAGAGAGTGTGTGTGCATGTGTGAGAGAGTGAGTGTGTGCATGTGTGAGAGAGTGAATGCGTGCATGTGTGAGAGAGTGAGTGCGTGCATGTGTGAGAGAGTGAGTGTGTGCATGTGTGAGAGAGTGAGTGTGTGCATGTGTGAGAGAGTGAGTGTGTGCATGTGTGAGAGAGTGAGTGTGTGCATGTGTGATAGAGTGAATGTGTGCATGTCTGAGAGAGTGAGTGAGTGAATGTGCGAGAGAGTGAGTTTGTGCATGTACGAGAGAGTGAGTGTGTGCATGTGTGAGAGAGTGAGTGTGTGCATGTGCGAGAGTGTGAGTGTGTGCATGTGTGAGGGAGTGAGTGTGTGCATGTGTGAGAGAGTGAGTGTGTGCATGTGTGAGAGAGTGAGTGCGTGCATGTGTGAGAGATTGAGTGTGTGTGCATGTGTGAGAGAGTGAGTGTGTGCATGTGTGAGAGAGTGAGTGTGTGTATGCGTCAGAGAGTGAGTCTTTGTATGTGTAAGAGAGTGAGTGTGTATATGTGTGAGAGAGTGAGTGTGTGCATGTGTGAGAGAGTGAGTGTGTGCATGTATGATAGAGGGAGTTTGTGCATGTTTGAGAGAGTGAGTGTGTGCATGTGTGAGAGAGTGAGTGTGTGTCTGTGTGAGAGTCTGAGTGTGTGTCTGTGTGAGAGTCTGAGTGTGTGTATGTGTGAGAGAGTGAGTGTGTGCATGTGCGAAAGAGTGAGTGTGTGTATCTGTGAGAGAGTGAGTGTGCGTATGTGTGAGAGAGTGAGAATTTGCATGTGTGAGAGAATGAGTGTGTGTATGTGTGAGAGAGTGAGTGTGTTTATGTGCGAGAGAGTGAGTGTGTGTCTGTGTGAGAGTTTGAGTGTGTGCATGTGTGAGAGAGTGTGTGTGTGCATGTTTGAGAGAGTGAGTGTGTGTATGTGCGAGAGAGTGAATGTGTGCATTTGTGAAAGAGTGAGTGTGTGTCTGTGCGAGAGAGTGAGTGTGTGCATGTGCGAGAGAGTTAGTGTGTGTAAGTGAGAGAGAGTGAGTGCATGTGTGAGAGAGTGAGTGTGTGCATGTGCGAGAGAGTGAGTGAGTGTCCGTGTGAGAGAGTGAGAGTGTGTTTGTGCGAGAGATTGAGTGTGTGCATGTGTGCGCGAGTGAGTGTGTGCATGTACGATAGAGTGACTGCGTCCACGTGTGAGAGAGTGAGTGTGTGCATGTGTGAGAGAGTGAGTGCGTGCACGTGTGAGAGAGAGAGTGCGTGCATGTGTGAGAGAGTGAGTGTGTGCATGTGTGAGAGAGTGAGTGTTTGCATGTGTGAGAGAGTGAGTGTGTGCATGTCTGAGAGAGTGAGTGAGTGAATGTGCGAGAGAGTGAGTTTGTGCATGTACGAGAGAATGAGTGTGTGCATGTGTGAGAGAGTGAGTGTGTGCATGTGTGAGAGTGTGAGTGTGTGCATGTGTGAGGGAGTGAGTGTGTGCATGTGTGAGAGAGTGAGTGTGTGCATGTGTGAGAGAGTGAGTGTGTGCATGTGTGAGAGAGTGAGTGTGTGCATGTTTGACAGAGTGTGTGCGTGCATGTGCGAGACAGTGAGTGCCGCAGAGTGTGCGTACGCAGGGAGTGCGTGCCAGAGAGAGTGCGTGCTCGAGAAAATATGTGTGCAAGAGTGTTTGTGTACATGTGAGACAGAGTGTGTGCATGTGCGAGAGAGTGAGTGTGTGCATGCGCGAGAGACTGAGAGTGTGTGTGCAAGAGAGTGAGTGTGACTGTGCAAGAGTGTGAGTGTGTGTATGTGTGAGAGATTGAGTGTGTGCATGTGTGAGAGAGTGAGAGAGTGTATGTGTGAGAGAGTGTATGTGTGAGAGAGTGAGTGTGTGCATGTGTGAGAGAGTGAGTGCGTGCATGTGTGAGAGAGTGAGTGTGTGTGCATGTGTGCGAGAGTGTGTGTGTATATGTGTGAGAGAGTGAGTGTGTGTATGTGTGAGAGAGTGAGTGTGTGCATATGTGAGAGAGTGAGTGTGTGCATGTGTGAGAGAGTGAGTGTGTGTATGTGTGAGAGAGTGAGTGTGTGCATGTGTGAGAGAGTGAGTGAGTGCATGTGCAAGAGAGTAAGTGTGTGCATGTGAGTGAGAGTGAGTGTGTGTGCATGTGTGAGACAGTGAGTGTGTGCATGTGTGAGAGATTGAGTGTGTGTGCATGTGTGAGAGAGTGAGTGTGTGCATGTGTGAGAGAGTGAGTGTGTGCATGTGTGAGAGAGTGAGTGTGTGCATGTGCGAGAGAGTGAGTGTGTGTGCATGTGTGAGATAGTGAGTGTGTGCATGTGTGAGAGATTGAGTGTGTGTGCATGTGTGAGAGAGTGAGTGTGTGCATGTGTGAGAGTGTGAGTGTGTGCATGTGTGAGAGCGTGAGTGTTTGTATGTGTGAGAGAGTGAGTGTGTATATGTGTGAGAGAGTGAGTGCGTGCATGTGTGAGAGAGTGAGCGTGTGTGCATTTGTGAGAGAGTGAGTGCATGTGCAAGAGAGTCAGTGTGTGCATGTGTGAGAGAGTGAGTGTGTGTATGTGTGAGAGAGTGACTGTGTGCATGTGTGAGAGAGTGAGTGTGTGTATGTGTGAGAGAGTGAGTGTGTGTATGTGTGATAGTGTGAGTGTGTGTATGTGTTAGAGAGTGAGTGTGTGCATGTGCGAGAGAGTGAGTGCCGCAGAGAGAGCGTACCCAGGGAGTGCGTGCCCCAGCGAGTGCGTACCCCCGAGAAAGTTTGTGCGCAAGAGTGTTTGTGTGCATGTGCGATAGAGTGTGGGTGTGCATGTGCGAGAGAGTGAGTGTGTGCATGTGTGAGAGAGTGAGTGTGTGCATGTGTGAGAGAGTGTGTGTGCATGTGTGAGAGAGTGAGTGTGTGCATGTGTGAGAGAGTGAATGCGTGCATGTGTGAGAGAGTGAGTGCGTGCATGTGTGAGAGAGTGAGTGTGTGCATGTGTGAGAGAGTGAGTGTGTGCATGTGTGAGAGAGTGAGTGTGTGCATGTGTGAGAGAGTGAGTGTGTGCATGTGTGATAGAGTGAATGTGTGCATGTCTGAGAGAGTGAGTGAGTGAATGTGCGAGAGAGTGAGTTTGTGCATGTACGAGAGAGTGAGTGTGTGCATGTGTGAGAGAGTGAGTGTGTGCATGTGCGAGAGTGTGAGTGTGTGCATGTGTGAGGGAGTGAGTGTGTGCATGTGTGAGAGAGTGAGTGTGTGCATGTGTGAGAGAGTGAGTGCGTGCATGTGTGAGAGATTGAGTGTGTGTGCATGTGTGAGAGAGTGAGTGTGTGCATGTGTGAGAGAGTGAGTGTGTGTATGCGTGAGAGAGTGAGTCTTTGTATGTGTAAGAGAGTGAGTGTGTATATGTGTGAGAGAGTGAGTGTGTGCATGTGTGAGAGAGTGAGTGTGTGCATGTGTGAGAGTGTGAGTGTGTGCATGTGTGAGGGAGTGAGTGTGTGCATGTGTGAGAGAGTGTGTGTGTGAATGTGTGAGTAAGTGAGTGCGTGCATGTGCGAGACAGTGAGTGCCGCAGAGAGGGCGTACCCAGGGAGTGCGTGCCACAGAGAGTGCGTGCGCGAGAATGTGGGTGTGCAAGAGTGTTTGTGTACATGTGTGACAGTGTGTGTGCATGTGCTAGAGAGTGAGTGTGTGCATGCGCGAGAGAGAGAGTGTGTGTGCAAGAGTGTGAGTGCTTCTGTGCAAGAGAGTGAGTGTGAGTCTGTGTGAGAGAGTTAGTGTGTTTCTGTGTGAGAGTGAGTGTGTGTATGTGTGAGAGAGTGAGTGAGTGCATGTGCAAGAGAGTAAGTGTGTGCATGTGAGTGAGAGTGAGTGTGTGTGCATGTGTGAGACAGTGAGTGTGTGCATGTGTGAGAGATTGAGTGTGTGTGCATGTGTGAGAGAGTGAGTGTGTGCATGTGTGAGAGAGTGAGTGTGTGCATGTGTGAGAGAGTGAGTGTGTGCATGTGCGAGAGAGTGAGTGTGTGCATGTGTGAGAGAGTGAGTGAGTGCATGTGCAAGAGAGTAAGTGTGTGCATGTGAGTGAGAGTGAGTGTGTGTGCATGTGTGAGACAGTGAGTGTGTGCATGTGTGAGAGATTGAGTGTGTGTGCATGTGTGAGAGAGTGAGTGTGTGCATGTGTGAGAGAGTGAGTGTGTGCATGTGTGAGAGAGTGAGTGTGTGCATGTGCGAGAGAGTGAGTGTGTGTGCATGTGTGAGATAGTGAGTGTGTGCATGTGTGAGAGATTGAGTGTGTGTGCATGTGTGAGAGAGTGAGTGTGTGCATGTGTGAGAGTGTGAGTGTGTGCATGTGTGAGAGCGTGAGTGTTTGTATGTGTGAGAGAGTGAGTGTGTATATGTGTGAGAGAGTGAGTGCGTGCATGTGTGAGAGAGTGAGCGTGTGTGCATTTGTGAGAGAGTGAGTGCATGTGCAAGAGAGTCAGTGTGTGCATGTGTGAGAGAGTGAGTGTGTGTATGTGTGAGAGAGTGACTGTGTGCATGTGTGAGAGAGTGAGTGTGTGTATGTGTGAGAGAGTGAGTGTGTGTATGTGTGATAGTGTGAGTGTGTGTATGTGTTAGAGAGTGAGTGTGTGCATGTGCGAGAGAGTGAGTGCCGCAGAGAGAGCGTACCCAGGGAGTGCGTGCCCCAGCGAGTGCGTACCCCCGAGAAAGTTTGTGCGCAAGAGTGTTTGTGTGCATGTGCGATAGAGTGTGGGTGTGCATGTGCGAGAGAGTGAGTGTGTGCATGTGTGAGAGAGTGAGTGTGTGCATGTGTGAGAGAGTGTGTGTGCATGTGTGAGAGAGTGAGTGTGTGCATGTGTGAGAGAGTGAATGCGTGCATGTGTGAGAGAGTGAGTGCGTGCATGTGTGAGAGAGTGAGTGTGTGCATGTGTGAGAGAGTGAGTGTGTGCATGTGTGAGAGAGTGAGTGTGTGCATGTGTGAGAGAGTGAGTGTGTGCATGTGTGATAGAGTGAATGTGTGCATGTCTGAGAGAGTGAGTGAGTGAATGTGCGAGAGAGTGAGTTTGTGCATGTACGAGAGAGTGAGTGTGTGCATGTGTGAGAGAGTGAGTGTGTGCATGTGCGAGAGTGTGAGTGTGTGCATGTGTGAGGGAGTGAGTGTGTGCATGTGTGAGAGAGTGAGTGTGTGCATGTGTGAGAGAGTGAGTGCGTGCATGTGTGAGAGATTGAGTGTGTGTGCATGTGTGAGAGAGTGAGTGTGTGCATGTGTGAGAGAGTGAGTGTGTGTATGCGTGAGAGAGTGAGTCTTTGTATGTGTAAGAGAGTGAGTGTGTATATGTGTGAGAGAGTGAGTGTGTGCATGTGTGAGAGAGTGAGTGTGTGCATGTGTGAGAGTGTGAGTGTGTGCATGTGTGAGGGAGTGAGTGTGTGCATGTGTGAGAGAGTGTGTGTGTGAATGTGTGAGTAAGTGAGTGCGTGCATGTGCGAGACAGTGAGTGCCGCAGAGAGGGCGTACCCAGGGAGTGCGTGCCACAGAGAGTGCGTGCGCGAGAATGTGGGTGTGCAAGAGTGTTTGTGTACATGTGTGACAGTGTGTGTGCATGTGCTAGAGAGTGAGTGTGTGCATGCGCGAGAGAGAGAGTGTGTGTGCAAGAGTGTGAGTGCTTCTGTGCAAGAGAGTGAGTGTGAGTCTGTGTGAGAGAGTTAGTGTGTTTCTGTGTGAGAGTGAGTGTGTGTATGTGTGAGAGAGTGAGTGTGTGCATGTGTGAGAGAGTAAGTGTGTGCATGTGTGAGAGAGTGAGTGTGTGCATGTGTGAGAAAGTGAGTGCGTGCATGTGTGAGAGAGTGAGTGTGTGCATGTGTGAGAGAGCGAGTGTGTGCATGTATGATAGAGGGAGTTTGTGCATGTTTGAGAGAGTGAGTGTGTGCATGTGTGAGAGAGTGAGTGTGTGTCTGTGTGAGAGTCTGAGTGTGTGTCTGTGTGAGAGTCTGAGTGTGTGTCTGTGTGAGAGAGTGAGTGTGTGCATGTGTGAGAGAGTGAGTGTGTGTATGTGTGAGAGAGTGAGTGTGTGCATGTGCGAAAGAGTGAGTGTGTGTATCTGTGAGAGAGTGAGTGCGCGTATGTGTGAGAGAGTGAGAATTTGCATGTGTGATAGAATGAGTGTGTGTATGTGTGAGAGAGTGAGTGTGTGTATGTGCGAGAGAGTGAGTGTGTGTCTGTGTGAGAGTTTGAGTGTGTGCATGTGTGAGAGAGTGAGTGTGTGCATGTTTGAGAGAGTGAGTGTGTGTATGTGCGAGAGAGTGAATGTGTGCATTTGTGAAAGAGTGAGTGTGTGTCTGCGCGAGAGAGTGAGTGTGTGCATGTGCGAGAGAGTGAGTGTGTGCATGTGTGAGAGAGTGAGTGTATGTCTGTGCGAGAGAGTGAGTGTGTGTAAGTGCGAGAGAGTGAGTGCATGTGTGAGAGAGTGAGTGTGTGCATGTGCGAGAGAGTGAGTGAGTGTCCGTGTGAGAGAGTGAGAGTGTGTTTGTGCGAGAGATTGAGTGTGTGCATGTGTGCGCGAGTGAGTGTGTGCATGTACGAGAGAGTGAGTGAGTGCATGTGTGAGAGAGTGAGTGTGTGCATGTGTGAGAGAGTGAGTGTGTGCATGTGTGAGAGAGAAAGTGTGTGCATGTGTGAGAGAGTGAGTGTGTGCATGTGTGAGAGAGTGAGTGTGTGCATGTGTGATAGAGTGAGTTTGTGCATGTCTGAGGGAGTGAGTGAGTGAATGTGCGAGAGAGTGAGTTTGTGCATGTACGAGAGAATGAGTGTGTGCATGTGTGAGAGAGTGAGTGTGTGCATGTGTGAGAGTGTGAGTGTGTGCATGTGTGAGGGAGTGAGTGTGTGCATGTGTGAGAGAGTGAGTGTGTGCATGTGTGAGAGAGTGAGTGTGTGCATGTGTGAGAGAGTGAGTGTGTGCATGTTTGACAGAGTGTGTGCATGCATGTGCGATATAGTGAGTGCCGCAGAGAGTGCGTACGCAGGGAGTTCGTGCCACAGAGAGTCCGTGCGCGAGAATGTATGTGTGCAAGAGTGTTTGTGTACATGTGTGACAGAGTGTGTGCATGTGCGAAAGAGTGAGTGTGTGTGCATGCCCGAGGGAGTGAGAGTGTGTTTGCAAGAGAGTGAGTGTGTCTGTGCAAGAGTGTGAGTGTGTATCTGTGTGATAGACTGAGTGTCTATGTGAGAGAGTGAGTGTGTGCATTTGTGAGATAATGAGTGTGTCTGTGCGAGAGAGTGAGTGTGTGCATGTGCGAGAGAGTGAGTGTGTGCATGTGTGAGAGAGTGAATGTATGTCTGTGCGAAAGAGTGAGTGTGTGTATGTGCTAGAGAGTGAGTGTGTGCATGTGCGAAAGAGTGAGTGTGTGTATCTGTGAGAGAGTGAGTGCGCGTATGTGTGAGAGAGTGAGAATTTGCATGTGTGATAGAATGAGTGTGTGTATGTGTGAGAGAGTGAGTGTGTGTATGTGCGAGAGAGTGAGTGTGTGTCTGTGTGAGAGTTTGAGTGTGTGCATGTGTGAGAGAGTGAGTGTGTGCATGTTTGAGAGAGTGAGTGTGTGTATGTGCGAGAGAGTGAATGTGTGCATTTGTGAAAGAGTGAGTGTGTGTCTGCGCGAGAGAGTGAGTGTGTGCATGTGCGAGAGAGTGAGTGTGTGCATGTGTGAGAGAGTGAGTGTATGTCTGTGCGAGAGAGTGAGTGTGTGTAAGTGCGAGAGAGTGAGTGCATGTGTGAGAGAGTGAGTGTGTGCATGTGCGAGAGAGTGAGTGAGTGTCCGTGTGAGAGAGTGAGAGTGTGTTTGTGCGAGAGATTGAGTGTGTGCATGTGTGCGCGAGTGAGTGTGTGCATGTACGAGAGAGTGAGTGAGTGCATGTGTGAGAGAGTGAGTGTGTGCATGTGTGAGAGAGTGAGTGTGTGCATGTGTGAGAGAGAAAGTGTGTGCATGTGTGAGAGAGTGAGTGTGTGCATGTGTGAGAGAGTGAGTGTGTGCATGTGTGATAGAGTGAGTTTGTGCATGTCTGAGGGAGTGAGTGAGTGAATGTGCGAGAGAGTGAGTTTGTGCATGTACGAGAGAATGAGTGTGTGCATGTGTGAGAGAGTGAGTGTGTGCATGTGTGAGAGTGTGAGTGTGTGCATGTGTGAGGGAGTGAGTGTGTGCATGTGTGAGAGAGTGAGTGTGTGCATGTGTGAGAGAGTGAGTGTGTGCATGTGTGAGAGAGTGAGTGTGTGCATGTTTGACAGAGTGTGTGCATGCATGTGCGATATAGTGAGTGCCGCAGAGAGTGCGTACGCAGGGAGTTCGTGCCACAGAGAGTCCGTGCGCGAGAATGTATGTGTGCAAGAGTGTTTGTGTACATGTGTGACAGAGTGTGTGCATGTGCGAAAGAGTGAGTGTGTGTGCATGCCCGAGGGAGTGAGAGTGTGTTTGCAAGAGAGTGAGTGTGTCTGTGCAAGAGTGTGAGTGTGTATCTGTGTGATAGACTGAGTGTCTATGTGAGAGAGTGAGTGTGTGCATTTGTGAGATAATGAGTGTGTCTGTGCGAGAGAGTGAGTGTGTGCATGTGCGAGAGAGTGAGTGTGTGCATGTGTGAGAGAGTGAATGTATGTCTGTGCGAAAGAGTGAGTGTGTGTATGTGCTAGAGAGTGAGTGTGTGCATCTGCGAGAGAGTGAGTGTGTGCATGTGCGAGAGAGTGAGTGAGTGCATGTGTGAGAGAGTGAGTGTGTGTCTGTGCAAGAGAGTGAGTGTGTGCATGTGTAAGAGAGTGAGTGTGTGCATGTTTGAGAGAGTGAGTGTGTGTCTGAGCGAGAGAGTGAGTGTGTGAAAGTGCGAGAGAGTGAGTGCATGTGTGATAGAGTGTGTGCATGTGCTAGAGAGTGAGTGTGCATTTGTGAGAGGGTGAGTGTGCGCATGTGTGAGAGAGTGAGTGTGTGTGTGTGTGAGAGAGTGAGTGTGTGCATGTGTGAGAGAGTGAGTGTGTGCAAGTGCGAGAGAGTGAGTGTGTGTATGTGTGAGATAGTGAGTGTGTGTGTGAGTGAGAGTGAGTGTGTGCATGTGTGAGAGAGTGAGTGAGTGTATGTGTGAGAGAGTGTGTGTGTGCATGTGTGAGAGAGTGAGTGAGTGTATGTGTGAGAGAGTGAGTGAGTGCATGTGTGAGAGAGTGAGTGTGTGCATGTGCGAGTGAGTGAGTTTGTGTATGTATGAGAGAGTGATTGTGTGCATGTGTGAGAGAGTGAGTGTGTGTATGTGCGAGAGAGTGAGTTAGTGCATGTGTGAGAGAGTGAGTGTGTGTGTGTGTGTGAGAGAGTGAGTGTGTGTATGTGCGAGAGCGTGAGTGTGTGCATGTGCGAGTGAGTGAGTGTCGCAGAGAGTGCGTGCCTAGGGAATGCGTACCCCAGAGAGTGCGTGCGCGAGAATGTGTGTTCGCGAGAGTATTTGTGTGCATGTGCAAGACAGTGTGTGTTCATGTGCGAGAGAGTGTGTGTGCATGCGAGAGAGTGTGTGTGCATGCGAGAGTGTGTGTGCATGCGAGAGAGTGTGTGTGCATGCAAGAGAGTGAGTGTGCATGTGAGAGAGAGTGTGTGCATGCGAGAGAGTGTATGTGTGCATGCGAGAGAGTGCGTGTGCATGCGAGAGAGTGCGTGTGCATGCGAGAGAGTGTGTGTGTGCATGCGAGAGAGTGTGTGTGTGTGCATGCTAGATAGTGTTTGTGCATGCGAGAGAGTGCGTGTGCATGCGAAAGAGTATGTGTGTGCATGCGAGAGAGTGTGTGTGTGTGCATGCGAGATAGTGTGTGTGTGCATGCAAGAGAGTATGTGTGTGCATGCGAGAGAGTGTGTGTGTGTGCATGCGAGATAGTGTGTGTGTGCATGCAAGAGAGTGTGTGTGTGCATGCGAGAGAGGGTGTGTGTGTGCATGCAAGAGAATGTGTGTGTGCATGCGAGATAGTGTGTGTGTGCATGCGAGAGAGTGTGTGTGTGCATGCGAGAGAGTGTGTGTGCATGTGAGAGAGTGTGTGTGTGCATGCGAGAGAGTGTGTGTGCATGTGAGTGTGTGTGTGTGTGCATGCAAGAGAATGTGTGTGTGCATGCGAGATAGTGTGTGTGTGCATGCGAGAGAGTGTGTGTGTGCATGCGAGAGAGTGTGTGTGTGCATGCGAGAGAGTGTGTGTGCATGTGAGAGTGTGTCTGTGCATGCGAGAGAGTGTGTGTGTGCATGCGAGAGAGTGTGTGTGTGCATGCGAGAGAGTGTGTGTGCATGTGAGAGTGTGTGTGTGTGCATGCAAGAGAATGTGTGTGTGCATGCGAGATAGTGTGTGTGTGCATGCGAGAGAGTGTGTGTGTGCATGCGAGAGAGTGTGTGTGTGCATGCGAGAGAGTGTGTGTGCATGTGAGAGTGTGTGTGTGCATGCGAGAGAGTGTGTGTGTGCATGCGAGAGAGTGTTTGTGTGCATGAGAGAGAGTGTGTGTGCATGCGAGAGGGAGTGAGAGTGTGTTTGCAAGAGAGTGAGTGTGTCTGTGCAAGAGTGTGAGTGTGTATCTGTGTGATAGACTGAGTGTTTTTCTGTGTGAGAGAGTGAGTGTGTGCATTTGTGAGATAATGAGTGTGTCTGTGCGAGAGAGTGAGTGTGTGCATGTGCGAGAGAGTGAGTGTGTGCATGTGTGAGAGAGTGAATGTATGTCTGTGCGAAAGAGTGAGTGTGTGTATGTGCTAGAGAGTGAGTGTGTGCATCTGCGAGAGAGTGAGTGTGTGCATGTGCGAGAGAGTGAGTGAGTGCATGTGTGAGAGAGTGAGTGTGTGTCTGTGCAAGAGAGTGAGTGTGTGCATGTGTGAGAGAGTGAGTGTGTGCATGTTTGAGAGAGTGAGTGTGTGTCTGAGCGAGAGAGCGAGTGTGTGAAAGTGCGAGAGAGTGAGTGCATGTGTGATAGAGTGTGTGCATGTGCTAGAGAGTGAGTGTGCATTTGTGAGAGGGTGAGTGTGTGCATGTGTGAGAGAGTGAGTGTGTGTGTGTGTGAGAGAGTGAGTGTGTGCATGTGTGAGAGAGTGAGTGTGTGCATGTGCGAGAGAGTGAGTGTGTGTATGTGTGAGATAGTGAGTGTGTGTGTGAGTGAGAGTGAGTGTGTGCATGTGTGAGAGAGTGAGTGAGTGTATGTGTGAGAGAGTGTGTGTGTGCATGTGTGAGAGAGTGAGTGAGTGTATGTGTGAGAGAGTGAGTGAGTGCATGTGTGAGAGAGTGAGTGTGTGCATGTGCGAGTGAGTGAGTTTGTGTATGTGTGAGAGAGTGATTGTGTGCATGTGTGAGAGAGTGAGTGTGTGCATGTGCGAGAGAGTGAGTTAGTGCATGTGTGAGAGAGTGAGTGTGTGTGTGTGTGTGAGAGAGTGAGTGTGTGTATGTGCGAGAGCGTGAGTGTGTGCATGTGCGAGTGAGTGAGTGTCGCAGAGAGTGCGTGCCCAGGGAGTGCGTACCCCAGAGAGTGCGTGCGCGAGAATGTGTGTTCGCGAGAGTATTTGTGTGCATGTGCAAGACAGTGTGTGTTCATGTGCGAGAGAGTGTGTGTGCATGCGAGAGAGTGTGTGTGCATGCGAGAGTGTGTGTGCATGCGAGAGAGTGTGTGTGCATGCGAGAGAGTGAGTGTGCATGTGAGAGAGAGTGTGTGCATGCGAGAGAGTGTATGTGTGCATGCGAGAGAGTGCGTGTGCATGCGAGAGAGTGCGTGTGCATGCGAGAGAGTGTGTGTGTGCATGCGAGAGAGTGTGTGTGTGTGCATGCTAGATAGTGTTTGTGCATGCGAGAGAGTGCGTGTGCATGCGAAAGAGTATGTGTGTGCATGCGAGAGAGTGTGTGTGTGTGCATGCGAGATAGTGTGTGTGTGCATGCAAGAGAGTATGTGTGTGCATGCGAGAGAGTGTGTGTGTGTGCATGCGAGATAGTGTGTGTGTGCATGCAAGAGAGTGTGTGTGTGCATGCGAGAGAGGGTGTGTGTGTGCATGCAAGAGAATGTGTGTGTGCATGCGAGATAGTGTGTGTGTGCATGCGAGAGAGTGTGTGTGTGCATGCGAGAGAGTGTGTGTGCATGTGAGAGAGTGTGTGTGTGCATGCGAGAGAGTGTGTGTGCATGTGAGAGTGTGTGTGTGTGCATGCAAGAGAATGTGTGTGTGCATGCGAGATAGTGTGTGTGTGCATGCGAGAGAGTGTGTGTGTGCATGCGAGAGAGTGTGTGTGTGCATGCGAGAGAGTGTGTGTGCATGTGAGAGTGTGTCTGTGCATGCGAGAGAGTGTGTGTGTGCATGCGAGAGAGTGTGTGTGTGCATGCGAGAGAGTGTGTGTGCATGTGAGAGTGTGTGTGTGTGCATGCAAGAGAATGTGTGTGTGCATGCGAGATAGTGTGTGTGTGCATGCGAGAGAGTGTGTGTGTGCATGCGAGAGAGTGTGTGTGTGCATGCGAGAGAGTGTGTGTGCATGTGAGAGTGTGTGTGTGCATGCGAGAGAGTGTGTGTGTGCATGCGAGAGAGTGTTTGTGTGCATGAGAGAGAGTGTGTGTGCATGCGAGAGGGTGTGTGTGCATGTGAGAGTGTGTGTGTGCATGCGAGAGAGTGTGTGTGCATGTGAGAGTGCGTGTGCATGCGAGAGAGTGTGTGTGTGCATGCGAGAGAGTGTATGTGCATGTGAGAGTGTGTGTGTGCATGCGAGAGAGTGTGTGTGTGCATGCGAGAGAGTGTGTGTGTGCATGCGAGAGAGTGTGTGTGTGCATGCGAGAGAGTGTGTGTGTGCATGCGAGATAGTGTGTGTGTGCATGCGAGAGAGTGTGTGTGTGCATGTGAGATAGTGCGTGTGCATGTGAGAAAGTGTGTGTGCATGCGAGAGAGTGTGTGTGCATGCGAGAGAGTGTGTGTGCATGCGAGAGAGTGTGTGTGTGCATGCGAGAGAGTGTGTGTGTGCATGTGAGAGTGTGTGTGTGCATGCGAGAGAGTGTGTGTGTGCATGCGAGAGAGTGTGTGTGTGCATGTGAGAGTGTGTGTGTGCATGCGAGAGAGTGTGTGTGTGCATGCGAGAGAGTGTGTGTGTGCATGTGAGATAGTGTGTGTGCATGCGAGAGAGTGTGTGCATGTGAGAGTGTGTGTATGCATGCGAGAGAGTGTGTGTGCATGTGAGAGAGTGTGTGTGCATGCAAGAGTGTGTGTGTGCATGTGAGAGAGTGTGTGTGTGCATGTGAGAGAGTGTGTGTGTGCATGTGTGAGAGTGTGAGTGTGCATGTGTGAGAGTGTGTGTGTGCATGCGAGAGAGTGTGTGTGTGCATACAAGAGAGTGTGTGTGCATGTGAGAGTGTGTGTGTGCATGCGAGAGTGTGTGTGTGTGCATGCGAGAGAGTGTGTGTGTGTGCATGCGAGAGAGTGTGTGTGCATGTGAGAGAGTGTGTGTGTGCATGTGTGAGAGTGTGTGTGTGCATGTGAGAGTGTGTGTGTGCATGTGTGAGAGTGTGTGTGTGCATGTGTGAGAGAGTGTGTGTGCATGTGTGAGACTGTGAGTGTGCATGTGTGAGAGTGTGTGTGTGCATGCGAGAGAGTGTGTGTGTGCATACAAGAGAGTGTGTGTGCATGTGAGAGTGTGTGTGTGCATGCGAGAGTGTGTGTGTGTGCATGCGAGAGAGTGTGTGTGTGTGCATGCGAGAGAGTGTGTGTTCATGTGAGAGAGTGTGTGTGTGCATGTGTGAGAGTGTGTGTGTGCATGTGAGAGTGTGTGTGTGCATGTGTGAGAGTGTGTGTGTGCATGTGTGAGAGAGTGTGTGTGCATGTGTGAGACTGTGTGTGTGCATGTGTGAGAGTGTGTGTGTGCATGTGAGAGTGTGTGTGTGCATGTGAGAGTGTGTGTGTGCATGTGTGAGAGTGTGTGTGTGCATGTGAGTGTATGTGTGTGCATGTGAGAGTGTGTGTGTGTGCATGTGAGAGAGTGTGTGTGCATGCGAGAGAGTGTGTGTGCATGTGTGAGAGTGTGTGTGTGCATGTGAGAGAGTGCGTTTGCATGTGTGAGAGTGTGTGTGTGCATGTGAGAGTGTGTGTGTGTGCATGTGAGAGTGTGTGTGTGCATGTGTGAGAGTGTGTGTGTGCATGTAAGAGTGTGTGTGTGTGCATGTGAGAGTGTGTGTGTGTGCATGCGAGAGAGTGTGTGTGTGCATGTGAGAGTGTGTGTGTGTGCATGTGAGAGAGTGTGTGTGTGCATGTGAGAGAGTGTGTGTGCATGCGAGAGAGTGTGTATGTGTGCATGTGAGAGTGTGTGTGTCCATGTGAGAGTGTGTGTGTGCATGTGAGAGAGTGTGTGCATGCGAGAGAGTGTGTGTGTATGTGAGTGTGTGTGTGCATGTGAGAGAGTGTGTGCATGTGAGTGTGTGCATGCGAGAGAGAGTGTGTGCATGTGAGTGTGTGTGTGCATGTGAGAGAGTGTGTGCATGTGAGAGAGAGTGTGTATGTGAGTGTGTGTGTGCATGTGAGAGAGTGTGTGCATGTGAGAGAGAGTGTGTGTATGTGAGTGTGTGTGTGCATGTGAGAGAGTGTGTGCATGCGAGAGAGAGTGTGTATGTGAGTGTGTGTGTGCATGTGAGAGAGTGTGTGCATGTGAGAGAGAGTGTGTGTATGTGAGTGTGTGTGTGCATGTGAGAGAGTGTGTGCATGCGAGAGAGAGTGTGTGTATGTGAGTGTGTGTGTGCATGTGTGAGAGAGCGTGGTTCACTCCAGCTCTCAGGGTTCGGACTCACCCCCACGCATCAACACCCTTGTACCAATTCACGCTGTGAGTTTACAGAGGGTGAGTGATTAAGCACCCTGAGACTCCGAGTGAGCTCGTCAACCACAATTTTACTCTCTCACACTCAAAAATCATCTTTATTAATCACTTATTTTTCAAAATTATCAATTTATTGCTCTGACATGGTTTTATCCTAGCTCAGCAAGCTGCTTCTTTTCCTCATACTTCAACATTTTGTTGAAATTCATTTTTAATGTTGTGCCAAACTGTAACTTTCTGAAATTTGCTCATCGGCTCCTTGAATGAGAAAAAAAATTGAAATGTGCCCCCCTGCCCCCCACCCACCCCGCCCCTGAGTGAAAAGGCTGGACTAGCATGGTCTAGAAGGACAAGGGCAGCAGATAGATGGGAACACCACCACCTGGAAGTTCCCCTCCAAATCACTCAACATCCTGACTTGGAAATATATCGCCGTTCCTTCACTGTCGCTGGGTCAAAATCCTGGAACTCCCTCCCTAACAGCACTGTGGGTGTACCTACACCACATGGGCTGCAGCGGTTCAAGAAGGCAGCTCACCACCACCTTCTCAAGGGCAATTAGGGATGGGCAATAAATGCTGGCCCAGCCAACGATGCCCACATCCCATGAATAAATTTTAAAAAAATCATTTTCATTGCAATCTCTGAATTAACTAATGATATGGGATCATTTTCACTACAATATTTGAATACAGATAGGTGAGAATCATCGTAATATTGAAGATAAATATAAATATATTGGAATCATATTCAAGTACAGGTGCTTACAACATGCCCGGTAATCCCAGGGAAAAACTCTGCCTGTGGGCAGCGACAATTTACGTCCTAGCCTCAGGAATCTCAGGTGTTCTGTCTGTGGCTCACTCACTCTCTCACGTTCTGTTTAACAGAGACGCAATACAATCTTCACCTGAAAGCTTTTGAAATTTGTCCTCCAGCTGTTCTTCAAAACTTTTTGAGAAAAAAAAATCCACTGAGCACAAATGAGTGAAATTTACAGGAGAATATTCCAGCCGCCGACCAGCCTGGATGGTTTTCATGCAACGCTTTAAAATTGGGATCACTGTCCTCGCTCAGGCCACGCAACCTGTATTCAGCAAGCAAAGTCAAAAGTCAGGGCACAACAATCAACTGCAAGCTCAGCCTCTCGCGAAAGGCTGAGGCTTTCAAACTAAAACGCTCATGAAAGCATTTAAAGGCGCGATTGTTAAATTTAATTATGTTATTTTGACCAATGTCAAAAAACCCTTCAAAAACATTACATTGAAATTTGAGACTTCAGCTAGTGAGCAAAGAAAGGCAGGTGAACATTTTTCTGAGAAAGGATTTGGAGTGATTTGCAGAGAATATGATAACCTCTGAAGGTTTGACATCAAGATGTGCCAGGCCACTGTTTAGATTAACCTTGGATCATATGAATTAGAAGCAGGAGTAGGCCACTCGGCCCCTCGAGCCTGCTCCGCCATTCAATAAGGTCATGGCTGATCCGATTGTAACCTCAACCCCACATTCCTGCCTACCCCCGATAACCTTTCCTCCTCCTTGTTAATCAAGAATCTCTCTATCTCTGCCTTAAAAATATTCAAAGACTCTGCTTCCACTGCCTTTTGAGGAAGCGAGTTCCAAGAACTCACCACCCTCCTGGTGAAATAATTTCTCCTCATCTGTCTTAAGTGGGAAACCCCTTATTTTTATAAACAGTGACCCCTGGTTCTAGATTCTCCCATGAGAGGAAATATCCTCTCCACATCCACCCTGTCAAGGCCCCTCAGGGTCTTATATGTTTTGATCAAATTAACTCATACTTTTCTAGACTCCAGCAGATACAAGCCTAACCTGCCCAACCTTTCCTCATAAGACAACCTGCCCATTCCCAAGTTTAGTCCCAATAAAATATCACTAAATTTGGATGGGCAACAAAAGTTGGTCTCTCCAGAAACATCCACATCCCAATAAAGAATAGAACAAAATTACAAGGTGGATGACACAAAGATTGGCCGGGTGGTTAACAGTGAGGTGAATGTCTTGGGCTACAGGAAGATATAGACGAGGTGGTCAAATGGGCAGTTAAGTGGCAGATGGAATTTAACCATGGAAAGTGTGAGGTGATACACTTTGGAAGGAGTAATTTGACAAGGAAGTATTCAATGAACGGCATGACACTAGGAAGTTCTGAGAAACAAAGGGACCTTGGTGTGTGTGTCCATAGATCTCTGAAGGTGGAGGGGCATGTTAGTGGGGTGGTGAAACAGACATATGGGACACTTGCCTTTATCAATCGAGGCACAGATTACAAAAGTAGGGAGGTCATGTTGGAGTTGTATAGAACGTTGCTAAGGCCACAGCTGGAGTACTGTGTGCAGTTTCAGAGACCCAGGTTAATCTTCTGGGGGACATGGGTTCAAATCCCACCACGGCAGCTGGTAGAATTTGAATTCAATTAATAAAATCTGGAATATAATGCTGGTCTCAGTGATGGTGACCATCAAACTGTCATTGATTGTTGTTAAAAGCCCATCTGGTTCACTAATGCCCTTTAGGAGGGAAATCTGCCATCCTGGCCTATATGTGACTCTCACTCCACAGCAATGTGGTTGAATCATAACTGTCCTCTGGAATAGTCGAGCAAGCCAGTCAGTCCGAGGGCAATTAGGGATGGGCAACAAAGCCTCACCTTGCCAGCGATGACCACATCCCGTGAAAGAATCAAAAAAAATGTATAGGTAATATGTTAAATTATGACATCTATTTTAAATATTTATAGGGAATTTGTTACAAGCTGTGGAATTCCCATCGGAACTGTTTGCAAAAGTTTCCAGTGAGCTACATGACCCAGATAAGTAAGTTAATACAGAACATAAAAACCGGTGTCTGGCAAAAGCCTGAACACCAGTCCCCACAGTGTGTGATATAACAGCAAACATTACAATGGATCATGGTGAGGTCTGATTCCATTTTTAGGACCAGCTGAAATCATCCTTGGATTCCATGGAGAATGAAAAGAAAAATAAAAGTGAATTAAAACAGCAGCAGGAGAGGAAGATTTCCGAACTGGATGTGAGTATTACTTCTGTTCCCTTTAAACACAATGATCCTTTAACAATCCACTGTTTAAATGATCTCTCTCGCCACTTTAAGAACAAGGCACCTCCACACAATTTGCCAAAATACATCTAATTGTACAGTGTACCCAGTCTGTAATACCTTTTCACTGTACACACTGGAGTCTGGGAATATATCTAACTGTACACTCTACCCAGACTGTAATATCTGTTCACTGTACACACTGGAGTCTGGGAATATATCTAACTGTACACTGTACCCAGTCTATAATAACTGTTCACTGTACACACTGGAGTCTGGGAATATATCTAACTGTACACTGTACCCAGTCTGTAATACCTGTTCACTGTACACAATGGACTCTTGTAATATATCTAACTGCACACTGTACCCAGTCTACAATACCTGTTCACGGTACACACTGGACTCTTGTAATATATCTAACTGCACACTGTACCCAGTCTGTAATATCTGTTCACAGTACACACTGGAGTCTTGTAATATATCTAACTGCACTCTGTACCCAGTCTGTAATATCTGTTCATTGCACACACTGGAGCCTGGGAATATATCTAACTGCACACTGTATCCAGTCTGTAATATCTGTTCACTGCACACACTGGAGTCTGGGAATATATCTAACTGTACACTGTACCCAGTCTGTAATATCTGTTCACTGCACACACTGGGGTCTGGGAATATATCTAACTGTACAGTGCACCCAGTCTGTAATATCTGTTCACTGTACACACTGGAGTCTGGGAATATATCTAATTGTACACTGTGCTCAGTCTGTAATATCTGTTCACTGTACACACTGGAGTCCAGGAATATATCTAACTGTACACTGTTCCCTGTGTGTATTATCTGTTCACTGTACACACTGGAGTCTGGGAATATATCTAACTGTACACTGTACCCATTCTGCAGTATTAACTGATACAGAAATTTGGACTTGGTGCCAAGTCCTGTTATAAAGACACCAGATATTAACACTTATTCATCCAGCTTCCTGTGTGTAAAATATTTAACATGATATATTTTTAATTTCCCCAGTTTCATCCTCATTGACCCTGGACCCAAACACAGCTCATCCTGGGAATATATCTAACTATACACTGTACCTAGTCTGTAATATCTGTTCACTGTACACACTGGAGTCTGGGAATATATCAAACTGTACATTGTACCCAGTCTGTAATATCTGCTCACTGTACACACTGGAGTCTGGGTATGTATCTAACTGTACACTGTACCCAGTCTTTAATATCTGTTCACTACGCACTGGAATCTGGGAATATATCTAACTGTACACTGCACCCAGACTGTAATACCTGTTCACTGTACTCACTGATGTCTGGGAATATATCTAACTTTGTACCGCAGATATTGTACCCTCTGCGGTATTTACTGCAGAAATTGTGGACTTGGTGCTAAGTCCAGTTTTAAAGACATCAGATATTACTCTGTGTCCATTCACCTTCCTCTGTCTAAAATATTTAACATGGTTTCTTTTTTAATTTCCACAATTCCAGCCTCATTGACCCTGGAACCAGACACAGTGCATCATGGCCTCACCCTGTCTGAGGATCTAACAGGTGTGAGACGCAGTGACACAGAATTACAGCTTCCAGATAATCCGGAGAGATTTGACATGGTTCCACATGCACTGGGGTCACATATTCACATCAGGGAAACATTACAAGGAGGTGGAGGACAGGGACAAGACTCAGTGGGACCTGGGTGTGACCAGAGAGTCAGCCAATAGGAAGGAAGGTTTAACACTGGGTCCTGAACATGGTTACTGGGCTGTGTTGCTGAAAGATGAAAATGAATATGAAGCTACTGAAAGCCTATCGGTCACCCTGACCCTGAGTGTAAACCTAGGACCATCGGAGTTTACCTGGACTATGAGGGAGGACAGGTGACCTTTTACAATGCTGATGATATGTCTGTTCTCCACACTTTCACTGACACATTCAGTGAGAAACTCTTCACTTATTTACACACTGGAATGTACAATGATGGTAAAAATGCTGCCCCTCTTAAACTGCGCCATTCCAAACTGTAGGCTCCTAGAGTGATGTGTCCCATATTGAGGGAAATGGGATTGATGTTTGGTCTGATGACAGGCGAGAGAGACGATCAGGGTTGGGGGGTGGGGAAAGTGTAAAACTAAAATTTCACAAAACGTGACCCAGCCCACAATGTTAACACTTGCCACCATTGTTGCAGCAGAGGGTTACTGCCTTGCCTGTGTCCTGTTCTCTCAGTGCCATTGGGAACCTCATTGAAATTTAATGCTGTCAGTTTGGGTTTCCCAGGGTGTGGGAAAACTGGGAGCTTCATGGAGATGGAAGCGATCAGATCAAGCTGGGAGTACTTTTCCAGGAATAAAAAAAAAACTCAGCAGGTCAGGCAGCATCAGTGGAAAGAAACCAAGTTCATGTTCCAGGTCAAGATGAGCTTTCATGATTTTATTTCAGATTTCCAGCATCTGCAGTGTTTGCTTTTCCATAAGTGCTGTTATAGCACGTTGCTTGTGAACCAAGAGGAGCAAGGATTCAGTCCCAGTCAGACAACGCTTCTGTGGATGACAGCATTGCATCACTGCTGAGCTGCTGGATCAACAGAAGCAGTTTGCACTGATGGACAAACGTTTGTTTTTTTCGCTGAGCTCCAAGAATGGCTAATGCACTCAGCGCAGCAGGAGTCAAGGTAGTGCTAGCTTTGTTCATTTGATAGCATTTTGAGGTTGTAATAGGCTTTTCTTTCTTTGATATGACTTTTCCATGCCTTTTGTTTATTTGGACAAGATTGAGAGGTGTTAAGAGGGTTAAAGCTTTATTCATTGTTACTGTGAATGGCTAAAGTTGATTGACACTTTTATGAGATGTAAACTGAGAAGTTTATTTGCACAGGAGATTTTCAAAGGCTCTTTACTTGTTGTGTTGTGTCAGCTTAAGGAGGATTTCAAAGGCTTGTCAGACTGGCTCATTTGCTCTTTACATAGTGGCTAGTGTACACAGTAGGAATGAGGGTATGAAAAGGGATACGGGGTTAATGGAAGGCATGGGAAATGGAGGGCATATGATGAGGCATGGAAGGACCTTGGGATTAGGTGGGGAGGTGAGGCGTAAGGGCTAGGGGGCCTAATAACCAAATCACAGGACTGGGTTCAATGTCCCGGCAAAACAAGTCATGCATGTTAAGCAGGCCATCTCGCCCAACTCTGTTACTGCCTGAGGCCTCCTTTGTGGGGCAGCATTCCTGACTCCAGACCAACTCCGACAGCTGGAGACCAAAATCTTGTGGCAAGTGTCCCAATGTTCAGAAGTCAGGAACAGTTATGGTTCCCGAGTCTAAGCAGACAAACCAGCCTTGTGTGTCTGACATTCCTGGGGTGATGCATGTCTCAAGCGGATTACAGTTGGAGAGAGGGGGAGCTGGAATTGGGAGAGGACCTTAGATCCGTCCTAAATTAAGTCAGAAGGTCTACTGGAAGTGATACTGTAAGGGTTAAACAGGGACTTCTATGTTTTTAGTTAAACCAGAGGCCAGCAGAATTCTCCAGGTGAACCTCATACACCATAAGGGCCGATATCAGCAGAACTCTCCAGGGAAACCCTGAGAATCATGAGGGACTAACTGGTTAGGAGATGGGGTGGAGGGGGGAGCGGTGAGGATAAACAGATAAGGGTAAAGACAAACAGTACCATGCCAGGGATGGAGCCAGGCTAGAACGAGATAAAGAGGCCCTGCTTGGGTGAGTAAAGTTAAGTACCTGGGGCTGGAGACATCTGCTTATCATGTGATTATGCACTGACAAGATTAGAATTTGAATGATGCAATGCGTACATGACTAGTTGTGAATAAAAAGACAGTTTTCCTGTAATCGATAGAGTTCTGTTTTAGCCAGTCCATGGCTGACTCTCCCTGTGTTCGCTTGAATAAACGATCGTTAGCCCGTATCTGAGTCTCCTGTGGCTGATCCTTTGAAGACATCACAGCATCTGGTGCTGCAAACAGGGTACTTGTCTCGAACCATCGGAGTGGCGCTGAAAAACGGGTGAGTGAAGTTTATTTACCACCCACAGTTAGTGCAGTAAACGGATCTTGGAGGCTCCACCTACAGGGACAATCAAACCAACTGAAGCTCACGTTTCCTCTGTACCTGCCTGTCACTGTTCATTAACCCCCCTAGGGGGTACCCCTCCCTCTCTCTTTCTCTCTCTCTTTCTCCTTCAGCACCTGAGGATTGTCTGGTCAAGTATCAAAGAATCAAAAGGGGAACTCAGTACAGGAAGCGCTGAGAGAAGGGAGGTTGCTAGTGAAAGACTGGCGGTATCCACGCAGGGGCTATAATAGAAAACCATGCCGTTGGCATCCGTGCGGAGTACGAATAAATAAATAAAATGCAGCCAGGGAGGGAGAAGGAGAAAGGCAGCACTATAGATCTTGGTGGGGATTAGGGGGCTCCATCACGAGGTTTACAGCGGAGTGACAGTCGAAAAATATGAAGAAAATGTGGAAGGAAGGGTGGAATCTGAAAGGTCCCCCACTAAATTTTTGGTAAATTACTTAAAAATGAATTGATTTAAGCCACAAGAGCTGTTTGTGCTGGAGAGAGAGAACCCCTTAGGGGGTTAATGAACAGTGACAGGCAGGAGCAGAGGAAATGTGAGCTTCAGTCGGTTTGATTGTCCCTGTAGGTGGAGCCTCCAAGATTCCTTTATTCCCCCCACTGCTACTTGAAGTTTTGTTTAGAGTATGAAAGTTTTAAGTCATTAGGTTCAATGTTATAAGAATGGAAATACATACCTTTGTATATGTGTGTGTGTGCAATAAAGTGTTTGTGTGCAAGGAAGCATTTGTATGTGAGCTTTAATGTGTTTCCTTCCCTAAATTGTCATTTGTGTGTGGAGTTCAGCACTTTAGAGTCAAAAGCCTCATATTAGATTAATGGAAAAGTGTATTCAAACATTCCAATGTTTTGAGCATAGGGTTCGAGTTGAGACTTCCGGCAAAATCACAATTCCAATGTATTGTAAAGATAAATCAGGGTTTTCCTTTGTTTGATGTGAACCAGTCTTTGTAAAAAAAATCACCTGAAATTCAAAAGGATTCTAGGAAAACCAAAAGACATAAACACACGGTCTTGGTGGTTTCTGTGGATAAAAATGGGTTTCTTTTGAAGAGATGAATTAAATAGGAAAGGAAATCTACAGCCCAACAGCACTGTTATTTATATTTGGAACAATCTTGAGATGTGAAAAGCGCAGTGGAATTTAGCAGGTTACTTTTTAATAACTAGGATGCTATCCAAGATAAAGAATATGTGTTGATAAACATCTGGATACAAATTTATACACATGAGAAAGAGGCTGTTTTAATTTTGATAGTATGAATTGCAGTTCTTACAAGGTTTAAAAATTTGAGGTTTGGTCCCCGATAAAGTCCTCAAAAGGGAATTTTTAGTTAAAAGGTTTGACAATTGGCACTAATTCAAATGCTGCAACTTTTTGTATGTGTAAGTTTGTTCCCAAAATAAAAAGTTAAGCTTAAGACCTTGACAAAGTTTGGCAGAAATCCAATTTTTGACAGTTAATGAATGTGAGATGTTTCTAAAATGAAAAAAAGGTCAGACACAATCTAGTGGGTTCCTTTTGAGAAAATAAAATGTTGTTTGAAGAGAAGATAAGGAAGCAAAACATGTTAATGCCTGGAATCAAGTAGAAATGTATGATTTCCATCTTAAAAGTTATGAGGCTACTTTATTGGATTGTAAAGTCTCTCCAGAAACCTGAATGAGTTAAGATGCTAGACTGCATGTGTGAAGTGGTATGGGGGAATGATTAAGGGTAGGAGATAGAGTTAGGGAAAGAGGACACAATATACAAACTATTTTAAGAGAACTAAATTTGATCATCTGGCCATTGCCTGAGATATTGGAACCGCACAGAGGGAGATAGAGACAGAGATCCCTGTTAACATGGGGGTCTTCCTAAAGAGTAAGGAAACATTTTAAACGATTGTTAGCCTGAATCTGAATCTCCTGTGGTTGATCCTTAGAAGGCACCACAACAACACCTTTGCAAAATATTGCATCAAAGAGAATTGTAGAGGAGTTGACTGAATGTTTTTTTTTACAAGATATTGATAACTGAAAGAAGTACTGTCAGATCAGGGTTCAAATTTCATGTCACAGCTGTTTAAGGAAGCAATGAATGACCTGGGGTTAAAGCAATTTAAGTCATCAGCTTTTGATCCTGAATCACAAGGTGCGATAGAGAGATGGCATCAAACTAAAAAAACCATGATGAGGGTGTATAGCATAGAGGGTGCATACAGGATTGGGTTGGGGGAATTCCATTCTGGTTATTTGTTATTAGGGATGCTCCTAATGAATCAACAGGATTTAGTCCTTTTGAATTAATCTATGGTCACGAAGTAAGGGGACAACTGAAGCTGATTCAAGAGAAATTAGTGGGTCAAAATTCAGAAGCTACTCTCCTGGATTATGTGGCAAACTTCAGGGAAAGATTCTACACAGCGTGTGAGTTAGCTAAAGAACATTTAAAGATACCACAGCAAGTGATGAAAACGAAGGCAGATATGAAAGGCAAAGCTCGTAATTTTGTTGCTGGGGAGAAAACGTTAGTTTTGTTAGCAGTACTGGGTGAAGGCAGGGTTTAGTGGAGCTTACAGAATTGAAAAGAAACTGAGTGAAGTAAATTATTTAATAAATGCTCCAGATAGAAGAAAGAAGCAGAGGGTGTGTCATGTAAGTGTGCTTTAAAAGTACTTTGACAGGGAAGATAATCAAAAGGAGATATTAGTGGTGGTAGGTAAGGAGAAAGAGGTAGAAATGAAAGATTCTGAAATTGACTTTCCTCTAATTAAATTGGATAATGAGGAGGTGCTTAAAATTTAAATATAATATTGAGTTACCTTCCAGGCAAGTGTCAAAGTGATTTGGAGAAGCTATTGCAGTCACACAAACCTATTTGTGGGAATAAGCTGAGGAGGGCAAATTTAGCTACACATGATGTAGATGTAGGTGATTCCATTTCAATAAGGCAACATCCTTATAGATTAAATCCAGTGAAGTTATCGCAAGTACAGGAAGAAATTAGATTCATGCTTCAAAATGACATCACTGAGTCTAGTTGCAGTAATTGGAGTTCAGCTATTGTGATGGTACCAAAACCAGATGGAGTACAAAGACTGTGTGTGGACTATCAAAAAGTAAATTTAGTGCCAAAAGCAGATTCATATCCTATTCCACAGTTGGAAGATTGCATTGAGAAAGTGGGACAATCAAAATATTTAAAAAAGATTGACTTGCTGCAAGGATATTGGCAAGTACCGTTTTCGGAGAGAGCAAAAGAGATATCGGCTTTTGTAACACCAGATGGACTATATCAGTTTAAAGTTATGTCATTTGGTATGGAAAATGTACCTGAAACATTTCAAAGGCTGACAAACAAAGTAATTGTAAGACTGAGAAATTGTGCTGTTTATATTGATGACTTGGTAGTTTTCAGTCAAATATGGGAGGAGCATTTAAAACTTATGAAAGAACTGTTTGATCTACTGCAAGAAGCTAATTTGGTGGTGAACTTGGCTAAGAATGAATTTGCAAAACCACAAGTTACATATCTAGGCCATACCATTGGACATGGTAAGGTGGCTCTAAGAGATAGTCACAGAGGTCTGCAGCACAGAAAAAGGCCCTTCGGCCCATCGAGCCTGCGCCAGTCAAACAAGTACCTAACTATTCTAATCCCATTTTCCAGCATTAGGCCCATAGCCTTGTATGCCATGGCATTGCAAGTGCACATCCAAACACTTCTTAAATGTTATGAGGGTTTCTGCCTCTAAAACTCTTTCAGGCAGTGAGTTCCATATTCCCATCAACCTCCGGGAGTAAACATTCTTCCTCACATGCCCTCTAAACCTCCTGCCCCTTACCTTAAATCTATGCCCCCTGGTTACTGATCCCCTCACCAAGGGGGAAAATTCCTTCCTGCCTACCCTATCTATGCCCCTCATAATTTTATACATCTCAATCATGTCCCCCCTCAATCTCCTCTGCTCCAGGGAAAATAATCCCAGTCTATCCAATCTCTTCTCATAACTAAAACTCTCCAGCCCAGGCAACATCCTGGTAAATCTCCTCTGCACTCTTTCTAGTGCAATCACATCCTTCCTATAATGTGGATTCCAAAACTGCACGCAATACTCTAGCTGTGACCTAATCAGCGTTTTATACAGTTCCAGCATAACCTCCTTACTCTTATATTCCATGCCTCGTCTAATAAAGGCAAGTATCCCATATGCCTTCTTAGCCACCTTATCTACCTGTCCCGCTACTTTAAGGGACCGGTGTACATGCACACCAAGGTTCATCTGATCCTCGGTACTTCCCAGGGTCCTACCATTCATCATGTATTCCCATGCCTTGTTTGTCCTGCCCAAGTGCATCACCTCACACTTATCCGGATTAAATTCCATTTGCCACTGATCAGCCCATCTGGCCAGCCCGTCTATATCCCCCTGTAATCTAAGGCTATCCTCCTCACTATTTACAACCCCATCAATTTTCATATCATCCGTGAACTTACTGATCAACCCTCCTACATTCAAGTCTAAATCGTTTATATATACCACAAACATCAAGTTACCCAACACCATTCCCTGTGGAACCCCACTGGACACAGGCATCCAGTCACAAAAACGTCCCTCGACCATCACTCTCTGCTTCCTACCACTCAGCCAATTCTGGATCCAATTTGCCAAATTGTCTTGGATCCCATGGGTTCTTACCTTCGTTATCAGTCTCCCATGCGGGACCTTATCAAAAGCTTTGCTGAAGTTCAAGTAGACTACGGTAAATGCATTGACCTCATCTACACACCTGGTCATTGCTTCGAAAAATTCAATCAAATTGGTCAGTCATGACCTCCCCTTCATAAAACCATACTGACTGTCCTTGATTAATCCCTGCCTCTCCAAGTGTAGATTAATTCTGTACCTCAGAATTGCTTCCGATAGTTTCCCCACCACTGAGGTTAGGCTGACTGGCCTATCATTCCCTGGTTTATCCCTTCCTCCCTTCTTGAATAACGGTACCACATTGGCTGTCCTCCAGTCCTCTGGCACCTCTCCTGTGGCCAGAGAGGTATTGAAAATTATTGCCAGCGCCCCAGCTATCTCCTCCCTTGCCTCACTCAACAGTCTGAGACACATTTCATCCAGGCCTGGAGATTTATCTACTTTTAAGCCTACCAGACCACTTCGAACCTCCTCCCTTTCTATGCTAATTTCTTTAATTATATCACAGTCCTTCTGCCTGATTTCCATACCCACATCGTCCTTCTCACTTGTGAACGCCGACACAAAGTATTCATTTCGAACCCTACCTACGTCTTCAGGCTCCACACACCAATTACTAATGTGGTCCTTAATGGGCCCTACTATTTCCCTAGTTATCCTCTTACTCTTAATGTACTTGTAAAATAACTTTGGATTTTCCTTTATTGTACCTGCCAATGTTTCTTCATGCCCCCTTTTTGCTCTACCAATTTCCTTTTAAGGACCCCCCCCTACACATTCTGTATTCCTCTAGGGCTTCTGCTGTTTTGAGCCCTCGGTATCTGCCATAAGCCTCCCTTTTTCTCTTTATCTAAGCCTGTATATCCCTTGACATCCAGGGTTCACTGGATTTGTTGGTCCCACTCTTTATCTTTACTGGAATATGTTGGCCCTGTACTCTCCCTATTTCCTTCTTGAATGAGTCCCACTGCTCTGACGCAGATTTACCTAAAAGTAGCTGCTCCCAGTCCACTCTGGCCAAATCATATCTGATCTTATTAAAATCGGCCTTCCCCCAGTTTAGAACTCTGATTTCTGGCCCATCCTTCTCCTTTTCCATAACAACCTGGAATCTAAAGGAGTTATGATCACCATCTGCAAAATGTTCACCCACTGATACCTCTACCGCTTGCCCGGCTTCATTCCCTGAAATTAAAAGCCATCATGAATTTCCCCATGCCTATAACAAAACGAGAAGCTTTGAGATTTCTGGGCATGAGTGGATTTGATCAGAATTTGGCACCAGCAAGTGTGGTTGCTCTATTGACTGAACTATTAATAAAGAACAAGAAGTGTCAATGGATACAGGAGTGTCAGAATGCATTTGGCAGTTTGAAAATTGTGTTGACTGTGACACCATTTTTGGCAGCACCTAATTACGCCAATCAGTTTAAGTTGGTGATTGATGCAAGTGATGTAGGTATTGGTGCTGTATTGTTACAAGGAGATGAAACTGGAATTGAGAAGCTGATAGGATATTTTTCATGGAAGTTGAATGTACAACAGAGGTTCAGGGGGCGGTGCAGTTGTCTGGCTGTCTGCTGCCTCAATGTTTCGTCTTGTCTCTCTCTGTCTCCTTTGGCCCATTGCGCTCACTGAAAGCCTTGGTGGTTGGAGGGTTGCAAGTGTCCTTGGTAGTAGAGACACTGACCATTTCATCTGCTTGCTCCTCGTTGGCTTTGGCTGCCTGTGCATAAGTTTGGGGCAGGTCCTGTAGAGGTGGCCTGTCTCGCCACACAGGTTGCAGCACTTAGCCTGTTTGCAGTCTTTTGTCTGGTGCCCTTCCTGTTTGCAGTTCTTGCAGAGGGCAGCGCTGCAGTTGGCCGCCACATGACCAGACTTGCCGCATGAACGACAAAGTTTGGGCTGCCCATCATAGACAAGGTAGCCACGGCATCCCCCGATAGTGAAGCTGGAAGGAGGGTGGAGGATTACTCCCTTCCCATCCATCTTGAGTGTGACCTTGACCTGGCGTTTGCTGGTCCCAATCCTGAAGGCATCTTTAACCTCGGTGCAATTCCCATCCTTGCTGACGTACCTGGCGAGGAAGGTGAGCACATCGGCGACAGGGACATGGGGGTTGTAGAGATGCACAGTCACCACTCGGTCCCGTTGCAACGGCAGAGCAAAGAGTGGCTCCACCGTGAGGTTCCTCATGTGTGGCTTCGTATCTCTTCTCCTCGAACACCTTCAGGAACTTGACACAGGCAGCAACATTCTTGAAGGTCACATCAAAGTATCCAGCGCTGGAGAAGCCCTGCAGGCAGTAGGTCTCCACGGCTTCAAATCCACACAACTCCAAAAGGATTCTCCTAATGAAGAAAGCATGGTCAATGGGTGTATCTCCTGCACTGTCTTTCACTGCCACCGTAATGGTGTTATTACCCCCTGGTTTGGGGCACAACTGGTTGCAGCCATCGCCTCTTTAAGTTCCCAATGTTCGGCACTGAAACCTCTTCAAAGGAGAACAAACACCACAGAAGAGGTCCCAATACCAAAGGGCAAAAAGGCCAAAGCCTTTGCTGAAACCCCCAGTAAAATATATGATACCCACAAAAACAACACTCTCACTCATGCAGAGGCAACCATGATCATGGTCTCTCAGGTAAGTATCTGACTGTCTGCCTCAGGGTCCTTCTCTCAAACTCTCCTCAAGGTGCTTCTGACCACCCTGTCTCAGGGTCCTCCTCTCACACTCTCATCTAGGTGCTGCTGACTGCCTGTCTCAGGGTCCTCCTCTCACACTCTCATCTAGGCGCTGCTGACTGCCTGTCCCAGGGTCCTCCTCTCACACTCTCATCTAGGTGCTGCTGACTGCCTGTCCCAGGGTCCTCCTCTCACACTCTCATCTAGGTGCTGCTGACTGCCTGTCCCAGGGTCCTCCTCTCACACTCTCATCTAGGCGCTGCTGACTGCCTGTCCCAGGGTCCTCTTCTCACACTCTCATCTAGGTGCTGCTGACTGCCTGTCCCAGGGTCCTCCTCTCACACTCTCATCTAGGTGCTGCTGACTGCCTGTCCCAGGGTCCTCCTCTCACACTCTCATCTAGGCGCTGCTGACTGCCTGTCCCAGGGTCCTCCTCTCACACTCTCATCTAGGTGCTGCTGACTGCCTGTCTCAGGGTCCTCCTCTCACACTCTCATCTAGGTGCTGCTGACTGCCTGTCCCAGGGTCCTCCTCTCACACTCTCATCTAGGCGCTGCTGACTGCTTGGCCCAGATTCCTCCCCTTGCCCTCTCCTTTCTCTTTCCAGTGCTTTCATAGTTTCTTTGATCAATATCTTCAACCCACCTCTTTCTCTCCTTCTCAACTTCCTGAATAACTTGCAGTCAGGAATATTAAGTTCCCATATTTCCTTTTTTGAGCCAGGTCTCTGTTATTGCCATTAGATCACAATCCCGGATGGTGCTGTGTATCTCCAGCTCACCAACCCTATTTGCAATACTGAGTACATTTACACACATACCCTCCAAACCTATGGACTTCCTCACCCTGTTCCCCCCAACCCCACCAACCATGTCTAATCTCTCCTATTTCAAATCTGTTCTTTACCCTCATGCTGTCTGACTCTCTCTGTCCTCTGTGCATCTTGATTCTCCTCCCCAGTGCTTCATCCTGCTGCCACTCCCCTCCTGCCTAACTAGTTTAAACCCTCCAGTGGAAAGCTGAGACCTGCAGAGCAGAAGAGAAGGAAGGTGCCGGCCCCAATTTTAGTCTTACACCTGGCGTATCTTTAGAACAGATTCAGTTGACCTTTGGTTCTTTAAATGTAGTCGCTGAGCAATATGGAATGTACCTGGGAATCCTGAGACACGCGGGACAGCGGGGGAGGGGGAGGCAGATTGCAAGGAGATGCCCAGGTTATGCTATGGGACCAGCAACTCTGAGGCAAACTCCGAGCGAACCTCTGGTTGCACGGGGATGTTCTGGGTGACATTACAGGACCTGTGACTCTGACACACACAGGGCGCCAGGAGGTGAAAGAGTGGGCACTCTAGGTTATATTATTGGACCACCGACACTAAGGCACAAACACCGATTGAACAGCCAATCATTCATCTTTCATGTATGACACTTATTTAATACCAAACTAAACATTCTTAGGCATGGCAGGAGCATTCATGAATCATTACCTTTCACCTGCTTGAGCTGACACAGAGGCACATGTGAAGTACACACCAACAAACAGGAGTGAATCATCACTTTTAACCCACTGTGTCGTGTACCTGAACAGGAACTGACACTGAGACACACACAGCTCGTACAGTACCAGACAGGATTGAATCATTCCTATATATGCACTAGTATGGAGGGTGGAGACATGTGGTGGGGGGGTGGTGGTCTGGAGATTTATTGGGACCAAGGGAAGGATTGGGAGTGGGGGGGAACAGATTGGGATGCGGGTGGAGATTGGGCTCAGGTGGGGTGGAGGGTGGGGGGGAGATTGGGATTGGTGGGGAAATTGTCACTGAGGAGAGTGGGGATGAGGTTGGGGGTTGAGTCTGGGAAATGGTGAATTCTTGTATGGTGTCCAGCTTCTTCAATGTTTTGCAGCTGTACTCATCCAGGCAAATGGAGAGTATTCCATCACACTCCTGGCTTCTGTCTTGTGGATGGTGGGCAGGTTTTGGGCAGGTGAGTTACTCACCACAGATTCTGAGCCTCTAACCTCCCCTTGTAGCCACAGTATTTATATGGCTAGTCCAGCTCAGTTTCTGCTCAATGGTAAGACCCAAGATTTTGATAGTGGGAGATTCAGTGATGGTAATGCCATTGAATGTCAAGGGAAGATACTTAGATTCTGCCTTGCTGGAGATGGCCATTGCCTGTCACTTGCATAGCGTGAACGTTACTTGCCACTTGTCAACCCGAGTCTGGATATTGTTCAGGCCTTGCTGCATTTGGACATGGACTGCTTCAGTGTCTGAGGAGCTGTGAATGGTGCTGAACATTGTGCAATCATCAGTGAACTTCCCCACTTCTGACCTTATGATGGAAGGAAGGTCATTGATGAAGCAGCTGAAGACGGTTGGGCCTAGGGCACTACCCTGAGGAACTCCTGCAGTGCTGTTCTGGAGCTGAGAGGACTGACCTTCAACACCCACAACCATACCCAACACCCACAACCACCTTCCTTTGTGCTAGGTATGGCTTCAACCAGTGGAGAGTTTTCCCCCTGATTCCCATTCATTCCAGTTTTGCTAGGGCTCTTTGATGCCACACTCTGTCAAATGCTGCATTGATGTCAAGGGCAGTCACTCTCACCTCACCTCTTGATTCAGCTCTTTGGTCTATGTTTGAACCAAGGCGGTAATGAGGTCAGGAGATGAGTGACCCTGGCGGAACCCAAAATGAGCATCAGTGAGCAGGTTAATGCGAAGCAAGTGCTGCTTAATAGCACTGTTGATGGCCCCTTCCATCACTTTATTGTTGATGGAGAGTAGACTGATGGGGAGGTAATTGGCTGGGTTGGATTTGTCCTGCTTTTTGTGTATGGGACATACTTGGGCAATTTTCCACATAGCCGGGTAGATGCCAGTGTTGTCATTGTACTGGAACAGCTTGGCTAGGGGCACAGCAAGTTCTGCAGCACAAGTCTTCAGTGCGATTGCTTGAATATTGTCAGGGCCCATAGCCTTTGCAGTATCCAGTGCCTTCAGCCATTTCTTGATATCACATGCAGCGAATTGAATTGGCTGAAGACTGGCATCTGTGACGCTGGTGACTTCCAGAGGAGGCCGAGATGGATCATCCACTCGGCACTTCTGGCTGAAGATTGTAGCAAATGCTTCAGCCTTACCTTTTGCACTGGTGTGCTGAGCTCCTCCATTATTGAGGATGGGGATATTTGTGGAGCCTCCTCCTCCAGTGAGTTGTTTAATTGTCCACCACCATTCACCACTGGATGTGGCAGGACTGCAGAGCCTAGATCTGATCTGTTGGTTGTGGGATCGCTTAGCTCTGTCTATCACTTGCTGCTTATGCTGTTTGGCACGCAAGTAGTCCTGTGTTATAGCTTCTCCAGGTTGACGCCTCATATTTAGGTATGCCTGGTGCTGCTCCTGGCATGCCCTCCTGCACTCTTCATTGAACCAGGGTTGATTCCCTGGCTTGATGGTAATGGTAGAGTGGGGGATATGTTGGGCCATGAGGTTACAGATTGTGTTTGAGTACAATTCTGCTGCTGCTGATGGCCCTCAGCACCTCATGGATGCCCAGGTTTAAATTTGTTCAAAATCCATCCCTTTTAGCACGGTAATCGTGCCACACAACATAATGGAAGGTATCCTCGACATGAAGATGGGACTTCGTCTCCACAATGACTGTGCGGTGGTCACTCCTGCTGATACTGCCGTAGACAGATGCATCTGCGGCAGGCAGGTTGGTGAGGATGAGGTCATGTAGATATTTCCCTCCAGTTAGTTCCATTACCTCTTAAAGAACATGTTCTCTCTATGGCATTGCATTGTCCATGTCTATAATCAGGGGAAGATATAAGGATCATAAGACCATAAAACGCAGGAGCAGAAGTAGGCCATTCGGCCCATCGAGCCTGCTCTGCCATTCAGTGAGATCATGGCTGATCTGATAATCCTCAACTCCACTTTCCTGTCTTTTCCCCATAACCTTTGATTCCCTTACTGATTAAAAATCTGTCTATCTCCGCCTTGAATATATTTAACAACTCAGCCTCTACAGCCCTCTGCGGTAAAGAATTCCACTGATTTACCACCCTCTGAGAGAAGAAATTCCTCCTCATCTCTGTTTCAAATAGGTGACCCCTTACTCTGAGATCATGCCCTCTGGCCCTGGACTCTCCCACAAGGGGGAACAACCTCTCAGCATCTACCCTGTCAAGCCGTCTAAGAATCTTATATGTTTCAATAAGGTCACCCCTCATTCTTCTAAACTCCATTGAGTACAGGGCCAACCTACTCAACCTCTTCGTATAAGAAAATTCCTCCATACCCGGGATCAACCTAGTGAACCTTCTCTGGACTGCCTCCAATGCCAGTATATCTTTCCTTAGATATGGGGACCAAAACTGTTCACAGTATTCTAGGTGTGGTCTAACTAGTGCCTTGTAAAGTTTTAGCAAGACTTCCCTAATTTTATACTCCATTCCCTTTGAAATAAAGGCCAACATTCCAATTGCCTTCCCTATGATCTGTTGAACTTGTATGTTAGCATTTTGGGATTCATGCACGAGGACCCCCAAATCCCTCTGTGCTGCAGCTTTCTACAGTCTTTCCCCATTTAAATAATATTCAGCTCCACTATTATTCCTGCCAAAGTGCATAACCTCACATCTCCTCACATTATTCCATCTACCAAGTTTTTGTCCACTCACTTAACCTGTCTACATCCCTCTGTAGACTCTTTGCGTCATCCTCACCACTTGCCTTCCCACCTATTTTTGTATCACCCACAAACTTGGCGATAGTACATTCACTTCCCTCCTCCAAGTCATTAATAAATATTGTAAATAATTGAGGCCCCAGCAGCAATCCCTGTGGCACTCCATTAGTTACAGGTTGCCATCCTGAAAATGCCCCCCTTATCCCAAATTTCTGTCTTCTATTAGTAAGCCAATCCTCTATCCATGCTAATATACTACCCCAACACCATGGACTCTTATTAAGTAGCCTTATGTGCGGTAACTTATTGAACCCCTTTTGGAAATCCAAATATATTACATCTACTGGTTCCCCTTTATCTATCTTGCTTCTTACCTCATCAAAGAATTCTAATAAATTTGTTAGGCATGATTTCCCATTCATGAAGCCATGCTGATTCTGCTTGATTAGATTATGTATTTCCAAATGCTCTGCTATTGCATCCTTTATACTAGACTCCTACATTTTCCCAATGGCAGATGTTAAGCTAACTGGCCTATTGTTAGCTGTTGTTTGTCTGCCTCCCTTTTTGAATAAGGGTGTTCCATGTCCCAATCCTCTGGGACTTTTCCAGAATTTAAGGACTCTTGGACGATTACTACCAGTGCATCCATTATCTCTGCAGCTATTTCCTTTAATAGCCTAGGATGCAACCCATCAGATCCAGGTGACTTATCGGCCTTTAGCCCCATTAATTTCTCTAGTACTTTTTCTCTAGTGATAGTTATTGTATTTATTTCGACCCCCCACCTCCCCCTCTATTTAGTTTAAAGCCCTCTCTACAGCCCGAGTTATTCGATTCGCCAGGACACTGGCCCCAGCATGGTTCAAGTGAAGCCGATCCCACTGGAACAGCTACTTTCTACCCCAGTTCTGGTGCCAGTGCCCCATGAACTGAAACCCATTCCTCCCACACCAATCTCTGAGCCACGCATTTAACTCCTTGACTTTATTTACCCTATGCCAATTTGCCCGTGGCTCACGTAGCAATCCGAGATTATTACCTTGGGAGGTTCTGCTTTTAACTTAGCTCCTAATTGTTCAAATTCTTTCAGTAGAACCTCCTTTCTAGTCCTATCAATGTCGTTGGGACTGAAGTTAGGGTGGAGGGGGTGCTGGTGGTGAAAGTGGGGGGTGGGGATGAAGGGGTGGAGAGGGAAGGGGGAATGAAGGAAGGAGGAAGCTCTGGCCTGTGAAAATATCCATTTAGTCATTGAACTTTGTAATTGACAAGCAAGCAAATTAAATTGAACCTTCACCAATTTGCCTGATAAGAGTGCTCTTTAAAAGGGCAGCTTAAGTGAGTTTCACACTACACTGGGAGAAATGAAAGTGAAATTAAGATCAACAACGGAGATGGCTGCCAGTAAACACATCTTAACCCTGGCCGAGGATTTAACCTGCTCCATCTGCCTGTCTCTGTTTGTGGAGCCGGTGCGGTTGGACTGTGAGCACAACTTCTGTAAATCCTGTATCCAGAAGTGTTGGGGAAAGCAGCGTCAGGCTGTGTCCTGCCCGGAATGTCGAGTAGTTTTCCCCCAGGGAAGTTTCACTAGCAACAGGGTGTTGGCTAATCTCTGTGAGAAAACTCGACAGCTGGATCTGAAGCCGGACCGAGAGGCGGTGGGGTCTCACTGTGAGTAACACGACAAGAAGCTGAAGCTCTTCTGCGAGGACGATCTGTCCCTGATCTGTGTCATTTGTAGAGATTCACCCGCACATTCGGAGCACAGCTTCCTGCCTGTTGGGGATGCGGTGAAAAAGTACAAGGTAAGGGACATGGTCAAGAGGGTGGGGGAGCAGGGGAGATTTACTGACTCTCGCCCTGATGGTGGTATGGAGCCAGGGATAGAACGGGTGCAGATCCGAAACTCGTGTCCCCTGTCCAGAAGGGGATCGCTGGGCTCCTGTCTGGAAATCTGATCCCTGGGTCCCTGTGTCGATCGAGATGACTTGGTCCCTGTCTGGAGCCGAATCCCGGAGTCTCTGTCGGCAATCCAAAAGTGCAAGGTTAGCGAGCAAGAAGCCCGGGATGGAGGGAGTGGGTAACTGGGAACTTGTTCCATCACAATATTTACATTAAACCACCACAGGAGGCCATTCGGCCTGCCGTGTCTCTGCTGGCCCTCTGTCAGGGCAACACAGCCAGTCCCACTCCCCGCCCTTTCCCATAAACCTGCAATATTTTTTCCCTTTAGATTATGATCGATTTTCCTTTTGAAAGCCTCGATTGAATCTCCCTCCACTGCACTGACAGGCAGTGCATTCCTGATCTTAATCACTCACCGAGTTAAAAAGGTTTTTCCTCATGTCGCCTCTGTTTCTTTTGCCAGTCATTTTAATTTGGTTTCCCCTTGTCCTTCGCCCCCTCTCCAACGGGAACAGTCTCTCCCTATCCACTCTGTCCAGGCCCCTCGTGATTTTGAACACCTCGATCAAATCTCCTCTCACCCTTCTCTTCTCCCAGAAGAACGGTCCCAACTTCTCCAATGCCTTCACATCCTCCCTAAAGTGTGGTGCCAGAAGTGGACACAATACCCCAGGTGAGACCAAATGAGTTTTTTTTTTACAAGGGTTCATGGTAACTCTCTTGTTTTTGCACACAATACCCCTATTTATAAAGCTCAGGATCCAGACTGCTTTTTAACCAAGTTCTTATCCTGCCCTGCCACTTTTAATAATCTGTTCAAATATACCCTTGGGTCCCTTTGCTCCTGCACCCCCTTTAGGACTGTATCCTTTATTTTACATAGCTCCTCCTTGCTCTCCCTGCCAAAATGCATCACTTCATACTTCTCTGCATTAAACTCCACCTGCCACATGTCTGCCATTCCAACAGCCGGTCTTTGTCCTCTTGAAGTCTATCACTATCCTCCCCATGGTTCACAATACCTCCAAGTTTTGTGTCATCTGCAAATTTTGAAATGGTTCCCAAGTGTAGTTCACCAGCATATATTAAGAAAAACAGTGATCCTAATACCGGCACCTGGGGAATTGCATTATAAACTTTCCTTCATTCCAAAAACAACCGTTCACCAGAACTTTCTGTTTCCTGTCATTCAGCCAACTTTATATCCATGCTGTCACTCTCCCTCCTATTCCATGGGCTTCAACCTTACTGACAAGCCTTTTATGTGGCACTTTTTAAAATGCCTTTTGGAACTCCATGTACACCACATCAACTAGATTACCCTTATTAATCCTCTATGTTATCGCAACAAAAAACTCAATCAAATTAATTAAATACAATTTTCTGCCTTTCCTTGATTAATCCACATTTCTTCAAGTAACTGTTAATTTTGGCCTGAATCAATTTTCTAAAAGCTTTCCCACCACCAAGGTTAAACTGCCTGGCCTAGAATTTCTGGGTTTATCCTTCCTACACATGTTTTTGAACATAAACATGGCATTGCAATTCTCCAGTCCTCTGGCATCACCCCTGTATCTAAGGTTAATTGGAAGGTTAGAGCCAGTGCCTCCATAATTTTAAATCTTACTTCCCTCAGTATCTTTGGTTATGTCTGGTCTGGTCCCAGTGACTTAACAACTTAAACTACAGCCAGCCTTTCTCATGCTGATGTTTATTAATTTTTAGCCCGTTTAATGTCTCAACTACCATGTCATTCGCCAGAACTTTGGCAACATCTTCTTCCTTGGTAAAGACAGATGCAATGTATTCATTTAGGACCTCAACCGTTCCCCTGTCTTCATGAGGAAATTCCCTTTTTGATCCTGAAACAGAGCTCCTCCCCTTTTTCACCAACCTTTTACTATTTATATGCCTTTAGAATATTCTAGGATTCCCTTCATATTAGCTGCCAGTCGCTTTTCATACTCTCTGTTTGCTGCTCTTATTTTTTTCCTTGCTTCTCCTCTGAATCTTCTATATTCATCCTGGTTCTAACACGTATTATCCACCTGGCATCTTTCATATCTGTTCTTTTTCTGCTTCATCTTACTCCCTATTTCTTTCACCACCCAGGGAGTTCTGAATTTGTTTATCTTGAATTTCCACCTCGCAGGAATGTACCTCGACTGTGCCGGAAAGTTCTCCTCTTTAATTGCTCAGTTGCAGTTTTGCCTGCCAATCTTTGATTCCAATTTATCTGGGCCAGCTCCATTTTCACCCCAGTGAAATTGACCTTCCTCCAACTAATCATTTTCCCTCTAAATTGTTCCTTGTCCTTTTCCATAGCTATGACAGCTGTCCCTAAATATTCCGCTACTGACAGCTGACCCACTCGTCCCGCCTCATTCCCCAGAACCAGATTCAGCAATGCCTCCTACCTCATTGGACTGGAAACATACTGGTGTAGAAATTCTCCTGAACACATTTCAGAAAATCTTCCTTCTCTGTGCCCCTTAGACCTTTACTAACTCAGTTTCTATGCAGATAATTAAAGTTCCCCATAATAATGACTCTATAATTCTTGCACCTCTTTGGAATTTCTCCGAATGTTCTTCTGTATCTAGTTGGCGACCAATAGAATAAATCCAGCAATGTAATGTTGCCTCTATTGTTTCTTAGCTCTAACTAAATAGATCCTATCCTTGACCTCTCTAGGGCATCCTCTCCCTCATGCACTGTAATGTTAGCCTCAATCATTACTTCCACCCCCTCTTTTCTTTCCTATCTTTCCTGAACACCTTGTCTCCAGGAATATTAATACCTGGAGTTGTCATTTTATTTGAACCTAGTTTACGTTATTGCCACAACATCATATTCCCATTTGGCTATATGCACCTGTGACTCACCAGCCTTAGCTGTCACACACCAGGGGTTCACATACATGCACAGTAAAACTAACTTAGGTCTTGCATTTCCACTTACTCTGACTCCACAGAATACCTTACTAATTTTTACTCTAGTGCTATCTGTTTCTCTTCCAATGCTTTCTGCATCCTGCTTTTCCTCTCTAAAGTTACCTCCTGGTTCACATACCACTGCCAAGTTAGTTTAAATTCACCCCAATTGCACTAGAAAACTGCCCCCCAAGAACGTTGGTCCCAGCTCTGTTCAGGTGCAATCCATCTGGGCTGTACAGGTCCACAGCTTGGACTGGCAAGTGGCAAGGAGCATTCATGCCACACAAGTGCCAGGCAATGATCATCTCCAGCAAGAGAGAATCTAACCATTGCTCCTTGACATTCAATGACATTACCATCACTGAATCCCCCACTATCAACATCCTGGGGGGTTACCATTCACCAGAAACTGAACTGGACTAGCCATATAAATACTGTGGCTACAAGGGCCACAGAGGATAGGAATCGTGCGACGAGTAACTCACCTCCTAACTCCCCAAAGCCTGTCCACCATCTACAAGGCACAAGTCAGGAGTGTGATGGAATATTCCCCACTTGCCTGGATGAGTGCAGCTCCCACAACACTCAAGAAGCTTGACACCGTCTAGGACAAAGCAGCCCGCTTGATTGACACCACTTCCACAAACATTCACTCCCTCCACCAGTGACGTACAGTAGCAGCAGTGTGTACCATCCACAAGATGCACTGCAGAAACTACCAAGGCTCCTTAGACAGCATTTTCCAAACCCATGACCACTATCATCTAGAAGGACAAGGGCAGCAGATAGATGGGAATGCCACCAGTTGGAAGTTCCTCTCCACTCACCATCCTGACCTGGAAGTGTATCGCCGTTCCTTCACTGTTGCTGGGTCAAAATCCTGGAACTCCCTTCCTAACAGCACTGTGGGTGTACCTACACCACAAGGACTGCAGCGGTTCAAGAAGGCAGCTCACCACCACCTTCTCAAGGGCAACTAGGGATGGGTAATAAATGCTGGCCCAGCCAGCAAAGCCCACATCCCATGAATGAATAATTCAAAAAAGAAACTTCCCCCAGAACTGGTCCAAGTCTTCCAGGAATCTAAACCCCCCCATCTTGCACCATCTCTCCAGCAACACATACATCTACCAAGGCCTCCTATTTCTATACTCACCAGTGTGTGGTACTGGCCGTAATTGGGACATTACTAACTTTGAGGTGCTGCCTGCCAGTCTATCCCTAGCCACCTAAAATCTACAGGACCACGTCCCTCTTTCTACTTATGCTGTTGGTACCAATGCGGACCATGACTGTTGGCTGTTCTCCTTCCTGCCCTTGGAGTGCTCTGCAGCTGCTCAATGAAATCCTTCACCCAGGCATCAGGAAGGCAACGCATCATCCTGGATTCATGCCTGTGGCTGCAGACACACCTGTCTGCTCCCCTAACTACCGAGTGACACCATCCAATCTTCCAAGCTTCCAATCTTCC
The DNA here is from genome assembly GCF_964194155.1 of Cetorhinus maximus. NCBI lineage: Eukaryota > Metazoa > Chordata > Chondrichthyes > Lamniformes > Cetorhinidae > Cetorhinus > Cetorhinus maximus. The sequence goes on along the minus strand of NW_027596432.1, from coordinate 114,882 downwards.
TCCTACTCACCCTCCCCCACCCCACCATTACAGCTGAGCCACTGTGTTGCTGTGGAATAAGCTATGGCTGCACACCCCAGACGAACCATGACTCTCACCAGTTTTCAGAATGGAATACTGGTTGGAAGAGCGGGATACACCCAGTGGCCACCCACAGAGCCTGCCTGATGCTCCATGGCTGTCTGACAGTCACCTATCCTTGCTCTGCCTGCACACCCTTAAGCTGCAAGTGGGGGTGGGGTTGGTGACCACAACCAGAAACATGCTAACTCTCAGTCTTAACAAGGCAACACAGTGACACCAATTGCTAATCAGTCTCTGACACCTGGAGCTCGAGCTGCTCTGACTGATAAGGTTTCCTGCACATGTGGTTATCCAGCACTAGAGCAGCGTTCTGGAGTTCCCACATGGAACAGGATGTGCACTCCACGGTTCTGAGATGCCCTGCCATGCCTCTATTTATTAGACTATTAGCTGACATAGCAAAAATAAACCGAAGGCTTAAGTAAACATTCACCAATCAATTGCTTTCCTTGTGCTGATATCATTTTATTTTATAGGGAGCTAATTTAAGAGTTTTTCCTCAATTCTTAACACAGATTTTAATTTGCTGATAAATCCAGAACCCTTTGGTATTACTGTCCCTGTTATTTACTTTTAAATTTCTCCCCTAAATAATCGAACAGATATTATTTAAACACTAAATTATCAAAATTGCTTTAGATTTTTATACTAATTAATTAATCTACTTTTAGTTTGTAGTTAATGATTTTTTTAAATTAAAGGTATACGAGTACATTCATGCCATCTCCCACCTTTCTCCTGTGATGATTATTTTCTTGCCCAGTTTAGACCCACAGTCCTATCACAGTGAGGCTCCTCTTTCAGGCTTCTCTTTATGTGCTGCTTCTTTCATAGTTGATAAAAATTAGTCTCTCTAGTGTCTCACAAGCTTGTAATCTAACAGCAGACATTACAACGGATCATGGTGAGATCTGATTCCATTTTTAGAATGAGCTGAAATCATCCTTGGGTTCCGTTGAGGAAGACGTGAAACATGGAAGTGACTTAAAACAGCAACAGGAGAGGAAGATTGCAGAACTGGATGTGAGTATTACTTCAGTTCCCTTTAAACACTGCAACCCCTTAACAACCCGCTGTTTAAATGATCTCTCTCACCATTTTAGGAATTCACTAGATCCCTGGAGGAAGACATCGCCACACAATTTGCCAAAATCCATCGATATCTTGAAGACAAAGAAAAACATTTGATCGGAGAGCTGAGGAGACAAAAGGAGGAAGATCTGCGACAAATGGAGGAGAGGCTGAAAATAATTGAAGGGGCTCTGATGATTTTTGACACTGCATCAAACCTCTGTGTAGACAATGAGCAGCAGGACAGTCTCTCTTTTCTCAAGGTGACCCTTTATAACCCCGTCCCCAAGCTGTTGGTGTAATTGTAAACTGCATTTTATAATAAGACTCAAAACCCATCACAACAATGCTCAATGTGTGGTATGACTGAGGACAAAATGGTATCAGGATTGAGCTCGGAGTGTCAGGGAGACTTACCCACACTGTCAGTGCCTCACACTGGCTGCGATGTAACTGGAACCAGGGTGCAGGCAAATTACTGAACCTCTTGCAGATCCTCTTCATGTCTTCAATGTTAGTAAAGTGCCAAGAGGACAGTGCACTCTTTGCTGAAACTGTACGCTGAGACTGATACTGAGAACTCAGCCAATATCTTTAAATATAGATGTACAGTGCTTATGGCTTCCCCTGTTTGACTGCAGTGTGCAGTTGACAGTATAACTCCGAGCTGTGTGTAAGATGTGATCAGGGTTAGAAACCATTGCTTCCAAAATCCCTCAATGATTCCCAGCAGCTGATGAGGAGAGCCTGACTGAGGGAGATGTATTAATCTTGCCCTTGTCCTATCACTCCAACTTGTTTTACAGCTGCAACAGTGATGACCAGGTTACAATATCGATTGAGTCACCATTCGATATCGCCAATGGTTCCTTTCAGGTTTCTTGCCTACTCCCCTGCCCTTAACTGAATGACAAATTGGTCCTGAAATACTGGTTATTAATCCTGAGAGCAGTCAGTGTTCTGACTCAAACTAAGATGAAAGCAAAATACTGTGGATACTGGAAACCTGAAACAAAAACAGAAAATGCTGTAAAAACTCAGCAGGTCTGGCAGCATCTGTGGAGAGAGAAACAGAGTTAATGTTTTGAGTCCATATGACTTCTTCAGAGCTAAAAAGAAGTCAAAATGTGCTGAAATTTATACCGTTTAAGGGAAGGGTGGAGCAGCTATCGTTGGTCTTCTATCCAGCTTCACCTGCTCCACCCCCATCCCCTTAAACACTATAAATTTCAGCACATTTTTACTTCTCTTTAGCTCTGAAGAAGAGTCGTACGGACTCAAAATGTTAACTCTGTTTCTCTCTCCACAGATGCTGTCAGGTCTGCTGAGATTTTCCAGCATTTCCTGTTTTTGTTTCTGTTTCAAACTCATGGGTGCTAGCCCTGAGAGCAGTGACATGTTGGAAAGGACCGCTGAATCTTCAAAATCTTCAGAGGAAACCCTGTCAAGTATATTCAGGGTGGGGTGGTGGTGGTAACTGAAGTGGTGTCACTGGAACCCATCAATGAAAACTCCACCCATATCCCTTCAGGTTTTAATAAAATCACTGATTACACACCATTAAAATGTACAATGTAAACAGCACCGTATATTTACTAAAATGTTTCTGATTCTCTGTCCTGCAGGAACTGAAAGAAGTTACTGAAAAGGTCTACGGCTTTGCTTCAAGGTAAGCTGAACAAAGTTTGCTGGACTTGTGTATGAACAATAAGCTACCATGTGATATATATTACAGGGCTCATCCTCACAGCTCGCTGTGTCCACGTATGTATGGGCTGCCCAAGACACACAAAAGTGATGTCCCCTATGCACCATCTTATCTATGACTGGCTCCGCACAACGTGAATTGGCCAAGTGGTTGGGTGAATTGTTAAACCAGTTTTGACCAAGTCTTCCACATACAGGACTCCTTCACATTGTGAAGACCATGTGGGATTTGCATATCCATAGAAATGCTGTGTCCATGTGTTCATTTGACATTGCCAGCCTATTCACCAGTGTTCCACTTAAGGAAGCCAAAGATATTTTCACAGCAGCACTATATCATTGCGATCTAGAACCACCATCATTGTATGAATCAGTATTCATTGAGCTCATGAACTGGCAACTTGTCCAGTTGAGTTCAGTTTTAACGACACCGTGTCTGCCCAGATCGATGGTGTTGCCATGGGACCGCCTCTAGGCCCAGCTCTCACAAACATTTTTGTTGGGTACCATGAGAAAATTGTCGTCAATGGAATAACACCTAACCTCCTACCCCTTGCATATTTCTGATGTGTGGATGCTACATTTGCTATATTTAAATCTGCAGTTGCATGTAACAATTTCCTTACCTGTCTTAATGGGCTCCATCCTGCTCTCAAATTCACCTTTGAAATGGGGCAGTCAAATGAACTCCCCTTCCTTGACATACTAGTTGAGAAATCTGCCAGCGGGGTCCTAACCACAGTCTACCGCAAGCCTACCTTCACTGGTCAATACACACACTGGAACTCTTGTGGTCCCACACGCTATAAGATCGGCCTTTTCCGCAACTTCATAAATAGGGCTCGAGCCATTTGTTCAGCATGCACGCTTGATGCTGAAATAGGGCACATTAAAGCATCTTGCAGGATAATGGTTACCCTGATCAGATCATTTCACACTGTATATCACACAAACTCATGGACGGGCCTAAGGCTGTCACTTTCAGCATTGAAAAGTGCCCAGTCTACCTCAGGTTACCCTGGAAGGGAAAGGTATCACGGAAATTTGAGCAACAGGTGAAGCTAGCTGTTTCACGCTGCTACTATGCAGTAGCAACACGAGTGGTGTTCACCACTAACAGGATTCTGCTGTCAAGCCAGTAAAGCGTTCTACCTATCACACATATGAGTACTGTGGTATATGAATTGCAGTGATCGTGTGATGCTAGGTATGTAGGCCATACATCCCAATGATTGGTGGAATGTATCAAACAGCAAGTCCCTTCCTCTGTTCACAATGGGCAAGGTACAGACTGTACCCAAACAGCCAGTGTTTGCAAAACTCAAAGCACAGTGTCCAACATTATATGTGATTCCGCAATTGGACATCATTTGCTAAATGATCCTCAATATGCTGAGAATTACATCAACAACCAATTTAAGATTGTCAGTCAGGCAGCAATGTGGCGCATTTGCGTGTACTGGAAGCTACATATGTTAATACAGAGGGCCCTGTTCTTTGCAGACTGAAAGAACATGCACTCAATGCACCTGTTTCAACCAAACAAAATAAGTGACAGCCACTCACTGACTCATTCCTCAAGGTCAAGCTGCTTGGTTTAAATTTCAAACAATACTTGGCAGTTAACTGTTAGTCAGCATCACTGGTGCATTCTCCATAGCAACATGTCTACTAATCAGAGTCCACTTGCCAACCAATCAGCAGTCTCTTCACATACAGTATAAATTGTTGTTTTCCTCCTTATATTGGTATTCTTGCGAAGTGTCCTGATGAGTGCAAGATGAAAAGCTTTCACATGCCCCTTTATTCATCAATAATCAAGTTCTATTAAACAACTAATTCAAAGATGGATAAGTGAATATCCAATCCAAGCTCTCACACGGTTTTACACTGTGATCACAGTTTGCATCCAGCAGTGAGTGACTAAATCAATTCCATTTAATCAGGTACCTGGACAAAGAGGAGGAAGAGGAAGTTGGTGCAGAGGCAGATGAAGATAAGGAGATACTGGAGTTTCAAAGATGGAAATACCCAGGATTTCCAGGCCCACTGTTCTACCCAGTGTGGAAGGAAATGAAACAGGTCATGTTTCCAGGTAAGAAATTGCATAGCTTTTTGTATCCATTTTCTGTAGAGTTTCCCCCACTCCTGAAGGTGCTGCACGCTACTGGACACAAATCACTGGTGTCAGCAGCATGTGGGACCTCACTCAAGGGACTGTTCTTTATGTGACTGGAAATATATCTAACTGTACAGTGTACCCAGTCTGTAATATCTGTTCACTGTACACACTGGAGTCTGGGAATATATCTAACTGTACAGTGTACCCAGTCTGTAATATCTGTTCACTGTACGCACTGGAGTCTGGGAATATATCTAACTGTACACTGTACCCAGTTTGTAATATCTGTTTACTGTACACATTGGAGTCTGGGAACATATCTCACTGTACACTGTACCCAGTCTGTAATATCTGTTCACTGGACACACTGGAGTCTGGGAATATATCTAACTGTATACTGTACCCAGTCTGTAATATCTGTTCACTGTACACACTGGAGTCTGCGAATATGTCTAATTGTACAGTGTACCCAGATTGTAACATCTGTTCACTGTACACACTGGAGTCTGCGAATATGTCTAATTGTACAGTGTACCCAGATTGTAACATCTGTTCACTGTACACACTGGAGTCTGCAAATATGTCTAATTGTTCAGTGTACCCAGATTGTAACATCTGTTCACTGTACACACTGGAGTCTGCGAATATGTCTAATTGTACACTGTACCCAGATTGTAATATCTGTTCACTGTATGCACTGGAGTCTGCAAATATATCTAATTGTAAACTGTACTCAGTCTGTAATGTCTGATCACTGTACACACTGGAGTCTGGGAATATATCTAATTGTACACTGTGCTCAGTCTGTAATATCTGTTCACTGTACACACTGGAGTCCAGGAATATATCTAACTGTACACTGTACCCTGTGTGTATTATCTGTTCACTGTACACACTGGAGTCTGGGAATATATCTAACTGTACATTGTACCCACTCTGCAGTATTAACTGATACAGAAATTTGGACTGGGTGCCAAGTCCTGTTATAAAGACACCAGATATTAACACTTATTCATCCAGCTTTCTGTGTGAAAACTATTTAACATGATATATTTTTAATTTCCCCAGTTTCAGCCTCATTGACCCTGGACCCAAACACAGCTCATCCTGACCTCATCCTGTCTGAAGACCTGACCAGTGTGAAAAGCAGCAAGAGAAGAAACCCGATGTGTCCTGATAATCCGGAGAGATTTGATGTTTGTCTTTGTGTCCTGGGGTCACAGGGATTCACATCAGGGAAACATTACTGGGAGGTGGAGGTCGGAGACAAGACTGACTGGGATGTGGGTGTGGCCAGAGAGTCAGCCAATAGGAAGGGTAGGCTAAAACTGGCTCCTGAACATGGTTACTGGGCTTTGTGTTTGAGAAAAGGGAATGAATATAAAGCTATCAAATGCCCATCAGTCACCCTGACCCCGAGTGTAAACCCCAGGACCATCGGAGTTTACCTGGACTATGAGGGAGGACAGGTGACCTTTTACAATGCTGATGATATGTCCATTCTCCACACTCTCACTGACACATTCACTGAGAAACTCTTTCCTTATTTCTATCCTGGATTGTACAACGATGGTAAAAATGCTGCTCCTCTTAAACTGCATCATTTTGAACAGTAGATTCCTAAACTTGTATCAGAACATGAAAGGAAATGGGGTCAATATTACCCCCAACCCCTCCCCCATGTGGGGAGGGAGAGAATCAGGAGATGTGGGTGGGGGTGGTGGGGGGAGGTGCCGATAAAACAGCAACGTCACAAAGCATGATCCCTGCTGCTCATTGTGTATACAATTTTGTGGCAGAGTGTCACGTCACAGGCTTGTCCGTGCCTCCCTCTCGCACTGCTATTGGGAACCCAATTGAAATTCAACATTGTGTGGATAGATTTTTCAGGGTCGGGGAAACCTGGGAGCTAAATGGCGACAGGAGCAATTGGAGCAAACAGGAAGTGCTTTTCCAGCACTGCTTGTGAGCCGGGAGGAACAAGAATTGAACCCCTGTTCCCGCACTTCCCCACCGCCGCAGCTCTGGTTCTTATGTTTTATTTTAGTAGGATTTAAGTTGCCTGCTTAACTTGACCATTTTTAGAGGCTTTTTACAGAACATATATTCTGCAGCAAACCAACTACGTCAAGTCACCATTTTGTACTGACATGTGATCGGAAAATAAGCCAAGTAGATGTTGCTGACCTTTTGCAAGCTAACTCAATATATAGTCCTCTCATGCAGTCACCAACAGAAACAGACGATTGCATTAGAAGTACCTCAATAACCCTGTAACTAAAGGGTAAATCATTACTAATCCAATAATTAATAAGAGTCAGATTATATTTATTTCTGTATTTTCTACTAATAGTTCTACCTTAGGAATTTAAATTTGAAACTCGAAGTGCTGTAGCCAAAGCTGTGAGAAAGGATCCTTGTCTGTCCTGCATTGTCCCCTATCATAAACACACCGGCCTTGACTGACCCAGTGCTGGTCTAATGAATGGGACACTTTTGTGGTATTAAGATGATGAATACATCTTGAAATAATCCATTGTATTCTGTTTGAGGCAATGTGCGCCAATGGCTAGAACCAATGAAATTAACTCTTACAACATTATTGATCAATTAGCCCTTAACAACAACTATGGACTAAGGTGGGCTGATGCCAGGATTAGATATGGAAGAGGATTTTGGGAACCATTTGGTGTGTGTATACCAGGTGAAGGGAAACCAGTTGCATTGACTGATCCACAGGGACAGAGGGAGTTTCTTGTTGGTGTGGAGACCAATAATGTAGCACTGGGTCCAGGGACATAGGCAGAATTCCTGTCAGCGTGGACCCTGGTAGTGCAGTTTCTTTTGGAGGCAGGGGTGAGTACCTATCAGTGCAAAGGGTTAAGATAATTGATATTGACAGATCCTCAGGGACAGAGGGAGTTTCCTGTCATTGCTTGGATCAAATCTGTGGTGTTGGGTTGATAAGTCTACTTTTAGTAACTTGGGCGTTACAGGGCTTGAATATTGCTGAAAAAAGAGATATGCTGTCTAAGCTTTTGGTCTTGCACTCAACAAAGCAGATTCACAAGAATACCAATTGTAAAGGGAACAACAATTTTTACTGCATGAGAAGAGAGTGCTGATTGGTTGGCAAGTACTCTGATTAGTAGAGGCGTTGCCATGGAGAACGCACCAGGGAGCAGTTAACTGCCAAGCTTTTGTTTAAATTCCAACCAGGCAGGTCGACTCTAAGATCTAAAAAGATCTAAAATGCTTCAACAGCATGTCTCTTTTTCTATACTTTTTTTTTAGTTAATTGACAAGTCTTTAGTGAATTGATAAGTGTATTGTTTTATTTTATTTATGCTCAATAAACATTGGTATTATTTGCTAATTCAGTGTTTGAGTCTTTGCCTGATGGTTATATCTCTGTCAAACTCGAACAGTTTAATGGTTAATTTGGGGTCCAGTAATTAGGCTTCATGCAACTAAATTAAATCGAGCCTAAATTTATCAAAATGCCCCCTTTTTAGGCATACATCGCTGCATCTCATCAGTATCAGGATCAAATGTATGCCCATGTTGTGGATTTTCCCTACTCCCTGTCTGCATCAAGTACACTCTCCCTCTCTCTCAGTAAAGATCGGGGCCAGAGATCCCATGTGAGCTCCTGGCCCCTCACACAATCTATCCAATCTGGAACTCTTTCATCCTGGTCATTCCATTGGGAGAGACTCTGCTGCTCTCTCTGAATCCAGGGTCCGTTTTACAAAGTCCAACAATGGCTTTTGCTATCGGGAAACTGGTGTAAAGGGATCCTGGAAGTACATTACACTTTTCACATACAGGCAGAAGCTAGTAAAATCAGGACTATCTGGAGATTCACATAACCTGGCTCTGGAACTGAAGATCTACATAACCTGGCTCCAGGCAATGTGCTACACCACAATCCCAAACATGCCGAGGTATTTAGATAGTCTCGACAAATTATAGCTAACCACGAGTAGATGTAAAAAAAAACTGTTCCTAGTTTCTGACTCCATCAGTCTGAGATTAAACCAGTCTGATCGCAGCAATCTTGGTGTCAGACTGGATCCTGAGATCAGCTTTCAACCTCATGTTCGTCCATAAGAACTCCATAATATTGCTCTACTTCATCCCTGTCTTAACTCATCATCTGCTCAAATGTTCATCCCTGCCATTGCCACCTCTAGATTTGAATATTCCAATGCATTCGTGGCTGGCCTGCCACTATCTACCCTCTGTCAGTTTGAGGTCATCCAAAACCTTTCTGCCTGTGTCTTAACTTCCACCAAGTCCCATTCCCCTATCACCCCTGTGCTTGCTGACCTACATTGGCTCCCGGGTAAGCTGCATCTTGACTTTAAAATTCTCATCCTTGTTTTTCAAATCCCTCCATGGCGTGGTCTCCCCCTATCTCCGTACTCTGCTCCAGCTCTACAACCCTCCAAGATATCTGCACTCCTCTAATTCTGCCCTCTGCATTCCTGATTTAAATTGCTACACCACTGGTGGCCAGGCTGCCTTCAGATGCCTCAGCCCCAAGCTCTCCGCCTCACTTTCCTCCTTTAAGACATTCCTTTAAATCTGCCGCTTTGACCAAGCCTTTGGTCATCTGACCAATATCTCCTTACGTGCCTCGGTGTCCTGTTTTATAATCATGGTGTGAAGTGCCGTGGTACACTTCGTTCCAATAAAGGTACTAGATAAATGTAAGTTGTTGTTGTTCAGGGGTTGGTCTGAGGTGGGTCTTTGTTTTCAGGTAAGGGATGGGATTTTGGGAATCAGAAGCTTTTCTCACTGGAGTTAGAACAATTCTAAGTCGTGCACCAATAGTAGCTATTGGGCGGGGCTTACTGATGCCAGCAGCGGTGAATATTGTGATGTCTGCCGCTCTTTCGCTTCAGCACCCAATGGAAGTTGTCGTGCTTTGGGAGCTGGTTGGAAAAGGACCTTCATTTTCCAGGTATTTCGTGAAAGGCCCATTTTCTCACATGTGAGTCAACAGCTGAGTGAGCGTACGCGTAAGTGTCACCTGTTCACTCACTCACTTATCCACTCGGTCAATAGCCAGCTCAGTTGAGAACCTTTAAACGCTTAGCTGAACTTAGGGGTGCTGTAACGCTGGCCTCTGTGATGCTCCTCTTTGCCAACGCTCCAAGTGGAAGATGCACTAAAAGCACTGAGTCTGCAGCCAGAACAGGAAGGCCCAGCTTCAAGGATGCAAGGAGGTAAGGTCGCAGTTATCTTGGCAGTCAGGGCAATGTCTCAGCATTGCCGCTTGGCTTATCTTATTGAAGAAGGTTTGAAAGGTTGGGCCTAAACCCACTGGAGTTTAGAAGATTGAGAGGTGATCTTATTTAAACATGTAAGATCCTGAGGGGACTTGACAGGGTGGGTATCGGGAGGATGTTTCCACTTGTGGGGTGAGACTAGGACCAGGGGACACAGTTTATGAATAAAGGGTCCCCCTTTTAAGATGGAGATGAGGAGAATTTTTTTTTCTCTCTGAGGGTCATTAGCCTGTGGAATTCTCTTCCCCAGGAAGCAGTGGAGGCTGGGCCATTGAATTTATTCAATGCTGAGTTGGATTTCTGATCGACAAGAGAGTCAAAGGTAATGGGGGGCAGACAAGAAAGTGGAGTTGAGACCGCAATCAGATCAGCCATGACCTTATTAAATGGCAAGGCAGGCTCGAAGGGCCGAATGGCCTCCTCCTGCTCCTGTGTCCTATGTTTCTATGACCGGAAGATCTGGGCCGATATCTAATACTAAAGCAGTATTTTTCTACTATTTAATGGATGATATTTTTCTTTCTAAAACCATGGTTCACACTTGAAATGTATTAACAAAGGAGAGCCACTTGATTAAGTATAAGGGTGAAGACTTGTTATATCAGTACAGTTCAGTTAAAATCAGCTGAAGCTGAAGCAGCATAAACATTCGAGTAAACTCAGTTCACCCTTGTAACTTTAACCTTGGTGCAAAAGTCATTTCACTCAATATTGGTACCAGCCCTGATGGGGACAACGAACCTGCCGAGTTACTGTCCCCTTGAGGAGGGTTTTCAAATTGAGCATCTCTGCATCACACAGGCAACAGTCGGCAAGTTTCAAATGCTTCTACCTATTAAAAAAAACATCTAATTTATGAAGGAACTGACTAGTATACACCAAGGAAAGGAGTAAATGGTTCAGTTTAAATGCAGGGTAAAGACTTTAATGTTCACTGCGAGGTCGGGGCAGGCGGGGACTCAGATGGGATCCTGTTCCTTTAATTTCATGCTCCGTGCCCCCCCACCCCCTAAAAACCCGCCAGCGGGGGAGCGTGAAATTCAGGCCCATGTCGTGCCATTGTCCAGTAGCTAAACACATTTGGAAGCCATTCTTTAACGCCATATATTTTCCATGTTAGTCACTCCCTATGTTTGCGACAGGCACTTGTCCAACCACAACTGCACACTCACACTGGAATCTCAATATCATGTCACTCTTTCTGGACTTCACTCGCTTTTATCAACAGAGCAAGGCGTGTATATGTGTGTGGGGCAAAGTTATTGCTCATCTCCCTCTTCATGCTCCCAATACCTTGGGCAATGGTCAGCAATTGCAGTTCAGTTCCCTTTAAAACAACCATCTCAGGCAAGGACACAAAACATTATCAAGAGAAAATTGCCAAATTACTGATCTAATCTACACTTTCTAGACTTCCACTAAATTTACACGGATACCAGATCGTACCTATAATGCTTAATCCCAATTTGTTATTATGTGTTGTTTCTTAAATCTATCCCCTATCCTCAAATGCTTTTTTGTCACATAATTTACACATCGCCGATTTACACATCCCACTAGTTAGTATCCTACCTCATGTGTGAGTCTTGAAGAAACTTTACTGTCCACTACAACAACAACATTCATCGTTTTTCATGACTCAAACATTCCATCTGATTCCAGGCTTTAACGTGCCCTATTGATGTAGATAATAATTCCTTCTTTCGTCCATGTCACAGCCGTGTAGACCCAAGCTGGTTCAAAACAGAAGCTAGGTTTCCTTATAGCTCGGCTAACACTTACTCCACCTCTGCACATTCATGCTACAGAGGACTGTTTAACTCTTGTGATGATTACTTTAACTATTCAAAGAAAATTCTTAGAACCTCTAGTTTCCCACAGGATTATTGTTGACAACTCTTCCCTAGTTCCTGAGCTGCTGTGTTGTGAGTGTGTACTGCTGCGCTACAGCTAATCAACAGTGCAACCACGCATCTGGAGCGCTGTGGTCAGTGCCCTGCAGCAAACCCAGTTCGAATGCAACTCATGGTGGAGGTTAAGTTCTCTCCGGCTTCTGATAGAAGAACGCAGTTAAAGAGTCATTTGCGTGAAGAAATGTTTTAGAGGAGGTGGTGGTCGCATAGTGGTATTGTCAATGGACTGGTAATCCAGAGGCCCAGGGTAATGCTCTGGGGACCCGGGTTTAGGTGGTGGAATTTGAATTCAATAAAAATCTGGAATTAAAAGTCTGATGATGACCATGAAACCATTGTCGATTGTTGTAAAAACCCATCTGGTTCACTAATGCCCTTTAGGGAAGGAAATCTGCCGTCCTTACCTGGTCTGGCCTATGTGTGACTCCAGGCCCACAGCAATGTGGTTGACTGTCAAATACCCGCTGAACAAGGGCAATTAGGGATGGGCAATAAATGCTGGCCTGGCCAGTGATGCTCACATCCCATGAATGAATATATTAAAACAAAATCCTGAGTGGCGTGAGCTGCACCAACTTTACATTTCCTTTTTTTTCAATAAAAGGATGCTATGTCTCCATTCCATAATCGCACATAACCATGGCTGATAAAACCCCATTATTATTCATTACAACTTCACTGCAAATCACCTCAATCCACAACATCTCTTATTCATTCACAGGAGTCCTGTTAATTCCCAAGCTATTAGCATATAAATGCATAAAAATAAAGCAACAGATGATACAAGTTTTCTTGTCCTTTACCTTACATAACATTTTACTAGGGAACCCACCAAATCATACTAATATTGTTGCAATCTTTCTTTTATTCATTCACGGGATGTGGGCTTCACTGGCTGGGCCAGCATTTTATTGTCCATCCCAAGTTGCCCTTTGGAAGATGGTGGTGAGCTGCCTTCTTGAGCAGCTGAACTTGTCCCAAATTCAAACAAGAATATTGTTGTCTAAAAATGTGTTCCATTTATTTCTCTTCCAATAAAAAGATACTCCCTTGAACCACCTAGACTGGTTTTATCAACTTTTTCTTTAACATTAAAAATTCCATTGATCCCTTTAAACTCAAATAAATTCCCTTTCCCTATGAGTTCATGAAGCAGCAACTCATATCAATTTAAATGACCAATTTAAATTTCAAAAATTATGTCCAGGTTAGGTGGTTTTAAAATCAACTTATCGGAGACAAAAAGGTCTACATTTGTAGAAACATGGAAACAGAAAATAGGGGCAAGATTAGGTCATTCAGCCCGTCATGACTGCTCAGCTATTCAATATGATCATGGCTGATCCTCTATCTCAACACCATATTCCTACACTCTCCCCATACCCCTTGATGCCTTCAGAGTCCAGAAATCTATCTATTTCCTTCTTAAATATATTCAGTGACTTGGCCCCCACAACCCTCTGTGATAGAGAATCCCACAGGTTCACCACCCTTTGAATGAAAAGGTTTCTCTTCATCCCAGTCCTAAACATTCTACCCCTTATCCTGAGATTGTGATCACTTGTTCCAGACCCCCCAGAGAAAATATCATCGCTGCATCCAGTCTGTCCATCACTGTCAGAATTTTATACGTTTCAGTGAGATCTCCTCTCATTCTTCTAAACCCCAGTGAATACAGGCCTAGTTGGCTCAATATTTCTTCATACAACAATCCTGCCATCCCAGGAATCAGTCTGGTGAACCTTCACTGGACTCCTCAATGGCAAGTATATCCTTTCTTAGGTAAGGAGACCAAAACTGCACACAGTACTCCAGGTGTGGTCTCACCAGACCCTGTTCAGCTGCACTAAAACATCCTCACTCCTGTACTCAAGTCCCCTTGCAATGAAGGCCAACAGACCATTTTCCTTCTTAACTGCTTGCTGCACCTGCATGCTTACTCTCAGTGATTGATGTACAAGGACACCCAGGTCCCTTTGTACATCAACATTTCCCAATTTATCACTATTTAAATAATACTCTGCCATTCTGTTTTTCCGACCAAACTGGATAACTTCACACTTATCCACGTTATACTGCATCTGCCATGTATTTGCCCATTCACTCAACTTGTCTAAATCACCTAGAAACCTCTTAACACCCTCCTCACCGCTCACATTCCCACTTTGTTTCATGTCGTCAGCAAACTTGGAAATATTACATTTGGGTCCCTCATCCATGGGAAGTCAACTACAGCTGATTTACAAACGCTTTAAATTTCAAAAGATAACTAGTAACAAATCTGAATGAGTTCGGGCCAACTCGTTTTTTTGAAAGGTAAAGCCTTCAGTCCAAATTATCACAATACTGTGATAAAATTCCTCGACTTGGAAAGATGCTGCCGTTGCTTGTTGTGCTCTGATGCATATTCCACCTCTTTAAAGAAAACAAAAAAGCACAAGCTCCATTTGGCTAGAAATTCCAAGCTTTTAAAATCCCTTTCATTTCCAAATTGTCCTTTTTCTTCCCAATGATTAAATCCTTTTTGTCAAATCATCCCATTTTAATTCACAGCCTGGGCTTAAAACAAACAGTTCGGGGCTTTTTTTTAAGTTCCAATTAACCATCTCCAAATTTAAAACTAACTCACATGTTAACCTATGGTTAACCGGGTTAAGATTCCCACTTGTTTAACAAACAAAATTTGAATTGCGACTTTGATCAGAAATGTCAGCTCAGATTTATAACTTAAAACATTTACTTTGTTCCAATTGCTTCTCCCTTAAACTAGATAGCAATTACTATTGTGAAAAGTATTAAAACTCGCTCCTGTAAAATCAGAGCTTCAGGAAAAATAAACTTAAAACATGCATCACCCACACAAAATCTTTAGGATAAAAACAAAAAGCTACTGCGGATGCTGGAAATCCAAAACAAAAACAGAATTACCTGGAAAAACTCAGCAGGTCTGGCAGCATCGGCGGAGAAGAAAAGAGTTGATGTTTCGAGTCCTCATGACCCTTCAACAGAACTGAGTAATATTAGGAGAGGGGTGAAATATAAGCTGGTTTAAGGTGGGGGGGTGGGGGGAGAGAAGTTGCAGGGGGGGGGTGGGGTGTGGTTGTAGGGACAAGCAAGCAGTGATAGGAGCAGATAATCAAAAGATGTCACAGACAAAGGAACAAAGAGGTGTTGAAGATGCTGATATTATCTAAACGAATGTGCTAAATAAGAATGGATGGCAGGACACTCAAGGTACAGCTCTAGTGGGGGTGGTGTGGAAAGACTGCCAGGGCATTAAAGGTATAGATTTAAAACTAATGGAAATAGGTGGGAAAAGAAAAATCTATATAAATTATTGGAAAAAAACAAAAGAGAGGGGGAAGAAACGGAAAGGGGGTGGGGATGGAGGAGGGTGTTCAAGATCTAAAGTTGTTGAATTCAATATTCAGCCCGGAAGGCTGTAAAGTGCCTAGTCGGAAGATGAGGTGCTGTTCCTCCAGTTTGCATTGGGCTTCACTGGAACAATGCAGCAAGCCAAGGACAGACATGTGGGCAACAGATAGCCAAACAACAGCACTACCCCCTGAACCTCCCACTCCTCAGGACAGCGAATCAATGGAGGAGGAGGCAGCAGTGGAAAAGCAGCAGGGGGAGTGGCAGACGGTGAAGAGAGCCAAAA
Organism: Cetorhinus maximus; assembly: GCF_964194155.1. Classification (NCBI taxonomy): domain Eukaryota; kingdom Metazoa; phylum Chordata; class Chondrichthyes; order Lamniformes; family Cetorhinidae; genus Cetorhinus; species Cetorhinus maximus. The sequence continues at coordinate 99,027 of NW_027596432.1, read as the reverse complement.
GGAAGAAGGAGCGAAGAAGAAGCAAAGCCACTTCCCAGACAAGTGGCAAGAGGCATCTCCCATCCGACATGGATGACAAAGGCAGCAGCTCTTCGGATGAAGAAGTGCCAGGGCGGCACCGACAGAAGAAGCGGCAAAGCTCCAGGGCATTGGAGGACGAGACACCCGAGCTCCAGAACATTGAAGACAACGAGGAGACCAGCGCACCCCAACTTTGCCTGCAACCTGAGGAGGCCAGTGCACCACAGCCCCAGGAATCTGGGAGCAGTGAGGCAATCATGGCACCCCAGCTCCGGGAAGCCGGGAACAGCAACGCCCCAGAGGGGGTGAGTTTTGGAGAAGCTTCTCCAGCAAAGGTCATCTCAAAACCCGCTCTCTACGCGAACCCCCAGATGCCACCTGAGCAGAACACTGCCAAGGAGAACTACCTCAGCCCATCCAAAGTGAAGCAATTTGAGCTCACTACGATTATGAAGGAGCAGACTAAAGGTCTGGGACTCTCAGAGACAACGGGTTTGGTAGGAGAATAAATGCTTTAAAATGGGTTTAAAGATTGTATCCATAAATGTGCGTAGCATTAAATCTACTACGCGATGTGTTGCGACCTTGGACTACCTTGCCAAGGTCAAAGCTGACCTGTTGTTTCTGCAGGAGTGTGCAATACCGCACCTCAGCTCCTACAGGCAATGGTCACAATGGTGGTCCCACAGGCCATCGATCTGGTCGGGCGGAAACGACTCTCGTTCCTCCGGCCTGGGTATTCTGCTGCGGGGAGGCAACTTCACCGTCTCCGAGGTTAAGGAGGTGGTGGGCGGGCGCCTCCTCGTAGCAGACGTAATGTACAAGAACGCTCTACTCCAGTTAATTAATGTGTACGCCCCGTCACAAGGGGCCGAGCGGCTGGAGGTTTTTCAGCAGCTCCCACTGCTGCTGGCGACCTCCAGGCCGGCCATTCTGGGCGGTGACTTCAACTGCATCATCGATGCGGCTGGACGATCCAGCAGGGCCGACAGCAGATTGGACGCCACGTCCAGATCCCTGATGGAAACAGTTAAGGATGCCAAGCTGCACGACGTCTTCAGCAACCCTGCAGATGGAGCGCAGCGTAGATACACCTGGTCGCGGCCAGACGGGTCCATTCGTTCCAGGATAGACTTCCTGTTTGTGTCCCGTGCATTCACAGTCAGATCCACCGACGTCAAGCCGGTGTTTTTCTCTGACCACTGCCTCCTACTGGCGGACTGCCACTTAGAGAAAGACCTGAGGGTGGGCAGGGGGGCATAGAAGCTAAACGAGCAACTGCTGACCCCAGAGAACATTGAGGAGCTCAAAAGGGATTACAAAGGTTGGAGAACCGTGAAACCCCTCTTTGAGTCCCTGACACACTGGTGGGAAGCGATCAAGGGAAACATCAAGAGGTTTTTCATCCTCAAAGGCACCCAGAAAGCTAGAAAGGAACAGAGGGAAATGTCTCGACTCCAGAAAAACATGCAGAATCTGCTCCGGCTGCAGTCGATGGGGGTCGATGTCAAGGAGGGACTCCAAGAGGTGAAGAGCCAGCAAGCCTCGCACTTTGCCTCGGAGGCCTCCAAGATCATCTTACGTTCCAGAGTCCGCTCCGTGGAGCAGGATGAGATGTGCTCACGTTTCTTCTTCCAAAAGGTACACAGAGAGAGCTCTGTGATCAGCAGCCTGAAGGAAGAAGACGGCTCAGTAAAGTCATCGCAGTCCGACATTTTGAGGATCAGCAAATCCTTTTATGCCGGATTGTATGACGTGAAGCCCACAGACAGCATGGCCTCCCAGTCCTTCCTGTCCTCTATCACGGAGGTCTTAGACAACAGTACGTGGGAGAGCCTGGACAAACCGCTAACTTTTGATAAACTGACTAAGGCCCTTGAGTCCTTCGAGAAGAGTAAAACTCCCGGAAGCGACGGCTTGCCGGCGGAGTTGTATTCGGCTCTGTGGGACTTGATCGGCCCAGACCTGCTAGAAGTGTACGAGAGTATGCTCCTGGCCGGCAGTATGTCAGAATCCATGAGGAAAGGCATTATCACCCTCATCTACAAGCACAAGGGGGAAAGGGAGGAAATTAGAAATTGGTGACCCATTTCACTGATGAATGTGGACTATAAGATTCTGTCCAAGGTCATCGCCAATCGGGTCAAATCCATTCTGGAATTGGTGATTCACCCTGACCAGACCTGCACTGTGCCAGGCAGGAAGATCTCTGACAGCCTCGCGCTGCTCGGGGATACGATTGCCTATGTACAGGACAGGGGTGTGGATACCTGCCTCATCAGCTTGGATCAGGAGAAGGCCTTTGACAGAATATCGCACACCTACATGGTGGATGTGCTCTCCAAAATGGGGTTTGGGGAGGGAATTCGAAATTGGATCCAACTGCTCTACACTAACATCAGTAGCGCAGTCTCAATCAATGGGTGGGAAACAGATAGCTTTCCGATTAAATCTGGAGTCAGGCAGGGCTGTCCTCTCTCGCCTGTTCTTTTCGTGTGTTGCATAGAACCCTTTGCCGAGTCCATCAGGAAGGATCCGGGCATAAGAGGAGTGACAATCCCAGGCAGTGGAGGCACTCAGGTAAAAGCCTCCCTGTACATGGATGATGTCGCCGTCTTCTGCTCGGATCCGCTGTCGGTGCACAGACTGATCCACATCTGCGACCAGTTCGAACTGGCCTCGGGAGCCAAGGTAAATCGTGGGAAGAGCGAGGCCATGTTCTTTGGGAACTGGGCTGACCAATCCTTTGTCCCCTTCACTGTCAGGGCTGGCAGCCTGAAGGTGCTGGGGATATGGTTCGGAGGGACCAGGGCATGCGTTAGAAACTGGAAGGAGCGAGTGTCTATGGTGAAAAGGAAACTGGGCATGTGGGAGCGACGCTCCCTCTCCATTGCGGGTAAGAACCTGGTCATCAGGTGTGAGGCACTCTCGCTGTTGCTGTACGTGGCGCAGGTCTGGCCCATTCCAGACTCCTGCGCGATGGCGATCACTCGAGCCATCTTCCGCTTTATCTGGAGGTCAAAAATGGATTGTGTCCGCAGGGACGCGATGTACAAGCCTCTAGATAAAGGGGGAAAAAACGTGCCCAACATTGCCCTCATACTGATGGCCACCTTTGTGTGTGGCTGCATCAAGCGGTGCGTAGACCCTCAGTACGCAAACACCAAGTGTCACTATGTGCTGAGGTTCTACCTGTCCCCGGTGTTGTGAAGGATGGGTCTGGCCACACTGCCGCGGAACGCTCCAAGTAGTTGGACCGTGCCGTACCACCTGTCCCTCGTGGAAAAATTTATCCAGAAAAACACCTTTGACCACAAGTCCATCAGTCAGTGGTCAGCACGTAATGTCTTAGAGGCCCTGAGGGAAAAGGAGAGGGTGGATCCTGTGGGATGGGTCCCCGAGCAGACTGTCAAAGTCATTTGGCAGAATGCCTCATCGCCAGAACTTTCCAACAAGCACCAAGACGTAGCTTGGCTGGTGGTGAGAAAGGCCCTCCCCGTCAGATCCTTCCTATGTGCCAGGAGTCTCACCCCCTCTGCACGTTGCCCTCGAGGTTGCTGTGGTGGGGAAGAGACCGTTGTTCACCTCCTTGTGGATTGTGCCTTTGCAAAGAAGGTCTGGAGAGAGATGCAGTTGTTGCTGTCGAGGTTCATCCCGAGCAGTTCTGTGACACAGGACTCTGTGCTCTACGGGCTGTTCCCAGGGACACACACCGAGACAAACATCAACTGCAGCTGGAGGATCATCAACTCGGTGAAAGACACGCTTTGGACTGCCCGAAACTTGTTTGTCTTCCAGCACAAAGAGTTGTCCCCGACCGAGTGTTGCGGACTGGCACAATCCAAAGTCCAGGACTACGTGCTGAGGGACGCACTAAAGCTTGGGGCAGCTGCCGCAAAGGCGCAATGGGGAAGGGTCACTGTCTAAGACCTTTCTGCCACAGCACACCGAGGGGCTGGGAACTGTTTAAACCCCCTCAGGCTGTACAGCTCAAAATGAAAGGCTGTAAATGATTGTAATATTGTTTATACTGATGCACCTGGTGATACATTTTGTAAAAGTTGAACCGGATTGTACCCTTGTAATGGTGTTTTTGAAATGGTTTGGAATGTGTTTGAAGATATTTTATGAATAAAGTATATTTTTGCAAAAAAAAATGTGGGCAAGAGAGCAGGGTGGGGTGTTAAAATGGCAAGCGACAGGGAGGTTTGGGTCTTTCTTGCGCACAGACCGCAGGTGTTCTGCAAAGCGGTCGCCCACTTTACGTTTGGTCTCTCCAATGTAGAGGAGACCGCATTGGGAGCAACGAATGCAGTAGACTAAGTTAGGGGAAATGCAAGTGAAATGCTGCTTCACTTGAAAGGAGTGTTTGGGCGCTTGGATGGTGAGGAGAGAGGAAATGAAGGGGCAGGTGTTGCATCTTCTGCGTGGGCATGGGGAGGTGCCATAGGTGGGGGTTGAGGAGTAGGGGGTGATGGAGGAGTGGACCAGGGTGTCCCGGAGGGAACGATCCCTACAGAATGCCGCTGGGGGGGGTGAAGGGAAGATGTGTGTGGCGGTGGCATCATGCTGGAGTTGGCAGAAATGGCGGAGGATGATCCTTTGAATGCGGAGGCTGGTGGGGTGATAAGTGAGGATAAGGGGGACCCTATCATGTTTCTGGAAGGGAGGAGAAGGCTTGAGGGCAGATGCGCAGGAGATGGGCCGGACACGGTTGAGGGCCCTGTCAACGACCGGGTGAAAAACCTCGGTTAAGGAAGAAGGAGGACATGTCAGAGGAACTGTTTTTGAAGGTAGCATCATCAGAACAGATGCGACGGAGGCGAAGGAACTGAGAGAATGGGATGGAGTCCTTACAGGAAGCAGGGTGTGAGGAGCTGTAGTCGAGGGAGCTGTGGGAGTCAGTAGGCTTGTAATGGATATTTGTGGACAGTCTATCACCAGAAATTGAGACAGAGAGGTCATGGAAGGGAAGGGAAGTGTCCAACCTCCACCCTCCATCATTTTCACATGGTCCATCCCTGACACTTCCCTTCCCTTCCTTGACCTGTCTGTCTCAATTTCTGGTGCTAGACTGTCCACCAATATCCATTACAAGCCTACCGACTCCCACAGCTACCTTGACTACAGCTCCTCACACCCCGTTTCCTGTAAGGACTCCATCCCATTCTCTCAGTTCCTTCACCTCCGTCGCATCTGTTCTGATGATGCTACCTTCAAAAACAGTTCCTCTGACATGTCCTCCTTCTTCCTTAACCAAGGTTTTCCACCCACGGTCATTGACAGGGCCCTCAACTGTGTCCGGCCCATCTCCCGCGCATCCGCCCTCACGCCTTCTCCTCCCTCCCAGAAACATGATAGGGTTCCCCTTGTCCTCACTTATCACCCCACCAGCCTCCGCATTCAAAGGATCATCCTCCGCCATTTCTGCCAACTCCAGCATGATGCCAACACCAAACACATCTTCCCTTCACCCCCCCCGGCGGCATTCGGTAGGGATCATTCCCTCCGGGTCACCCTGGTCCACTCCTCCATCACCCCCTACTCCTCAACCCCCACCTATGGCACCTTCCCATGCCCACGTAAAAGATGCAACACCTGCCCTTTCACTTCCTCTCTCCTCACCGTCCAAGGGCCCAAACACTCCTTTCAAGTGAAGCAGCATTTCACTTGCATTTCCCCTAACTTAGTCTACTGCATTCGTTGCTCCCAATGCGGTCTCCTCTACATTGGAGAGACCAAACGTAAAGTGGGCGACCGCTTTGCAGAACACCTGCGGTCTGTCCGCAAGAAAGACCCAAACCTCCCTGTCGCTTGCCATTTTAACACTCCACCCTGCTCTCTTGCCCACATGTCTGTCCTTGGCTTGCTGCATTGTTCCAGTCAAGCCCAACGCAAACTGGAGGAACAGCACCTCATCTTCCGACTAGGCACTTTACAGCCTTCTGGACTGAATATTGAATTCAACAACTTTAGATCTTGAACTCCCCCCTCCATCCCCACCCCCTTTCCGTTTCTTCCCCCTCCCTTTTGTTTTTTCCAATAATTTATATAGATTTTTCTTTTCCCACCTATTTCCATTATTTTTAAATCTATACCTTTAATGCCCTGTTAGTCTTTCCACTCCATCCCCACTACAGCTGTACCTTGAGTGTCCTGCCATCCATTCTTAATTAGCACATTCTCTTAGATAATATCAGCACCTTCAACACCTCTTTGTTCCTTTGTCTGTGACATCTTTTGATTATCTGCTCCTATCACTGCTTGCTTGTCCCTAAACCCCGCCACCACAACCCCCCCCACCCCCCCACAACTTCTCTCCCCCCACCTCCCCCACCTTAAACCAGCTTATATTTCACCCCTCTCCTAATATTACTCAGTTCTGTTGCAGGGTCATGAGGACTCGAAACGTAAAATCTTTAGGAAGTGCACATATTCTCTCAGGAAGCTTCCCACATCGTACTTTGCATCCCCCATTCACAGCTGAACAACTCGAAAGCTAAATCAAAACGTGTGTGCTTTTTAAAAAAAATGAAGCAAGAAAATAACTCGAGTCCTGAGTCTCAAATCTTTCTTCAAGGTATCTTTTCAAACAGCTGTAAGTAAAACTCAAGAAGCAAGCGAATTTTCACATTAAAAAAAACATTTTAACTTAAGACTAAAGTTTGAATCTCGTGACTCAAAAAGCAGTCCTCACACATTATAGGGGAGACAGAGGGATTTCTCGACTGTTCACTTACAGAGCAATCAAAGGGACAGAGTTTAGAACTAAAGCCACATCTCTCCTAAGTGCCATTTCTCACTAACCTCCCTAGAGGACCCCTATCTCTCTCTCTCTCTCTCTCTCTCTCTCTCCAGAACAAAATGTTTTAGTGATTTAGATCTGTTCTATTTCATAAGTTCCACCTAAACTACATGCAGGACCTGGACACCGAAGGTTTATCAGCCTTTAGTGCAGTAAACTTGAGTTCTGATCGCAACGTTTTCGTTACCCGTTACCCTGTTCTAACTGGCAAGTTTCAATGTAGCACTTACATAATTATTCCCTTATTTCCTTCCGTCTGTGTTTCCCACCAGTCCTTATGCTTGTCTGCAGTCCATGACGGATCCCAGGCTTCCTTGGTCATTTTACTAATTATCTTTTTATTTCTATTCTCTAAAAGGTCAGTGAGTGACCCTGCGGGTCCCCAGCACTCTGCGGTTTTATCTGCCATGGCTGATGTGTTTGTATTTGGACTATCACTACTCTCTTGCAGGAAGCGGACATCCTATTGCTTTGCCCTATGATCGTTCTGGTTTGCTGTGGAAAACAGGCCTCCCCCTGTTTTACCCAATGGCCATTCATCACCTCGCGCCTTGGTTTAGTCCAGGAACAACTAAGTTTACCCAAGGAGCTGACTCTGATTGACCCCAGGTGTAATTATGTTTACCCAAGGAGCCAACCCTGGTTTACCCCAGGAATACCCATGTGCTGCATGCTGCACCGTCTTTAGTTACTTCACCCACAGACTCCTCTCGTTCAGATTCTCCAATCGGCCCACCAGCTTTCCATATCGAACATTGACCTCCCTATCTAACGGGTGGTAAAATAAACATGCTCGCCCAACCATTGATGTCAACGCTTGACCTGGAGTTAGTGCCCAATGTTACAAGGATCCTGCCGACTATGCCAATTGTTCTGGAGAAAAAGTAGCCAGTCTAGAGTCTGTGAGGTTCAAGTAAGTGAGATGTTTGAGAGGTGGTCCCAAGTCAACCAAGGGAAATGTCGCAAAATTTCACCGGTTACAGCATCTTTTATGATTCTTGCTGCCAGATATTACTACTAGACTTTTTTTTAAACAGTTGCTGATAGCTACAGGATCTTGATAAACAACTACTAATGGCTACAGGATTTTGTTAAACAGCCACCAATGGCTAACCATTCTGATACATTCAATGCCTGGTGGGTTTCTTTGGCCTGACCAGTGAGACAATAGAGAAAGTACAGGTGATTATCTCACCTTTCGGCTTGGAATTCTCTGGCCTGCCTGGGACTGAATTCCCTTTGTTCCCTTCATGTTTGCACAGGCTGTGAACTGTTCCAGTATGTCAAGTATCCCATGCTGCCCCTGCATCTACTCTGAGGTTATTAATGTATATATATTTTAATACCAATCCTAACTGCCCCCACTTCACTTCCTCATGTGTTTATCAAGTTCCTTGAGTGTATTTATACTGGAATCATAGAATGGTCACAGCACAGAAGGAGGCTATTCAGCACATTGCCTCTGTGTCAGTTCTCTGCAACAGGTACTCAGCTAGTCCCGCTCCTCCAACTTTTCCCTGTAGCCCTGTAAAATCTTTTCTCATCAGATAATTATCCAGTTCCCTTTTGAATCTGCCTCCACCACAAGTTCAGGCAGTGCATCCCAGGTCCAAACCAATTGTTACAATAAGGAAGATTTTCCTCATGTCACCTCTGATTCTTTTGTTAATCGTTTTAGGATTCTCGATCTTCTGCCGATGGGATTAGTTGCTCTCCATTTGCGCTACCTAGACCCCTCAAGATTTTGAATACATCTAATAAATCTCCTCTTAATCTTCTCTTCTCCAAGGAGAATAGCCCTAACTTCACCAATCTATCCACTTAACCGAAGCCTCTCATCCTCGGGACCATTATCGTAAATCTTTTCTGCACCCTTTCTAAAACCTTCACATCCTTCCTGTTGAGGCTGAACCAGTGTGCTATGAAGATTCATAACGTACTTGCTTTTGTACTCTGTGCCCCTATTTATAAAAACCAGGATTCAGTATAATTTATTAACTGCTTTCTCAAACTGTCCTGCCATCTTCAATGATTTATGCACATATACACCCAGGTCCCCCTGCATTTCCTTTAGAATTGTACCCTTTATTTTCTGCCACCTCTCCTCATTCTCCTGACCACAATGTATCACTTCACACTGCTCTTCATTAAATTTCATCTGCCACATGTCTGCCCATTCCACCAGCCTGTCTATTTCTTCTTGCAGTCTATCACTATTCTCCTCACAGTGCACAAGACATCCAAGTCTTGCATCATCTTCAAATTTTGAAATTGTGCCCTGTGCACCCAGGTCTAGGTTATTAATATAAATCAATGAAAGCAGTGGCCCCTCTATATACCATCCCCCAGGTAAGTAGGTAAGATTTTCTGTAATTCATGGCCTGAATTTTTCACCCGTTGGTCGCGCGCAGGGGCGGGCGGGAAATGGGCCACCAACCATGATTGGCCCCCAACCGTGATTTCATACTGCCTGGCCAATTAATGGCCAGCCAACGTGAAGCACATGCTGAGAAAGGCTCAGCACTTTCGGTGGGGGCGGGAAGAGGGCGGGCACTAACGTCACTGCGGGCAGGGGCAAGCGCTTCCAGTGAGCTCCCTGAAGGCAGCTTCCCCAGGGAGCTGCAGACCTCCACAGGATAAACAAAATAACAAAAACGCTGCAAAATGTGTCCATGCAGCACAACCAAGCACCTGAAGGCATATCTCATTAAAAAAAAACAATCCCCAGATATCTCATTTTATTTTATTTCCCCATGGAGATTTCATCCCACCCTGGATCGAGGTTTCAGCAAAAATATAAAGGCCGTCTGGCCGCTTGGCCCGTCTGCCAACCATAAAAGTGGGCGAGCCACGAAAAATCACTTTCAAGTGCCTCCTTCATGTTTTTAATAGGCTTGAATTAAATAATTAAAATGTTGCATAATGAAATTCTAGCTATGCTAAAGACTAATGATTCAAAATATCACATGGTTCAAAATAAAATGCTTACTGGCACTAATAACTTTCATTTCGAAAGCACAGTTTACTGATGCTTGGGGACTCAAATGATTAATACATAGGAAAACAGGCAAACGTTCAGCAGGTCAGGCGCCAACTGCGGAGTGTGAAAAAGAGTTAATATTTCAGGCCAATGATCTTTCAACAGATCTCAAATCATAAATCAGCACTGTCTGCAAAGCCTATGGGACTCTGCATTAATGCAGCACCTTTCATGAGCCTCAAGTTCAAGTTACTTATGTCTCCTTCTGGCCCAGTTTGATCCTGTCTGCCACCACTGTCCACCTCCCAACCATGCTGCATTCTCTATTCCAAAGCAAAATGCTGCGGAAACTGGAAACCTGAAATGGAAACAGAACATGCCGCGTTCAGCAGGTCAGACAGCAACTGTGGAGTGTGAAAAAGAGTTAATATTTCAGGCCAGTGATCTTTCAACGGATCTCAAATCATAAATCTGCACTGTCTGAAAACACTGTCTGAAAACCCTGTGACTGAATTTAGGATGGGTGTACTCCTAATTCCAGCTCCCCTCCCTCTTCCCGACTGTAACCCACTGGGAAGCAGGCACCATCCCAGGGATTTCAAGCACTCAGAACTTGCTTGTGAAGGTGGGTCCAGGTTGCCCTTGAAATGAATGCTGAGAATGGTTCTCTGAATTTTTAAAATCTGCAAATAATTGGACATTTAAACAGGGCTGTTGTACGATATTTTGAGGTATACTTGTACTTGAGATTCAGCTGAAATACACCTACTATTAGAGGCAAAGTAGACAGCGGAACAGAAGAAATTAGAAGGGAGAGAGAAAAGGGTCAGAATGAATTAGCGAAGATTGAGGTCCACAGGAAAGAAGTAGCCTCAGAGAGATGTCACCTCCCAGTGGGTAAAAATAATAATTGCTAAGTAGGCATAATAAATGCTACATAAATGGTGCAAATACTCCACATTCTAAAAGAATTTACCTCCCTGGTTTAAAATTAATCTGCTGTTGAAGCCTCAATTTACTGGAGGTTCAAACATTCGTACCGATTGAGGAAGTTCTGACCATGTTTGTGAAAGTGCGCGTATGGGTTGAAACTGTCCAAGAACTGTACAGACGATTTGCTCAACATAGACACTGACACCCGAGGAGGACAATTTCTAAAGATGCCAGCTAATATTTGGAACTGTTTTTTACCTCTCAAACGTTTTGTGCGGCTGCTCCTCCACCAGCAACACCATTCCCCCCACACCCCACCCCTTCAATCGGAGGTTGAGACCACCGGAACGGAGGGAAAGGAAGGTGTTGACATCGATTCCAGTTCCCCATCTGTTGGGCCTTTGACTCGGACTCAGTTTAGTTCTGTAGATGACCTTGCTGAGCTGTGTGGGATGTGCGAGGAGACCCTGAGACACACGGCAGCGGGAAAGACGGGAAAGAACCTGAATGAGTGCAGCTCCCACGACACCCAAGAAGCTGGGCACCATCCAGGACAAAGCAGCCCGCTTGATTGGTACCACATCCACAAGCATTCACTCCCTCCACCACCGATGCACAGTAGCAGCAGTGTGTACCATCTACAGAAACTCACCAAGGCTCCTTAGACAGCACCTTCCACACCCGCAAGCATTACCATCTAGAAGGACAAGGGCAGCAGATACATGGGAACACCACCATATGGAAGTTCCCCTCCAAGGCACTCACTATCCTGACTTGGAAATATATCGTGATTCCTTCACTGTCGCTGGGTCAAAATCCTAGAGCTCCCTTCCTAACAGCAGGGTGGGTGTACCTACACCACATGGACTGCAGCAGTTCAAGAAGGCAGCTCACCACCACCTTCTCAAGGGCAATTAGGGATGGGCAATAAATGCTGGCCTTACCCAGTGATACCCACAGGCTGTAAATGAATAGCAAAAAAGACAGGCTGTGAGGCCAGCTCATGGCTCTGTAATAGGACCAGTCAGTGTGAGATATAACCATCCCAGAAAAAGGGGATTTAGGTTGTGAGAGAACCCTTTGGGTGGGGGTGCAAATTGATGTGTGCGGGGAGATGGGTGGAGAAGATTGGGAGGGGGGACGGGATTGGGACTGCGGGAGAGAGATTCGGACTTTTGGGAGAGATTGGGATTAGGCGTAGGGAGAAATTGGGACTGGGGCTGGGGAGAGATTGGGACTGTGGGTGGGAGAAATTGGGACTGGGGGTGGGGAGAGATGGGGATTGGAGGTGGGGAGAGATTGGGACTGGGGGTGGGGAGAGACTGGGACTGTGGGTGGGAGAGATTGGGACTGGGGGTGGGGAGAGATGGGGACTGGGGGTGGGGAGAGACTGGGACTGGGGCTAGGGAGAGATTGGGACTGGGGGTGGGGAGAGATTGGAACGGGGTGTGGGGAGAGATTGGGACTGGGGGTGGGGAGAGATTGGAACGGGGTGTGGGGAGAGATTGGGACTGGGGCTGGGGAGAGATTGGGACTGTAGGGGAGAGATTGGGACTGGGGGTGGGGAGAGATTGGGATTGTAGGGGAGAGATTGGCACTAGGGGTGGGGAGAGATTGGGACTGGGGGTGGGGAGAGATTGGGAGGGGGTGTGGGGAGAGATTGGGAGGGGGTGTGGGGAGAGATTGGGACTGGGGGTGGGGAGAGATTGGGACTGGGGGTGTGGAGAGATTGGGACTGGGGGTGGGGAGAGATTGGGACTGGGTGTGGGGAGAGATTAGGACTGGGGGTGTGGAGAGATTGGGACGGGGTGTGGGGAGAGATTGGGACTGTAGGGGAGAGATTGGGACTGGGGGTGGGGAGAGATTGGGACGGGGTGTGGGGAGAGATTGGGACTGTAGGGGAGAGATTGGGACTGGGGGTGGGGAGAGATTGGGACTGGGGGTGGGGAGAGATTGGGAGGGGGTGTGGGGAGAGATTGGGACTGGGGGTGGGGAGAGATTGGGACTGGGGGTGTGGAGAGATTGGGACTGGGGGTGTGGAGAGATTGGGACTGGGGGTGTGGAGATATTGGGACTGGGGCTGGGGAGAGATTGGGACTGGGGGTGGGGAGAGATTGGGACTGGGGATGGGGAGAGATGGGGACGGGGTGTGGGGAGAGATTGGGACTGGGGGTGGGGAGAGATTGGGACTGGGGATGGGGAGAGATTGGGACTGGGGGTGGGAGAGATTGGGACTGTAGGGGAGAGATTGGGACTGGGGTGTGGGGATAGATTGGGACTGTAGGGGAGAGATTGGGACTGGGGTGTGGGGAGAGATTGGGACTGGGGGTGGGGAGAGATTAGGACTGGGGGTGGGGAGAGTTTGGGATTGGGGGTGGGGAGAGATTGGGACTGTAGGGGAGAGATTGGGACTGGGGGTGGGGATAGATTGGGACTGTAGGGGAGAGATTGGGACTGGGGGTACTACGGTCCCACAGAATTCAATGGGCCTTTGAAATGCTCGCTGTATTTTACTGCTCCCCCCCGCCCAACACCACTGACCACGATGGGGCTATAAAACTCCTCCCGACGAGGGCTTTTGGAGCGCAGGCTACTGGAGAGAGAAATGCAATTGAGTGAATCTGGAGTGCGGCAGCTCCTTATAGCGACACACACACAGCAGTCGTTTTTTGAATGAAAGTGATTGGGAGAGAGGAACTGACACGTCTGCTCCGGCATGTTAATGGCCACTAACTCTTCAAATAAATTGGCCAGACATTTCCTTCCCTCCACACATCCACACTAACCAATCAGTTCTCAAAACACACAGTCACTCTGTTTCTGCTGATGGATTGTGCCAAGTTTCGGTTACACGGGCAGTTACCTGGTTCCTCTGTCTCATGTCTCATTAATGTCAGAACAGCATTTGCAAAGTTTTAATCCAAAGTTACAATTCCATGAGCTCTACACCACTCTTTCCTAAGCATTTGAAGTGACAGAAAAAGAAATGATTGGATGTTTATAAAACTATATAAATTCACAAAGACCAAGCCATGGCATGGATCGATTGATAAGAATGATGGGAGGTATAAAGGTTGGCAGGCAGAATAAAGCAACATAGTTAGGTTTTGTCCTCGCAACAGCTCCGAGATGGGTTTTAGTGGCCTTTTGTACAAATGTTAGAATGTCTCAATCATTGTACATGGGTCCTCTTAACATTCTTAGTGCAAAGTGGGTGATGTCAATTGACTTCAGTGTAAAGTTAAATCAGAGGCTATAATGGGCAGCTGCTGAGATATCACCCAGCCTCCCTGAGAGTTAAGATTATCCCCAGTGTCTGCCTAGATAACCCTTAGGGGAAAAAAACTCCCCTGCTCTTCTTCAGAATAGTGCTGTGGGATCTTTTACATCTACCTGAGAGGGAGCCTCGGCCTACTATCACATCCTGAAAGATGGCACCTTTGATAGTGCAGCACTCCCTCAGTACTGCATGGGAGTGTCAGTCAGGATTATGTGCTCAGTCCTCTGGAGGCCACAGGCTTAAATTCAAGACCACAACCAGTGTGCTAGCACAGCAGCACTCGACAATGTGTGCTCCCGGTGTCCAGGTCAACATTTATCTCCCAACTAACGCGTAAAACAAATTATCTGCTCATTATCACTGAATTGTTACAGCGTAGAAGGAGGCCATTCAGCCCATTGTGTCTGTACCAGCTCTCCGAATGAGCAATTCCCTTAGCACCATTCTCCCACTTCCCCCCACCTCCCCCCGTAACCCTGCCCATTATCCCTTTTCATATAACAGTCTTTTGAATGCTTCGATTGAACAATTGCTGTTTATGGGATCTTGCTGTGCATAAATTGGCTGCCGCGTTTCCTACATTATAACAGTGACCAAACTTCAAGAGTACCTCACTGGCTGTAAAGCACTGTGAGACCTCCCAAAGTTGTGAAAGGTGCCACATAAACACAAGGGTATTGTTTTTAATATCTTTGATGGCTTAACGTGCTGGTTGATGAGGGATTATTTCCACTGGCTGACTTTCTGGGGTTTTCTCATTGTTTCGAAGCTGCAGCAGTTTATTGATTGAAGCACTATCGATGCTGCCACGTCTCTGCTGTGACCTTCCCTTGGGATAGTTCAAAATTAGCCAGTTTGGTCTCTGTTGACTTCATGTTGAGACGAGGTGCTGTGTTTAACATGAGAGCAGTGTGATTGTGTGGGTTGTTTTCTGAGATGATAATCTAGCAGAGTGAACACCCCCCCTATACCTTGACACGAAGCGCCTGATGTTCACTGTGCTGAAATCAGTTGGAGAAATGGGGTAGTAATCCTGCTTCTAACACTGGGCTAAAGGTCAAATCAGTTCTTTTACTATTCTTTCACTGGGGTGTGGGTGTTCCTGTCAAGCATGTGTTGCCCATCCCAAATTGCCTTCACCCCCAGGCCAGTTCAGCCACATTGTTGGGGTTGGAGTCACATGTAGGCCAGACCAGACCAGGTAAGGGTGGCAGATTCCCTTACCTAAAGGCACATTAGTGAACCAGATGGGGTTTTGTTTATGACAACTGAGACCAACTTTTAAAAAAATATTCTAGATTTATTTAATTTAAATTCCACCAGCTGCTGTGGTGAGATTTGAACCCATATTCCCTCTCCCCACCCCCACCCCCACCCCCACCCACACCCACACCCACCCCCACTTCTCTCCTCCTCCCCTCCCCAGACCTTAGGATTACTAGCGCTGTGACATTACCACTGCACCACCATCTCCCCCACCAATGATCTGGCAGATAGCAAAGTAACATCGCTTCTAAACCATAAACCAAGGCACGTAATCTTTCCTCTGCCACTCCCAACGCCGACTAACAGTGCTTTCCATGACCGGACAGGATCACAGTGCTAGCCTGCTGCACAAAGATCCCCGGGCAGAATGCTGCTTGCTGAAACACAAGCACTAACTTCCAAACTTGCAGCTGTGTTGTACAGCTGAAGGATGATTCAAGCTGCGGTTTCCTTGCTGGGAAGTAGAAATTATTATTCTTGGCTGAGGGACAACTCATTCCTGCAACCCCACATGGGGTGGGGAGGGGGAAAAGTGCAGAAGTGGAAAAAGCCTGTGTTTGTATAGTGCCCTTCATGGCCTCAAGCACTTTACAGCCAATGGAATACTTTGAAATGGAGTCACTGATATAAAGGAGGAAATACAGCAGTGTTATGCGCACAGCAAGCTCCCACAGACAGCAATGTGGCAATGGCCAGGTCATCTGTTTGGGTGATACTGTTTGAGAGGTAAGTACGGGCTGGGACACTGGGGATACTCCTCTTCTTTGAAATAGTGCCTTTTACGTCCACCCAGACTGGCTGATGGGGCCTTGCTTAACGTCTCGTCCAAAAGAGAGCACCTCTGAGTGACAGTGCAGCACTCCCTCAGTGCTGCACTCGATCCTGCAGCAGTGATTCCTGTGCTCAGGTCTCTGGAGTGGAACCTGAACCCACAAACCTCCTGACTCAGAGGGCGAGAGTGTCACCAACTCAACCACGGCTCAACGAGAGGCGAGCAAAGTCTCAGGGGAGAAGAGAGTGCCAAATCGATACTAAACTCCCCGGGGTCTAATGCATCCAGTACAGTTGGTACTGAACGCGGAAGGTAATCCGATAATGAACAATACCTCCGAATGAGAAGGTTGTTCAGCCCCATTACCCCCCATCCACCACCACCCCCCCTGGAATTTACCCAAACCCACTGGGGGTGATTTTAACCGAACCACTCACTGGGAGACTGCCAGGATCATGGGCGGTGCAGGTCTACACCCCCTCTGCTGGAGTCAGTGAGGGCTTAAAGCCAGTGACATTGTGGATTTCTTGCCTGGAGTTAATGTTAAAATTACCCTGAGAGATCAGGGCGGATTAAACGACCTTGGGTTAAGTGGGGTGGTGGCAGAGTGGGAGTGTCAATGAGCTGATAATTCATGAGGCCCAGGTTAATAGGGACATGGGTTCAAATCCCACCACTACAGCAGCTGGGTAGGATTTAAATTCAATTCCTAAAATCTGGAATTATAGAATTAGTCTCAGTAATGGCTATTGTCAATGGCTGCCCAAAAAACCCCCATCTGGTTCACTTATGTCCCTTTAGGGGAAGGAAATCTGCTGTCCTTACCTGGCCTGGCCTACATGTGACTCCAAACCCACAGCATCTGCCTCTCTGAAATGGCCTTGCAAAAGCCTCTCAGTCCAAGGGCAATTAGGGATGGGCAACAAATGCTACCTGTGAAAGGATAACAAGGGTCTGATAGCCAATACCCCTTCTGTCAAATAAAACTCACTCACTTTCAACCTCTCAGCCCTAGAAACCAAGTTGGATCAGATTCTTGGGCAGAAGCCTCTGAGAGATCAGACTGTTACTTTGAGCTTTGGTACCGTCTGCGGTGGGTTAACTGGCAAGAGGCGGTCATGAAAGTGAAAGTAGTTTTTCTCTCTGTTGGAGGGGAGCGGTGGAAATGCTTAGTGCTGTTTCCAAGGCGGGAAAAAGCTCACAAAGAGAATGGCTTACAGCCGGCAGGTCCTGTGCCTGGCGGAGGAGCTGACCTGCTCCATCTGCCTCTCGCTGTTCGTGGAGCCCGTGAGGCTGGAGTGCGAGCACAACTTCTGCCGCCCCTGCATCAGCAAGTGCTGGGAGGCCGTGGGGGGCGACGTGTCCTGTCCCGAGTGCCGCCTGGTCTTCCCCAGCAGGGCGCTGAAGCAGAACCGTGTGCTGGCCAAACTGGTCGACAAGCTGCAGCGGCTGAAGCAGGAGCAGCGGCAACTGGAGCAGGAGCAGCAGCGGGAGCGGGCCAGCAGCCGGCACTGCTCGGAACACCAGGAGGGGCTCAAACTCTTCTGCCAGGAAGACCGGGAGTTGATCTGCCTCATCTGCAGAGATGAGCCCAGGCACTCAGGCCATAGCTTTCTGCCGCTGCGGCAGGCAGCCGCCACACACAAGGTGGGTTTGCCCTACACCCGGAGAGGGGGTCCCCCGCAGAACCGTACATTCGCTGGCAGAAAGGGCGTAGGGCTGGGCGGGGAACGGGGAGAGTCATGTTATCTGAATTCCCGAGGCAGGAATGTCACAGCATTCGGGTGTAACATGGATTGCACATCACTTCTGATCTGTCCGCCCCCTGCTTCAATGGGCTGGGAAATCGTGCAGAATGTGAATTAAAATCTTACAGCGTGTGAATTAAAATCCTGCAGAGTGTGAAATAAAATCCTGCAGAGCTTGAATCAAAATCCTGCAGAGCGTAAATCAAAATCCTGCAGAGCGTGAATCAAAATCCTGCAGCATGTGAATTAAAATCTTACAGCGTGTGAATTAAAATCCTGCAGAGTGTGAATTAAAATCCTGCAGTATGTCAATTAAAATCCTGCAGTGTGAAATAAAATCCTGCTGAGTGTGAATCAAAATCCTGCAGAGCGTGAATCAAAATCCTGCAGCATGTGAATTAAAATCTTACAGCGTGTGAATTAAAATCCTGCAGAGTGTGAAATAAAATCCTGCAGAGCGTGAATCAAAATCCTGCAGAGTGTGAAATAAAATCCTGCAGAGTGTAAATTAAAAACAGTTAAAGGGCCCCTCCCCCATCATCGCTCCCAGGATCAGGAACACTTAAAGGGGCCTCTCCCCCATCATCACTCCCGGCATCAGGAACAGTTAAAGGGGCCTCTCCCCATTCATCACTCCCGGGATCAGCAACAGTTAAAGGGGCCCCTACCCCAACATCACTCTCGGGATCAGCAACAGTTAAAGGGGGCCCTCCCCCACCATCACTCCCAAGGCTAGTAACAGTTAAAGGGGCCCCTCCCTCTCCATTGCACCATGAATCAGGAACAGTTAAAATTTGCCCTCAAGAACAACTGAATAAACGCCCCTTGTCCTCTGGGACTCAACAACTCACCCCAGAAGCATGCCCTGTCTGGCCTGAATTAACGCCCCATTCTGCACCTTCACCTGCTCCCTTGGGCGATGAGTGAAGCCTCCCCGATGAGTGATTGCCCACTAAAAGGTGGGCGGCGATCCTACACTATCGGGCCCCGGCTGTGATCTCCTCCTCCCCTCTCACCCGCTACCCTCACTCTCAAGCCAAAGCAGAGCCCCCGCCGTTCAGGCTGAGCATTGAGAAACGGTGGACTCGGGGACAACGGTCGATGCTGAGCTGGAGGGACACAGGACGCGGGTTGGACAGGGGTGCGAGAGGTCGGAGCACGGGGCCGCACTGCTGAATGAGTGCAGATTAAAACAGTTTGATTCACTCCCGTGACTGGGGTACTGTTGGCAAGCCCTGCATTTATGAGCCAACTCCCGCCCCCCGCCAGTGACTCTGATAAAAGCAAAATGCTGCGGATGCTGGAAATCTGAAATAAAGGCAGAAAATGCTGGAAAAACGCAGCAGGCCGGACAACAGCTGTGGACCCTGGCACTGACTCTGAGGGCAATGCCACCAAGTGGCTGCCCTGCCCCTTCGGGGGCTGTTCGGGGTCAATCCGCATTGTTGCAGGACTGGAGTCCTGGCCGGGTAAGGGCAGTGGCTCCCCTCCTCTCAGAGGCCTGAGGGACCCACGTCAAGTGTTTCAAAATGAAATCGCCACCAGCCGGGTCTCACGGAAAACCCACCTCAAATGAATCTGGGGTCGTGGCTCTCTGGCTATTGGCTGCCTGTCTCTCTCTCTCTCTCTCTCCACCCCCCCAGCCCGTGTTGGGGCGGCCTCCGCACACACTTTGGATTTTGGCCCATTGCAAGCAGTGGATTTTAACTGTACCCTTTCAACTTCCTCCAGCATGAGCTGAGTGAGATTTTGACAGTGGAAGAAGGGGAACAGAGGAAGAGGAGCCTCCTCATCGAGCAGCAACAGGAACAGATTTCCGCCCTGGAGGTACGTTTGACTCCACGGTGCCGCACTCTCGGAGGGAGTGGGGAGCTTGAAACCCTGCGGAGGGTGCATGCGTGCAACGGGCGATACTGGATCAGCCCATTGTGGAACTCTTGCCCTCCTCCCCGCCCAGCACTCTACAGACGGTTAACAATCCAAGCTAGGCCTAATTTAACCTCCTTACTTTACTCGCCATCTCGCTTCTTCTTTAGGAGCTTGGTGGATGCACTAAACTTTGGCCCTTCACCTCAATGTCTCCATTAAAAATAGGTTTGGACTGTTCCCTCTGGGTGGGGAACAGGTCACAGTCAGTGCCTGGGCAGCTCAATTTACACCTGATTTTCCTGTCCATTGATTCCCGTCTTTATTACCATTTCTAGAATAGTCTTGGCACTGATCATCACAACGATAACCCTCATTCATGCCTTTGTGACCTCCAGACTTGATCATTCCAACATACTCCTCACTTGTCTCCCACATTCTACTCTCATGAGGTAAGCGTGAGGTCATCCAAAACTCTGCTCCCTGTGTCTCCCAAGCCCTATTCACCTATCCCCCATTTTGTACTTGCTGACGTAAATTGGCTCCCGGTCAAGGAACATCTTGATTTTAAAGTTCACAACCTTGTTTTCAAGCCCATGGCCTTGCCCCCACCCAACACCCCCCCAACTCTGTAATTCTCCTCCAGCCCTACAACCCTCCAAGATATCTGCACTCCTCTAATTCTGCCCTCTATGTATTACCATCTATAATTGCTCCATCACTAGTGGCTATCCCTCAAGTTGTTTAGGCCCAAAATTCTCAAATTCCCTCCCTACACCTCTCTACCTCGCTTTCCTCCTTTAAGACACTCCTTAAAATCTACCTCTTTGACCAAGCGCTTGGTCATCTGACCTCATATCTCGTTGAGCGGCTCTCTGTCACACTTTGTTTTATCATGGTCCTGTGAAGCACCTCGAGACATTTCATGACACTAAAGGCGCTATCTAAATAAAAGTTATCGTTGATCATTAAAGGAGCAAAGTTCCTATTTCCACAGCTTTTAGCCAAAATTTGGAGACAATGCATTCAGTTTTCCGGTTACAAAATTCAGAAAGAAATTTCATTCTGAATCACATTCCCAATCATTTGTGTATTTCATTCACACAATCACAGGATCGCACAGTGCAGAAGAGGCCCTTCAGCCCATCAAGTCTGCACGGACACGTGAGAAACACCTGAGCTATCTACCTAATCCCATTTGCCAGCACTTGGCCCATAGCCTTGAATGTTATGACGTGCCAAGTACTCATCCAGGTACTTTTTAAAGGATGTGAGGCAACCCGCCTCCACCACCCTCCCAGGCAGTGCATTCCAGACCGTCACCACCCTCTGGGTAAAAAAGTTTTTCCCCACATCCCCGCTAAACCTCCTGCCCCTCACCTTGAACTTGTCCCCTCGTGACTGACCCTTCAACTAAGGAGAACAGCTGCTCCCTATCCACCCTGTCCATGCCCCTCATAATCTTGTACACCTCGATCAGGTCGCCCCCTCACTCTTCTCTGCTCCAACGAAAACAACCCAAGTCTATCCAACCTCTCTTCAGAACTTAAATGTTTCATCCCAGGCAACATTCTGGTGAATCTCCTCTACACCCCCTCCAGTACAATCATATCCTTCCTTTAATGTGGCGACCAGAACTGCACACAGTACTCCAGCTGTGGCCTCACCTGTCCCTGTCTCATTGTTTCAATTTGGTTTGAATCAGAGTTGAACGCACTTTCAGTTAAGTGCTGTAGTTTTGATTGGAGTTAGGACTGATGGAAGAATGACCCTGTTTCTTTTCGAAGGAAACCTCGGGGGCGCTTTTGCATCACGTCTCCTCGGAGTTCGCGAAAATGCACCAATTCCTCACGGACAAAGAGCATCGTTTGAACAAAGAGCTGGAGCAAGAGAAGGCGCAGTGCCTGCGATCAATGGCGGCAAACCTGAGTGCCATCAAGAAGGTCTGGTCAGCCGCAGAACAAGACCTATCCCAGCTCCGAGCAGGAATCGCTGAACAGGATGACTCCGCCTTTCTCAAGGTGATGAGGCAATTGCTGTGCCCGGGGCTCCCAATATTCCATAGCAGCGAGAAGCCACCCCGGAATTTAACAGCCCCTCTGGAATCTTGCCTGACTTTCCTCCCTACTTGCTCATTTCACCCCCAGGGCTGGTGGGCCGGTGTCAATTTTAAGCGACATTTCTTGCTCTTCCTTCTTCATGGGCAGGAGATGGATGGCAATCCTGGAGAGTGGGCACGAGCAGCCAGTTTTAGCTGTTTGCTCCATTTGTTCTGCCTGCCAGAATTATGGTGGGAGATTCTCATCCTTGTTTTCCAATCTGCCTGTGGCCTCACTCCTTGCTATCTCTTCAATCTCCTCCAACCTCACAACCTTCCGCAATTCCTGCATTCATCTAATTCCAGCTTCTTAAGCATTCCTGATTTTCATTGCTCTACCATTGGTGGCCGTGCCTTCAGTTGCCTAGGCTCCAAGCTCTGGAATTCTCCCCTGACACCTCTCCACCTCACTTTCCTCCCTTAAGCGACTCCTTAAAACCTACCTCTATGCCCAAGCTTTTGGTCATCTGACCTAATATCTCCTTTTGTAGCTTGCTGTTCATACTTTGTTTTGTAATGTTCTTCTGAAGCGCCTTGGGGTGTTTCATTACCTTAAAGATGCTATAGAAATAGAAGTTGTTGATCTGGAGAGGTTGTAAGGTTGACCTGCAGCAGAGGAAAGTGCTAAAATGGCTCCATCCAGTGGAGCTCCTGACTAAGACAGCTTTGCCGATGAATAGAGCCTCGTTTGGCAAGTAGGCGTGCAAGTAGGGATGTGAATGCTCTTCAACAAACCGTAATTAGAAAAATGGGTGTCAAGTGGTGCCATTCTAATCGAGAATAGATATTGGTTACTGCCTGCACTGTACACCAAGCTGACTCAACATGTAGGCTCCGTATGAGGGAACACAGGGACTGAACACTGGGTGGGATCGAGGTAGCTACTTCCCATTGAATATCGTTGAGACTGGGTGAGCTGAGAGTTATGATTTCAACATTGGGCTCCGTCAGTAAGGAAAGTTTCTATCTTGTCATTCATGGATATCACATTGGCAGTCATTTTAATGTGGAACAATGGTATAAAATGGGATATATTGAATTAAGCACACATTATATCCTCTGCCCGATCTGCCATCCACTGATCTCAATTAACCAAGGCTCTTTAGACAGCATCTTCCAAACCCACGACCACTATCATCTAGAAGGACAAGGGCAGCAGATAGATGGGAACACCACCACCTGGAAGTTCCCCTCCAAGTCACTCACCATCCTGGCTTGGAAATATATCACCGTTCCTTCACTGTCGCTGGGTCAAAATCCTGGAACTCCCTCCCTAACAGCACTGTGGGTGTATCTACACCACATGTACTGCAGCGATTCAAGAAGGCAGCTCACCACCACCTTCTCAAGGACAACTAGGGATGGGCAATAAATGCTGGCCTAGGCAGTGAATCCCACACCCCGTGAATGAATAAAAAAAATACAAGGGACTATCGGGCATGATGTATAACAGGCAGGGAAGGATGTGTTCAGGAGCTTCACACCACAGCAGCACTGAGCAGAGCTGTTGGTTTCATACACTGCTCTCTCTTAAAGGGTCAGAGGGCAGGGGTGTCCTGCCCTGCCTTTCGGGCAGAGATGATGTTACTGCTCTCTCTGCTCCATTGACTTTTAAAAAATCAGTTTTGTTCCCCACTCCCGGCACTCTTTCACCATCCATCTCTCATCCTCTGCCATTTGACCTACATCCTGTGGCACCGTTGCGAAGAAGAGAATGATCCCCGGTGTCCTGGCTGATAGTTATCCCTCACTCAATTTCACGAAGAAACACCCCCCCCCACCCCCAGATTATCTGGTCATTATCACATTGCTAGTTGTGGGATATTTCTGTGCACAAATTTGATGCCACGTTCCCTACAGCAGTGACTATAAACTAAGCTGCGAAATGCTTTGGACCTGTGAAAGGTGCTGGGTAAATACATGCCTATCCTAGCCTGTATACAGCACCGGGGCAATGCCTAGAACACCAATGCCTGGCCATCATCTCACCGCATGTAAAAGGCAGATTAGAGACATTAAAATGAATGACTTGCTGATTATTAACCGTTGTGTTTTATAATTGTATGCAGGAGCTGAAAGGATTAAAACAGAGGTGAGTGTACATTATAAACCATGATTTGCACATCGACAGTTGGTTTATGTAATTT
This sequence comes from Cetorhinus maximus, assembly GCF_964194155.1. Classification (NCBI taxonomy): domain Eukaryota; kingdom Metazoa; phylum Chordata; class Chondrichthyes; order Lamniformes; family Cetorhinidae; genus Cetorhinus; species Cetorhinus maximus. Next base: position 75,111 of record NW_027596432.1, on the reverse strand, counting down.
TAACAGCCTCATGTAATATTTCCAATAAACCTGTGCTTAAACCATTTCCCCAGGCTCCAGGAAAAGGGAAGAAATGAGGTAGGGAGCGTGGTGAGCAGACGCCTGGAGTTGGGAATATTCAGGGGACCCATCCAATATGCAATCTGGAAAGAAATGCTGCAAATCCTTTCTCCTGGTAAGTGGCTTTTCAGTTGATAATAATCCATTCTCCCCGCAAACATGAATTGATCTACTGTAATTGTCTCCCACCTGGTAAACACCAACAGATTTACTGAAATCGTTTCTCTGCCCCCCCCCCCACCCCAATAAACACTGACAAATCATAATCACTATCATGATCCTGTCTCCTGGTGAACACTGATAGATTTACCGTAATCCTCTCTCTCTTGGTAAACACTGATAGATTTACCGTAATCCTCTCTCTCCTGGTAAACACTGATAGATTTACCGTAATCCTCTCTCTCCTGGTAAACACTGATAGATTTACCGTAATCCTCTCTCTCCGGGTAAACACTGATAGATTTACCGTAATCCTCTCTCTCCGGGTAAACACTGATAGATTTACCGTAATCCTCTCCTGGTAAACACTGATAGATTTACCGTAATCCTCTCTCTCTGGGTAAACACTGATAGATTTACCGTAATCCTCTCTCTCCTGGTGAACACTGATAGATTTACCGTAATCCTCTCTCTCCGGGTAAACATTGATAGATTTACCGTAATCCTCTCTCGCCTGGTGAACACTGATAGATTTACCGTAATCCTCTCTCTTCTGGTAAACACTGATAGATTTACGGTAATCCTCTCTCTCCGGGTAAACACTGATAGATTTACTGTAATCCTCTCTCTCCTGGTAAACACTGATAGATTTACCATAATCCTCTCTCTCCTGGTGAACACTGATAGATTTACCGTAATCCTCTCTCTCCTGGTGAACACAGAAAGATTTACCGTAATCCTCTCTCTCCAGGTAAACACTGATAGATTTACCGTAATCCTCTCTCTCCTGGTGAACAATGATAGATTTACTGTAATCCTCTCTCTCTCCTGGTAAACACTGATAGATTTACCGTAATCCTCTCTCCCCTGGTAAACACTGATAGATTTACCGTAATCCTCTCTCTCCTGGTGAACACTGATTGATTTACCGTAATCCTCTCTCTCCTGGTGAACACTGATAGATTTACCATAATCCTCTCTCTCCTGGTGAACACTGATAGATTTACCGTAATCCTCTCTCTTCTGGTAAACACTGATAGATGTACCGTAATCCTCTCTCGCCTGGTGAACACTGATAGATTTACCGTAATCCTCTCTCTCCTGGTAAACACTGATAGATTTACCGTAATCCTCTCTCTCCTGGTAAACACTGATAGATTTACCGTAATCCTCTCTCTCCGGGTAAACACTGATAGATTTACCGTAATCCTCTCTCTCCGGGTAAACACTGATAGATTTACCGTAATCCTCTCCTGCTAAACACTGATAGATTTACCGTAATCCTCTCTCTCTGGGTAAACGCTGATAGATTTACCGTAATCCTCTCTCTCCTGGTGAACACTGATAGATTTACCGTAATCTTCTGTCTCCTGGTAAACACTGATAGATTTACCGTAATCCTCTCTCTCTGGGTAAACATTGATAGATTTACCGTAATCCTCTCTCGCCTGGTGAACACTGATAGATTTACCGTAATCCTCTCTCTTCTGGTAAACACTGATAGGTGTACCGTAATCCTCTCTCGCCTGGTGAACACTGATAGATTTACGGTAATCCTCTCTCTCCGGGTAAACACTGATAGATTTACTGTAATCCTCTCTCTCCTGGTAAACACTGATAGATTTACCATAATCCTCTCTCTCCTGGTGAACACTGATAGATTTACCGTAATCCTCTCTCTCCTGGTGAACACAGAAAGATTTACCGTAATCCTCTCTCTCCAGGTAAACACTGATAGATTTACCGTAATCCTCTCTCTCCTGGTGAACACTGATAGATTTACTGTAATCCTCTCTCTCTCCTGGTAAACACTGATAGATTTACCGTAATCCTCTCTCCCCTGGTAAACACTGATAGATTTACCGTAATCCTCTCTCTCCTGGTGAACACTGATTGATTTACCGTAATCCTCTCTCTCCTGGTGAACACTGATAGATTTACCATAATCCTCTCTCTCCTGGTGAACACTGATAGATTTACCGTAATCCTCTCTCTTCTGGTAAACACTGATAGATGTACCGTAATCCTCTCTCGCCTGGTGAACACTGATAGATTTACCGTAATCCTCTCTCTCCTGGTGAACACTGATAGATTTACCGTAATCCTCTCTCTCCTGGTGAACACTGATAGATTTACCGTAATCCTTTCTCTCCGGGTAAACACTGATAGATTTACCGTAATCCTCTCTCTCCTGGTGAACATAGATGGATTTACCGTAATCCTCTCTCTCCTGCTAAACACTGATAGATTTACCGTAATCCTCTCTCTCCTGGTGAACACTGATAGATTTACTGTAATCCTCTCTCTCCGGGTAAACACTGATAGATTTACCGTAATCCTCTCTCTCCTGCTAAACACTGATAGATTTACTGTTATCCTCCCTCTCCTGGTGAACACGAACAGTGAGGCTGATATTTTCTCATGTACCGCCCGCTGTCGCTGAGAATTCTTAGTTTAGCACATGCTCAGAAAATCCCTCTTCCATTTTCAATGCCACAAGTGACTGGAAACCAAGATGGATGCTCAGTAACTTTCACAGGATCTCATATTTTTATCATAAACACTTATTCGATCATTCTCAAAGATGAAGTCATTTAACGTGCATGAGACCGTCAGCCATGAGCATAAAAGGAAATCTCCTATTCTGATCCTACCGACTCCCAATCCTTGGTATTAATTTCTGTTCCCTCTTCAAGTTCAGGGCAGCCTCTGCTGTATAGCAATGACCAACCTGAGATGGCCTGAAACTCATCTCACACCAAACCTCTGCCTTTCACCTAGATTGATTTGACCTCAGATGCCATCACTGGAAGGTGGGTTTTCTCAGAGGTCTCCCCAGTTTAGCAATAGAGCAACCTTTCTGTAACTGTATGTACAAAGGAAAATATAGCCCCCCCCTCCCCCCCCCCGCCCCATGCCTTTGACTTGCACATGGACTCTCCATGGCCTGTATCATGTATCATCGCCCTGTAGCCTGTGTGGCATTTGCCAATCTCAGCTCTCATCCGTCTTAGGCAGGGGGCAGACAGACAATACATCATGTTCCCTGGTCCTGATCACGCGCCAGTATGGGCACCAGACAGGCTGAAGTGTGATGCCTCCTGCAGTCAAATAATATCTTGCCAACACCTCCTATGCAGATTTATATATGTATATTATAAAATATATATTATAAAATATATGTTCTATATATATAGATATATTTATATATATTTCCCTTGTGGGAAAGGTACTGGATACACTTGGAGCATAAAGAACCAAAACAGGAGAAGGAATAAATACACTCCCATCAGGGGAAGAAAAAATATTGATTAAAAAATTAAAAACGTGCCTATGATAATGTAGGGGTTAAGTCATTTTGTAACAGGAAGCATTTTATCAACAAAACAAAAGGGAAAATGTGTCACAATAAAGAGGTGTTGTTACAACAAGTGAGAACACCTGTCAGGACTTGTCTTTTTTTTCACTCCTCGAATGATTGTAACGTGACCTGATGTCATTTGTAAGGATGAAGGAATTTACTCACTGTCCGTGTTTAACCATTTATCTGCTGATTTCAAAGAATCTAGAATGGCAGGCATTCTTGAGTTTAAAACAAAAAGGGGTTTGTTTTTATTGAGTTAAGAACCCACCAAGGGAACGATATAAATTTTTTTAAAAAGGTAAACCCACATTTCGGCCTTCGCATCGCACACACCAACACACACACCCACAGACAAGCATGAAGAATTACAAGCTATACTGGAGGAGGTTACTTTCTTAGCCAAATTAAAGTTCAATGGAAAAAGGAAAAAAAATTGAGAGTTCACTGTTTATAAGTCCTTTGCTGGTATCTGTGTCTGTGGCAGATTCCTCTCCAACAGTGATCTTGAAACTCTAGGATTTGAAGCCCACATAAACTGTAATTTCTGGAGGCAGTCTTTTTTTTAACCTGATCCATTTTTTCCAGAAGTTGATGATTTTTGTACCTGAGGTTCCTTTCATAACCTCCTTGCTTTTGTACTCAACACCTCTTGTTATGAAACCTGTGATCACGTATGATTTGCACACTCCCAATATGCCCTGCCAGCTTCAAAGATGTGCATGAGGACAGGCTCCTCTGTCTGTGCACACTCTTTGAGAACTGGATTTCAGTATTTTCATGATCCAATGACATTGCATACAATAATATAGGATATACTGCAGAGCAACAGGCCATTCGGCCCAAGCAGTCCGTGCTGTTGTTTATGCTCCACTCGGGCCTCCTCCTAACCTTTCTTATGTAACGCTATCTGTGTGACTGTCTATTCCCTCTCTCCCATGTGCTTATCTAGGCTTCCCCTTAAATGCATTCATATTATTCGTCCCCACAGCTCCCTGTGGTAGCGTGTTCTGCAGCCACATCACTCTCTTGGTAAAGAAGTTTCTCCTGAATTTCCTCTTGGATTTCTTGGTTTATATTGATGGTCTCTAGTTTAGTCCTTCCAGATTGTAATCAGTTCTTCCAGATGTTGCACGCTTATGATCATCTCCCTGCTTGTGTTTAAAAGTGCCGGCCTCACTCACCCTGGATCCCAGAACAGCACAGCCCAGGCTCGTACTGTCCGACGACATGACCGTGGTGCACGTCGGGGACCTGCGGAGAAACCTACCGAATGGCCGGGAGAGGTTCGAGCCCTGCACCTGCGTCCTGAGCAGCCAGGGCTTCGTGTCCGGGAAACATTACTGGGAGGTGGAGGTGGCCAGCAAGACTGACTGGGATTTGGGCTTGGCCCTGGAGACGGCCAACAGGAAGGGGCAGGTCACACTGATGCCCTCGATCGGCTACTGGACCATATGCCACAGGTACGGGCACACCTACGGGGCCCTGACCGTGCCCTCCACCATCCTCAAACTGACTGCCAAGCCCAGGAAGATTGGAGTCTACCTGGACTATGAGGGAGGACAGGTGTCCTTTTACGATGCCGATGGAATGTCCCATCTCTACACTTTCATTGATACCTTCAAGGACAAACTCTTCCCCTTCTTTAACCCGTGGGTGAACAAAAGCAAGAGAAACACCGAGCCTCTTAAGCTGCACCATTTGAAACTCTGATGAGTTAATGGGGCCACATTTTACTGGAGGAATAACACCAGTTCATACCCACACCATTGTTCTTGCACAAATTGCCCAGCAAATTCAGGAGGTTCAGAGTTACAGAGTCAGTTGTGAATCTCCAGAATCTGCTGGTCGATTTATGCTGTTCTGTCATTTTCCTCACCTTACAAGCCTCTCCAATGTTTTTCAGAACTTGCTAGTTATCCACATTAATTCCCCAATAAACTGGCCACGGAAAGTTCGGTATAGGCATTGAATCTAACAATGTGATAATTGTTAATGCCATGTCAACCTGGCTCCCTTCTAAGTCTTATTCCTGCATGTACATCCGAATATCTTATATCTGTACGTCCGAAAACTGAACACATCCAAAAACCGAATGCTTTTTAATCCTGTTAATAAAGCAATGTAATATTATATTCGTAATAAGTGTTAACAGGTAAGAATTAGGGTGTGTGAGGGTTTGCAAATGGAGAAACAACCTAGTATTTGTAGGCTATAGCCAGCCAAGGCTTAGGCTATGGAATGTAAGTAGGCCTAGGCCTACCATATACACGGTAAGTCCGAAAACCCAAAATATCTGAATGCCAAAACGCAATCAACCCCAAGGGTTTCAGATAAAGGATACTCGACCTGTAGTAAATTTCTTCTTGGAGATTTCTAAAATGTAAAACTTATCCTTTTGAAATGTATTTCTGTCACTTTTCCCTCATTCTCAATCTCCAATGGCCAGGATTTTTTGCCCCCCACCCGGCGGGATATTATGGTCCCGCCAAACTGAATGGAGATTTAAATGGCTCACCGCATCCGCCGGGGGTGGGGAAAGACCCCTTGGCAAGTCCGTGAAATCCTGGGCATTGTTTCTTTCACTGTTTCTCTTCCTCTATCTGATTTGACTCGAATTAGCCTGCTTCATTCACCGCCAGGCCTCTGTTACTTTCTCAATCCTTAACTCTCCTGGTTTAAGGCAATAGATGGTTTGTTTGGCCGTTTACTGTGGTCCCTATGCCCTGTTGTCCTTATAACATCACTGCCAGCTCACACTGCCAGCAAGTTAAAGCACAAATTATATTTGACCGGAAGGATGCAGGAAGATGTCTAAGTAATGGCACAGGCCATGAGCTGCCACAACTCCAGTGAGACCTGATCCATTATATCAACCCCTCGGCACTCTATATTTGCACAAAGATCAGCATGCCTTATAGAACCACTTAGGTTGGCTAAAACACAGAATATCACAGAAAAACATTACCATAAACATGTTAAGGTGCAATAATTAAGATTAAACACAAAACGGCTGTGTTTCATTAACCAGTACCAAGTTATTGTTGAGCACACATCTCTGTGACAAAGTGTTCAGTCACTTCTCCTCACACTGTGTTTAAGGCTCAGTGTCAGTTCCTGCTCTGTAAAGTGCCTGGAGATGTTTGTTTCTATATTAAAGGTACGATAGAAATGCCAATGGTGGTCGTCATTTTTGTCCAGTTTTTGCCTTTCCTCCGCTCTAAGGCTTTTCTTGTGATCTATTTCCGTAGATGCAGTCCCCACCCCTCATACCCTCCTCGTGTATCTCTGACAGCCTCCTCCATCTCACAAACAGTGCTGACAATTTCCCATCAGCAAAGGCAACGATTGCAAAAGCAAAGCTTACACCACATCGAGCGGATTGGCTATTTTGGCCAGTTCAAGCAGCTGTTCTCAACTCTGAAACATTCCAGCCCTTAAATCCTTTCAGACAGCCTCCTCCGCCTTTACTCACCTTCCCCCTCAGCCCCTGTGACCTCTGAAATGCTGCTTATTAACATTTACCGGGTGAACCTGGCTGAGCTGAAACTGACCAGAGATGAAGCTGTCCAGTAGCTGCACTGTCCCGCTTGGAAACTGACCAGCATGAAACTGACCAGAGATGAAGCTGTCCAATAGCTGCACTGTCCTGCTTGGAAACTGACCAGCATGAAACTGACCAGAGATGAAGCTGTCCAGTATATGCACTGTCCTGCTTGGAAACTGACCAGCATGAAACTGACCAGAGATGAAGCTGTCCAGTAGCTGCACTGTCCCACTTGGAAACTGACCAGAGATGAAACTGACCAGGAGGGCTGTTTATTTCAGCCGGAACTCCCAAATCTCTTCAGCATGTTACAGTAGTCTCAGGAGTGGGATGTACAGATGCCCGGCTCATACAAGATTTAGCTTTTGAGAGCCGACAAGCTCAGTCAACTGGGCCGGAAGTCTTGAGGAAAGAAAGGACATTTCCAATAAGTGAAGCCAGGTGTACAATGGCATCAGCATTTCACAGGGAACAGTTGATGCATCGGCTGCCAGAGAAAGCAGAACATACCTGGGGGCTGGAATTGGGGGGAGGTGACCATATGAGGAGTATGATGAGGATTACCGATGGCATTGTCAGTAAGCTCTCTGAGGAAGTCCAGAAACAAAGGGACGGGATGAGTTGGTGCAGGGGGCACACGTGTACACATCATCCTGGACTTGGAATATATCGCCGTCCCTTCACTGTCGCTGGGTCAAAATCCTGGAACTCCCTCCCTAACAGCACTGTGGGTGTACCTACACCACATGGACTGCAGCGGTTCAAGAAGGCAGCTCACCACCACCTTCTCAGGGGCAATTAGGGATGGGCAATAAAGACTGGCCCAGCCAGCGAAGCCCACGTTCTGCGAATGAATTTACCAAAAAAACCCTCCTTTCTTTTCTCTTCCCATGCCTTCACGGCATATGAGACAGGAAAGGCACATGGTTCCATTTGTTTCCATAGCTAATTTCTCCTTGAACAGGTCACCAGCCTGTTGTGAGAGGTTACAGCTTGAAGGGCACCACTCCGAATCAAGCCTGGCTGACCAGGAAACTCTCCCGCTCTTACCGCCTGCCACAGGCAGATTGGAAGGGTTTGCATGTTGATAATCAACCCATTTGGCCACATTATGAAGGCAGTTTCTGTGGCCATCAAGTCCTGGAATGAGACTTTAACTTGGAACATTCTGGCTCAGAGGCAGGGACACTACCCCCTGCACCACAAGTTGAATAATTAAAAATAAAGGAATTGGTAGATGATTAACATGACACAAGCGAAAGCAGTCAGGAGAGCACGGTCGGTCACACTGGAAGAAGGAAATGAATGACGGGACATGTTGTACACAAATAAGTGATGGAACAAATACCGGGGGGGCAAGCAGGAAATACCAGACTGTGTGAGGAGTTAGAAGATGCAAAGGGGGCTTTGGAGGACAATAGTTCGGTAACAAGCAATCCTGTCCTCTGAAGCTGCCCATGCTTCATGTTTAGCTAAAATCAGACTGCTTCAGGCACAAGATGGCCAACAGCAGGCAAAACCAGAGAGCCACGCCCCTGCTGGGACAGTGTGGGCAAGGGGGCTAAACCTCCTACTCTGCCTTTCCCACACTAGGCTGGCAACATAGTTGGGAAAGTACTGGTTTGTGTGATCACCCGGGCCAAAGCTGCAAGCCTGCCTAACCCAACTGGAGAGTATAAGGAGATAGTGAACATTCATGCACATTCATGGAGGACCAGCAGAAGCCACCACTACAACCACACATGGGACCCTTGGCATTGCTGAGGTTCCTCTGAAGGAGGAACTGGGAATGGCGATCGTGAACGCCAGCCGCCTCATAGCAAGGTGGAATATGTTTGAAGTCACACAACGTGAACTAGGAGGAAATGGCTTGAAACGGGTCCTCCTGGTCACATGGTCCCTGGGGTGAAAATAAAAAATGGGTCTAAGCATTCTGACTGAGGGGGAGATAGAGCAAGTGGAGACTAACCTAAGGAGGGCATAAGGGGAAGGGAGCATTGAATTCCACCAAGTTCCAGCCAATTTAAAGAAGCCTAAGTGTCTTTATGGATAGGCTGCATGACATCTTCTGGCACACTAGGGATGATAGAGGAGACCTTCGGCTTCAGAATCCTCTTTATGAATGAGTCTGACCATTAGTCTGGAGCGTTCTGGGCACCTATGTCATGGGAAAAACAGGCTGATCCATGCAGACTTTCTGGAATGGTATGGGAGAAAATTCCTGCCAGTATTCCCCAAACACCCATTAAAGGTAAGGTAGTGGCTGTTTGCTATCCAGCCGGGTATCAGAACTATCCAGAACCCCTCTGCAAAGAAAGGATGCTCCTATGCCCTGTTTTCATTGTGACCGCCTGGGCCACTATGCCTGTGACTGTCACAACAGACACATTGTGGAGGCTGGTAGTAACAGTGAGCCTTATTTCTTGTCCTGGATAGACGGGCTCCAACCCTTTGCACATGAGAGGATGGAGGACACAACTGAGGTCATGCACAGCAGTAACGAGGCTTAGACTGTTTCCACAGTGCATTGAGTACCCAGTCAATGTCTCAAGATCCCCAGTGACTCCATGGCACCCCAGGGAGAGGTGGCTCCCCCTCTCCAGTACAATGACAATGGGAAGCAGCAAAAATTAATGTTAAATAACTCTGCTGCCATCATTCATAATCCTCACCCCACCTCCGCAAAAGGCATTTTGTTTCTTATGTATTGGCTTATGGGATGTGGGAACTAAATGGAATATCTCCAAATTTGCAGATGGCACAAAGCTGGGTGGGAGGGTGAGCTGTGGGGAGGATGCAGAGATGCTTTAGTGTGATTTGGACAAGCTGAGTGAGTGGGCAAATGCATGGCAGATGCAATATAATGTGGATAAATGTGAGGTTATCCACTTTGGTAGCAAAAACAGGAACAGGCAGATCATTATCTAAATGGCTATAAATTGAGAGAGGGGAATGTGCAACGAGACCTGGGTGTCCTTGTACACCAGTCGCTGAAGGTAAGCATGCAGGTGCAGCAGGCGGTAAAGAAGGCAAATGGTATGTTGGTCTTCATAATTCTGCTGCCATCACTCACAATCCTCACCACACCTCTGCAAAGGGCATTTTGTTTCTTATATATTGGTTTATGGGCTGTGGATACTAAATGGAATATCTCCAAATCTCAGAGGATTCGAGTACAGGAGCAGGGATGTCTTGCTGCAATTATACAGGGCCTCGGTGAGACCACACCTGGAATATTGTATGCAGTTTTGGTCTCCTTATCTGAGGAAGGATGCTCTTGCAATAGAGGGAGTGCAGCAAAGGTTTACCAGACTGATTCCTGGGATGGTGGGACTGACAAATGAGGAGAGATTGAGTCAGTTAGGATTATATTCGCTGGAGTTCAGAAGAATGAGGGGGGATCTCATAGAAACCTATAAAATTCTAACAGGACTAGACAGGGTAGATGCAGGAAGGATGTTCACGATGGCTGGGGAGTCCAGAACCAGGGTTCACAGTCTGAGGATATGGGGTAGACCATTTAGGACTGAGATGAGGAGAAATTTCTTCACCCAGAGAGTGGTGAGCCTGTGGAATTTGCTACCACAGAAAGTAGTTGAGGCCAAAACATTGTATGTTTTCAAGAAGGAGTTAGATATAGCTCTTAGGGCGAAAGGGATCAAAGGATATGGGAAGAAAGCGGGAGCAGGCTATTGAGTTGGATGATCTGCCATGATCATTTACTGCCCTTGAGAAGGTGGTGGTGAGCTGCCTTCTTCAATCGCTGCAGTCCATGTGGTGTAAGTACACCCACAGTGCTGTTAGGAAGGGAGTTCCAGGATTTTGAACAAGTGACAGTGAAGGAATGGTGGTACTTTTCCAAGTCAGGTTGGTGTGTGGCTTGGAGGGGAACTTGCAGGTGGTGGTGTTCCCATCTATCTGCTGCCCTTGTCCTTCTAGGAGGTACAGCTCGTGGGTTTGGAAGGTGCTGTCGAAGGAGCCCAGGTGAGTTGCAAGCTCAAAGTTTTATTTGGCTTTGACAATTCACAACAAAACAAGGATAATGTTTATTGTGCATTCCCCTACAGCTAGACATGGACAGAGTTCACATCACACTCCTGTCCCCCATTTATATGACTATACATATTGGGCAGGGAACACTGGGTGGTGATAAGCTCCAAACTTTCTAGGCAGCAATTGGTTCTGCCAACAATAATATCCAGTGAAACCTTATAAATGAATCCTACTTTGGTGTCTGGCGCACACTCAATCTTCCTGATTTAAAAAAAACTCACTGCAAGAGTGTATATTGACGTTGAGTGTTGGGAACCTCAGCCATCGATGGATGACAATAACACTCTGAGTGAGAGGAGGACTGAAAGGCTTTGAGTTACATTGCCATGGCAACATGCAAGAAAGACAGGAGAGGCAGTCGGATCAGAATTAACAGGAGAACTCTCCCCGGGAGATATGAGTTATGCGGGGCTTGTGATAGATAACATATACCATGTATTAATTTATGTAGTCACCAATGCACCCACCCACCATCGACCCATGCCACCTTCATTATTGGCACTATCACTCTTCAATATGAAGCCAAACTCTGAAAATGCATCCAGTGGCCTCGCTCTTCCCCACATGGAGCATGTTCCGGCTCACCCATGACGGTGTTAGACAGGCAGTCAGAGGGCACCACAGGGTCAGGGAGCTGAGAGAGCTGGTGGTCAGATCAAGCTGGGTGTCCCCAGCATAGACATGTTAGCTGACCCAGTGTGGGTGATGCCATTGAGGAGTCAGCAAACAGATGACGAAAAAGAGAGAAGGTGGTGGTGAGCTAAGGATAGGAATTTTCACTTAATTTAAGGGTGTAACGTTGGGTCACCAGAATACTGAGGAATAAACTCCACTATCAACGTTCAGCTCAAGCAGTGGCAGATTATAACTGAGCACAAGCATTCTCCCTGTACAAGCCCCAGGCAACCTCCAGCTCTGTCCGACTGTGAATAACAGTTCATTCTGCTCCATTACTGGATAGGTTTAGAGAAGGTTCCTTCTTCCATCAATAGTTTGGAAAAGTCATTCTGACAGAAACACAAAAATCTGACTGGGAAATGTTGCTAACAGCAGATATTCCCCAGCTGGGAAGAGGCAAGGCCAAAGAATCATTGAATGGTTACAGTGCAGGAGGAGGTCATTTGCCCCATCATTTCCATGCCAGCTTTGACAAAGAGCAGCATAATACTTCCAGGAATTGATCTTCTTGAGATTCCTAGCACATGGAATACCGACAATGTGACTCTCAATCCTCAACTGCTCCAGCCTCCTGATTACTCCCTCATCAAACACTCCCAGGACAGGTACAGCACGGGGTTAGATACAGAGTAAAGCTCCCTCTACACTGTCCCCATCAAACACTCCCAGGACAGGTACAGCACAGAGTTAGATACAGAGTAAAGCTCCCTCTACACTGTCCCATCAAACACTCCCAGGACAGGTACAGCACGGGGTCAGACACAGAGTAAAGCTCCCTCTACACTGTCCCCATCAGACACTCCCAGGACAGGTACAGCATGGGGTTAGATACAGAGTAAAGCTCCCTCTACACTGTCCCCATCAAACACTCCCAGGACAGGTACAGCGCGGGGTTAGATACAGAGTAAAGCTCTCTCTACACTGTCCCCATAAAACACTCCCAGGACAGGTACAGCAGAGGGTTAGATACAGAGTAAAGCTCTCTCTACACTGTCCCCATAAAACACTCCCAGGACAGGTACAGCAAGGAGTTAGATACAGAGTAAAGCTCCCTCTACACTGTCCCCATAAAACACTCCCAGGACAGGTAGCACAGGTTAGATATAGAGTAAAGCTCCCTCTACACTGTGCCCATCAGACACTCCCAGGACAGGTAAAGCATGGGCTTGATACAGAGTAAAGCTCCCTCTACAGTGTCCCCATCAAACACTCCCAGGGAAGGTACAGCACGGGCTTAGATACAGAGTAAAGCTCCCTCTACACTGTCCCCATCAAACAATCCCATGGCAGGTACAGCGCTGGGTTAGATTCAATGTAAAGCTCCCTCTACACTATTCCCATCAAACACTCCCAGGACTGGTACAGCACAGGGTTAGATGCAGAGTAAAGCTCCCTCTACAGTGTCCCCTTCAAACACTCCTGGGGAAGGTACAGCACGGGCTTAGATAGAGAGCAAAGCTCCCTCTACACTGTCCCATTAAACACTCTCAGGACAGGTTCAGCACAGGGTTAGATACAGAGTAAATTTCCCTCTACACTGTGCCCATCAAACATTCCCAGGGCAGGTACAGCACTGGGTTAGATACAGAGTAAAGCTCCCTCCACACTGTCCCCATCAAACACTCCCAGAGAAGGTACAGCACGGGCTTAGATACAGAGTAAAGCTCCCTCTACGCTGTCCCCATCAAACAATCCCAGGACATACAACACGGGCTTAGATAGAGAGCCAAGCTCCCTCTACACTGACCCCATTAAACACTCTCAGGACAGGTTCAGCACAGGGTTAGATACAGAGTAAATCTCCCTCTACACTGTGCCCATCAAATACTCCCAGGGCTGTTACAGCACAGGGTTAGATACTGAGTAAAGTTCCCTCTAAACTGTCCCATCAAACACTCCCAGGATAGGTACAGCACGGGTTTAGATACAGAGTAAAGCTCCCTTTACACTGTCCCCATCAAACACACGCAGGGCAAGTACAGCACGGAGTTAGGTAGAGAGTAAAGTTCCCATACACAGTCCCCATCAAACACTCCCAGGACAGGTACAGCACAGGGTTAGATACAGAGTAAAGCTCCCTCCACACCGTCCCCATCAAACATTCCAAGGACAGGTACAGCACGGGTTAGATACAGAGTAAAGCTCCCTCTACACTGTCCCTATAAAACACTCCCAGGACAGGTAGCACAGGTTAGATATAGAGTAAAGTTCCCTCTACACTGTGCCCATCAGACACTCCCAGGACAGGTAAAGCATGGGCTTAGATAAAGAGTAAAGCTCCCTCCACACTGTCCCCATCAAACACTCCCAGGACAGGTACAGCACAGGGTTAGATACAGAGTAAAGCTCCCTCCACTCTGTCCCCATCAAACATTCCAAGGAGAGGTACAGCACAGGTTAGATACAGAGTAAAGCTCCCTCTACATTGTCCCCATAAAACACTCCCAGGACAGGTAGCACAGGTTAGATACAGAGTAAAGCTCCCTCTACACTGTCCCCATTAAACACTCCCAGGACAGGTAGCACAGGTTAGATATAGAGTAAAGCTCCCTCTACACTGTGCCCATCAGACACTCCCAGGACAGGTGAAGCACAGGGTTAGATACAGAGTAAAGCTCCCTCTACAGTGTCCCCATCAAACACTCCCAGGGAAGGTACAGCACAGGCTTAGATACAGAGTAAAGCTCCCTCTACGCTGTCCCCATCAAACAATCCCATGGCAGGTACAGCGCAGGGTTAGATTCAATGTAAAGCTCCCTCTACACTATTCCCATCAAACACTCCCAGGACTGGTACAGCACAGGGTTAGATACAGAGTAAAGCTCCCTCTACAGTGTCCCCTTTAAACACTCCTGGGGATGGTACAGCACGGGCTTAGATAGAGAGCAAAGCTCCCTCTACACTGTCCCATTAAACACTCTCAGGACAGGTTCAGCACAGGGTTAGATACAGAGTAAATCTCCCTCTACACTGTGCCCATCAAAAACTCCCAGGGCAGGTACAGCACTGGGTTAGATACAGAGTAAAGCTCCCACTACACTGTCCCCATCAAACAATCCCAGGACATACAAAATGGGCTTAGATAGAGAGCAAAGCTCCCTCTACACTGTCCCATTAAACACTCTCAGGACAGGTTCAGCACAGGGTTAGATACAGAGTAAATCTCCCTCTACACTGTGCCCATCAAACACTCCCAGGATAGGTACAGCATGGGGTTAGATACAGAGTAAAGCTCACTTTACACTGTCCCCATCAAACACACGCAGGGCAAGTACAGCACGGAGTTAGGTAGAGAGTAAAGTTCCCTCTACACAGTCCCATGAAACACTTCCAGGGCAGGTACAGCATTGGGCTAGATACAGAGTAAAGTTCCCTCGTCACTGTCCCATCAAACACTCCCAGGGCAGGTATAGCACAGGGTTAGATACAGAGTAAAGCTCCATCTACACTGTCCCCATAAAATACTCTCAGGACAGACACAGCATCAGGTTAGATGCAGAGTCAAACTCCCTCTACATTGTCCTATCAAACACTTCCATTGCGGGTGCAACACGGGGTTAGATATAGAGTAAAACTCCCTCTATACTATGCCCATCAAATACTCCCAGGACAGGTACAGCACAGGGTTAGATACAGAGTAAAGCTCCCTCCAAACTGTGGCAATCAAACACTCACAGGACAGGTACAGCATGGGGTTAAATACAGAGTAAAGCTCTCTCTACACTGACCCATCAAACACTCCCAAGGCAGGTACTGTAGGGGGCGGTGATGTGTGTCAGCTTCACCTCTGACTTCTGAGCGGTTCGAGTCGCTCCCACTCCCTGGGTTCTAGACCTTGGACTTATTTGGGGGTTGTGACAAAGTGCAGCAGACAACTGGTTTTGGTGCAAGAAAAGAACCGGATTTATTGAAGTCACAAATGAACTTATAACATTAGGATTACACTGAGATTATACAGATTTACAAAGTACACTTAGTTAAGAATGGGGAACACATGGCATAACGAGGGAAAATCACACTACTAATCCCGTTACCCTTGTCCCACCCCCAAAACCTAACTAAATTGAACTAGGAGAGGTCAGAGATCATGCTCACCAACCAGGGTTCCTTGACAGTTTGAAATCAGTTTTGCAGTTTTGGGGTACGCTCTTTGTGTCCTCTGGGGACAGCTGGTCCTGGTCTGTGGAATCTGCGAAGTTCTTCAGTTGGGTGGAGGGCACGGTTGTGGGTGGTCGATCTTCGTGGAGGGCTGCAGTTGCGGCCTTGTTGTCTTGGGTTGAGCCTGCCACCCTGTTCCCCTCGCCGTGATGTTGCCTGCGGGCCTGCAAACCTCCAGATCTCTTCCCTGCTTCGCTCAGTTCCCTGCTTAAACTCGGCTTCAACCACTCCCAACTGCTCACTGCCATGTGTCAGCTTTCAAAATTGCTCACCCTTCTGTGTCCTTGTCCAAAACTGCTCGCTTCAGATCTCCTGGCCCAGTTATACTGTTTTTTTTTAATTTCTTATCTCAATCCAAATCAAGGTGAGTTCTTTGTTTGATTTGGGTGGGCTTCCCCAGGTGATTGTTGTCCCGTATGATGTTTATCATTGTCTTCCTGCCCCCGTAACTAGTCTTGAACTGAAAGCCATTGTATGTGTGGAGTATTGATGGGTTCGCATAATTGCTTTGATTGTGGTCTTCCTGCCCCCTTAGTTAGTAGCGATTATTAATGCAAGATTTTGATGGGCTTTAGTTTTGTGTTGGTTCTTTTAAAGGGAAGAATGCGTATTCTGTCTCCTCTCATTGTCTGGTTTCAGGTAAAAGTCCAAGAGTCATAACCTTATTGATGATGTGAAAAATGTTGGAATTTTGAGAACCCTTCAGTATAGCACGTGGTTAGATACAGAGTAAAGCTCCCTCTACACTGTCCCATCAAACATTCCCAGGACAGGTACAGCACGGGGTAAGAGACAGAGTAAAGCTCCCTCTACACTGTGCCCATCAAACACTCCCAGGACAGGTACAGCACGGGGTTAGATACAGAGTAAAGCTCCCTCTACACTGTGCCCATCAAACACTCCCAGGACAGGTACAGCACAGGTTAGATACAGAGTAAAGCTCCCCCTACGCTGTGCCCATCAAACACTCCCAGGACAGGTACAGCATGGGTTAGAGACAGAGTAAAGCTCCCTCTACACTGTCCCCATAAAACACTCCCAGGACAGGTAAAGCATGGGGTTAGATAAAGAGTAAAGCTCCCTCTACACTGTCCCCATCAAACACTCCCAGGACAGGTACAGCACGGGGTTAGATACAGAGTAAAGCTCTCTCTACACTGTCCCCATAAAACACTCCCAGGACAGTTACAGCAAGGGGTTAGATACAGAGTAAAGCTCCCTCTACATTGTCCCCATAAAACACTCCCAGGACAGGTAAAGCATGGGGTAAGATAAAGAGTAAAGCTCCCTCTACACTGTCCCCATCAAACACTCCCAGGACAGGTACAGCACGGGGTTAGATACAGAGTAAAGCTCCCTCTACACTGTCCCCATCAGACACTCCCAGGACAGGTACAGCACAGGGTTAGATTTCGAGTAAAGCTCCCTCCACACTGTCCACATCAAACACTCCCAGGACAGGTACAGCACTGCGTGAGATACAGAGTAAAGGTCCCTCCACACTGTCCCCATCAAACACTCCAAGGAGAGGTACAGCACAGGTTAGATACAGAGTAAATCTCCCTCTACACTGTGCCCGTCAAAAACTCCCAGGGCAGGTACAGCACTGGGTTAGATACAGAGTAAAGCTCCCTCTACAGTGTCCCCTTCAAACACTCCTGGGGATGGTACAGCACGGGCTTAGATAGAGAGCAAAGCTCCCTCTACAGTGTCCCCTTCAAACACTCCTGGGGATGGTACAGCACGGGCTTAGATAGAGAGCAAAGCTCCCTCTACACTGTCCCATTAAACACTCTCAGGACAGGTTCAGCACAGGGTTAGATACAGAGTAAATCTCCCTCTACACTGTGCCCATCAATATCTCCCAGGGCGGGTACAGCACTGGGTTAGATACAGAGTAAAGTTCCCTCTACACTGTCGCATCAAAAACTCCCAGGGCAGGTACAGCACTGGGTTAGATACAGAGTAAAGCTCCCTCTACGCTGTCCCCATCAAACAATCCCAGGACATACAATATGGGCTTAGATAGAGAGCAAATCTCCCTCTACACTGACCCATTAAACACTCTCAGGACAGGGTTAGATACAGAGTAAAGCTCCCTCTACACTGTGCTCATCAAACACTCTCAGGACTGGTACAGCACAGGTTTAGATACTGAGTAAAGTTCCCTCTACACTGTCCCATCAAACACTCCCAGGATAGGTACAGCATGGGCTTAGATACAGAGTAAAGCTCACTTTACACTGTCCCCATCAAACACACGCAGGGCAAGTACAGCACGGAGTTAGGTAGAGAGTAAAGTTCCCTCTACACAGTCCCATGAAACACTTCCAGAGCAGGTACAGCATTGGGCTAGATACAGAGTAAAGTTCCTTCATCACTGTCCCATCAAACACTCGCAGGGCAGGTATAGCACAGGGTTAGATACAGAGTAAAGCTCCATCTACACTGTCTCCATAAAACACTCTCAGGACAGGCACAGCATCAGGTTAGATGTAGAGTCAAACTCCCTCTACACTGTCCTATCAAACACTTCCATTGCAGGTGCAACACGGGGTTAGATATAGAGTAACACTCCCTCTATACTGTGCCCATCAAATACTCCCAGGAGAGGTACAGCAAAGGGTTAGATACAGAGTAAAGCTCCCTCTACACTGTCCCATCAAACACTTCCAGGGCTAGTACAACACGGGGTTAGATACAGAGTAAAGCTCCCTCCAAACTTTGCCAATCAAACACTCACAGGACAGGTACAGCATGGGGTTAAATACAGAGTAAAGCTCTCTCTACACTGACCCATCAAACACTCCCAAGGCAGGTACTGTAGGGGGCGGTGATGTGTGTCAGCTTCACCTCTGACTTCTGAGCAGTTCGAGTCGCTCCCACTCCCTGGGTTCTAGCCCTTGGACTGATTTGGGGGTTGTGACAAAGTGCAGCAGACAACTGGTTTTGGTGCAAGAAAAGAACCGGATTTATTGAAGTCACAAATGAACTTATAACATTAGGATTACACTGAGATTATACAGACTTACAAAGTACACTTAGTTAAGAATGGGGAACACATGGCATAACGAGGGAAAATCACGTTACTAATCCCCTTACCCTTGTCCCACCCCCAAAACCTAACTAAATTGAACTAGGAGAGGTCAGAGATCATGCTCACCAACCAGGGTTCCTTGACAGTTTGAAATCAGTTTTGCAGTTTTGGGGTACGCTCTTTGTGTCCTCTGGGGCCAGCTGTCCCCACGTGGTCCTGATCTGTGGAATCTGTGAAGGTTCTTCAGTTGGGTGGAGGGAACGGTTGTGGGTGGTCGATCTTCGTGGAGGGCTGCAGTTGCGGCCTTGTTGTCTTGGGTTGAGCCTGCCACCCTGTTCCCCTCGCCGTGATGTTGCCTGCGGGCCTGCAAACCTCCAGATCTCTTCCCTGCTTCGCTCAGTTCCCTGCTTAAACTGGGCTTCAACCGCTCCCAACTGCTCACTGCCCTGTGTCAGCTTTCAAAACTGCTCACCCTTCTGTGCCCTTGTCCAAAACTGCTCACTTCAGATCTCCTGGCCCAGTTATACTGTTTTTTTTTAATTTCTTATCTCAATCCAAATCAAGGTTAGTTCTTTGTTTGATTTTGGTGGGCTTCCCCAGGTGATTGTTGTCCCACATGATGTTTATCATTGTCTTCCTGCCCCTGTAACTAGTCTTGAACTGAAAGCCATTGTATGTGTGGAGTATTGATGGGTTCGCATAATTGCATTGATTGTGGTCTTCCTGCCCATTTAGTTAGTAGCCATTATTAATGCAAGATTTTGATGGGCTTTAGTTTTGTGTTGGTTCTTTTAAAGGGAAGAATGCGTATTCTGTCTCCTCTCATTGTCTGGTTTCAGGTAAAAGCCCAAGAGTCATAACCTTATTGATGATGTGAAAAATGTGGGAATTTTGAGAACCCTTCAGTACAGCACGTGGTTAGATACAGAGTAAAGCTCCCTCTACACTGTGCCCATCAAACACTCCCAGGGCAGGTACAGCACGGGATTAGATAAAGAGTAAAGCTCCCTCTACACTGTGCCCATCAAACACTCCCAGGACAGGTACAGCACAGGTTAGATACAGAGTAAAGCTCCCTCTACACTGTGCCCATCAAACACTCCCAGGACAGGTACAGCACGGGGTTAGATACAGAGTAAAGCCCCCTCTACACTGTCCCATCAAACACCCCCAGGGCAGGTACAGCATGGGGTTAGATACAGAGTAAAGCTCCCTCTACACTGTGCCCATCAAACACTCCCAGGACAGGTACAGCACAGGTTAGATACAGAGTCAAGCTCCCTCTACGCTGTGCCCATCAAACACTCCCAGGACAGGTACAGCACTGGGTTAGATACAGAGTAAAGCTCCCTCTACACTGCCCATCAAACACTCCCAGGACAGGTACAGCACGGGTTAGAGACAGAGTAAAGCTCCCTCTACACTGTCCCATCAAACACTCCCAGGACAGGTACAGCACAGGTTAGATACAGAGTAAAGCTCCCTCTACACTGTGCCCATCAAACACTCCCAGGGCAGGTACAGCACGGGATTAGATACAGAGCAAAGCTCCCTCTACACTGTCCCCATAAAACACTCCCAGGACAGGTAAAGCATGGGGTTAGATAAAGAGTAAAGCTCCCTCTACACTGTCCCCATCAAACACTCCCAGGACAGGTACAGCACGGGGTTAGATAGAGAGTAAAGCTCCCTCTACACTGTCCCACCAAACACTCCCAGGACAGGTACAGCACTGGGTTAGATACAGAGTAAAGCTCCCTCCACACTGTCCCCATCAAACACTCCCAGGACAGGTACAGCACGGGGTTAGATACAGAGTAAAGCTCCCTCCAAACTGTGCCCATCAAACACTCCCAGGACAGGTACAGCACAGGGTTAGAGACAGAGTAAAGCTCCGTCCAAACTGTGCCCATCAAACACTCCCAGGACAGGTACAGCACGGGTTAGATACAGAGTAAAGCTCCCTCTACACTGTCCCATCAAACACCCCCAGGGAAGGTACAGCACGGGGTTAGATACAGAGTAAAGCTCCCTCTACACTGTGCCCATCAAACACTCCCAGGACAGGTACAGCACGGGGTTAGCTACAGAGTTATGCCCCCTCTACACTGTCCCATCTAACACTCCCAGGACAGGTACAGCACGGGTTAGAGACAGAGTAAAGCTCCCTCTACAATGTCCCATCAAACACTCCCAGGACAGGTACAGCACAGGTTAGATACAGAGTAAAGCTCCCTCTACACTGTGCCCATCAAACACTCCCAGGGCAGGTACAGCACGGGGTTAGATACAGAGTAAAGCTCCCTCTACACTGTCCCCATAAGACACTCCCAGGACAGCTAAAGCATGGGGTTAGATAAAGAGTAAAGCTCCCTCTACACTGTCCCCATCAAACACTCCCAGGACAGGTACAGCACGGGATTAGATACAGAGTAAAGCTCTCTCTACACTGTCCCCATAAAGCACTCCCAGGACAGGTACAGCACGGGGTTAGATATAGAGTAAAGCTCCCTCTACACTCTCCCCATCAGACACTCCCAGGACAGGTACAGCACAGGGTTAGATACAGAGTAAAGCTCCCTCCACACTGTCCCCATCAAACACTCCCAGGACAGGTACAGCACTGGGTTATATACAGAGTAAAGCTCCCTCCACACTGTCCCCATCAAACACTCCCAGGACAGGTACAGCACAGGGTTAGATATAGAGTAAAGCTCCCTCCACACTGTCCCCATCGAACACTCCCAGGACAGGTACAGCACGGGCTTAGATAGAGAGCAAAGCTCCCTCTACACTGTCCCATTAAACACTCTCAGGACAGGTTCAGCACTGGGTTAGATACAGAGTAAAGTTCCCTCTACACTGTCCCATCAAAAACTCCCAGGGCAGGTACAGCACTGGGTTAGATACAGAGTAAAGCTCCCTCTACCGTGTCCCCATCAAACACTCCCAGGGAAGGTACAGCACGGGCTTAGAAACAGAGTAAAGCTCCCTCCATGCTGTCCCCATCAAATAATTCCAGGACATACAATATGGACTTAGATAGAGAGCAAAGCTCCCTCTACACTGACCCATTAAACACTCTCAGGACAGGTTCAGCACAGGGTTAGATACAGAGTAAATCTCCCTCTACACTGTTCCCATCAAACACTCCCAGGACTGGCACAGCACAGGGTTAGATACTGAGTAAAGTTCCCTCTACACTGTCCCATCAAACACTCCCAGGATAGGTACAGCATGGGCTTAGATACAGAGTAAAGCTCCCTTTACACTGTCCCCATCAAACACACGCAGGGCAAGTACAGCACAGAGTTAGGTAGAGAGTAAAGTTCCCTCTACACAGTCCCATGAAACACTTCCAGGGCAGATACAGCATTGGGCTAGATACAGAGTAAAGTTCCCTCGTCACTGTCCCATCAAACACTCCCAGGGCAGGTACAGCACAGGGTTAGATACAGAGTAAAGCTCCATCTACACTGTCCCCATAAAACACTCTCAGGACAGGCACAGCATCAGGTTAGATGTAGAGTCAAACTCCCTCTACACTGTCCTATCAAACACTTCCATTGCAGGTGCAACACGGGGTTAGATATAGAGTAAAACTCCCTCTATACTGTGCCCATCAAATACTCCCAGGACGGGTACAGCACAGGGTTAGATACAGAGTAAAGCTCCCTCCACACTGTCGCCATCAAACACTCCCAGGACAGGTACAGCACAGGGTTAGATACAGAGTAAAGCTCCCTCCACACTGTCCACATCAAACATTCCAAGGAGAGGTACAGCACAGGTTAGATACAGAGTAAAGCTCCCTCTACACTGTCCCCATAAAACACTCCCAGGACAGGTAGCACAGGATAGATATAGAGTAAAGCTCCCTCTACACTGTGCCCATCAGACACTCCCAGGACAGGTAAAGCATGGGGTTAGATACAGAGCAAAGCTCCCTCTACACTGTCCCCATCAAACACTCCCAGGACTGGTACAGCACAGGGTTAGAAGCAGAGTAAAGCTCCCTCTACAGTGTCCCCTTCAAACACTCCTGGGGAAGGTACAGCACGGGCTTAGATAGAGAGCAAAGCTCCCTCTGCACTGTCCCATTAAACACTCTCAGGACAGGTTCAGCACAGGGTTAGATACAGAGTAAATCTCCCTCTACACTGTGCCCATCAAACACTCCCAGGGCAGGTACAGCACTGGGTTAGATACAGAGTAAAGCTCCCTCCACACTGTCCCCATCAAACACTCCCAGGGAAGGTACAGCACGGGCTTAGATACAGAGTAAAGCTCCCTCTACGCTGTCCCCATCAAACAATCCCTGGACATACAACACGGGCTTAGATAGAGAGCAAAGCTCCCTCTACACTGACCAAATAAACACTCTCAGGACAGGTTCAGCACAGGGTTAGATGCAGAGTAAATCTCCCTCTACACTGTGCCCATCAAACACTCCCAGGACTGGTACAGCACAGGGTTAGATACTGAGTCAAGTTCCCTCTACACTGTCCCATCAAACACTCCCAGGATAGGTACAGCACGGGGTTAGATACAGAGTAAAGCTCCCTTTACACTGTCCCCATCAAACACACGCAGGGCAAGTACAGCACGGAGTTAGGTAGAGAGTAAAGTCCCCTCTACACAGTCCCCATCAAATACTCCCAGGACAGGTACAGCACAGGGTTAGATACAGAGTAAAGCTCCCTCTACACTGTCCCAATAAAACACTCCCAGGACAGGTAGCACAGTGTAGATATAGAGTAATGCTCCCTCTACACTGTGCCCATCAGACACTCCCAGGACAGGTAAAGCATGGGCTTAGATACAGAGTAAAGCTCCCTCTACAATGTCCCCATCAAACACTCCCAGAGAAGGTACAGCACGAGCTTAGATACAGAGTAAATCTCCCTCTACACTGTGCCCATCAAAAACTCCCATGGCAGGTACAGCACTGGGTTAGATACAGAGTAATGTTCCCTCTACACTGTCCCATCAAAAACTCCCAGGGCAGGTACAGCACTGGGTTAGATACAGAGTAAAGCTCCCTCTACCGTGTCCCCATCAAACACTCCCAGGGAAGGTACAGCACGGGCTTAGAAACAGAGTAAAGCTCCCTCTACGCTGTCCCCATCAAACAATCCCAGGACATACAATATGGGCTTAGATAGAGAGCAAAGCTCCCTCTACACTGACCCATTAAACACTCTCAGGACAGGTTCAGCACAGGGTTAGATACAGACTAAATCTCCCTCTACACTATGCCCATCAAACACTCCCAGGACTGGTACAGCACAGGGTTAGAAACTGAGTAAAGTTCCCTCTACACTGTCCCATCAAACACTCCCAGGATAGGTACAGCATGGGGTTAGATACAGAGTAAAGCTCCCTTTACACTGTCCCCATCAAACGCACGCAGGGCAAGTACAGCACGGAGTTAGGTAGAGAGTAAAGTTCCCTCTACACAGTCCCATGAAACACTTCCAGGGCAGGTACAGCATTGGGCTAGATACAGAGTAAAGTTCCCTCGTCACTGTCCCATCAAACACTCCCAGGGCAGGTACAGCACAGGGTTAGATACAGAGTAAAGCTCCATCTACACTGTCCCCATAAAACACTCTCAGGACAGGCACAGCATCAGGTTAGATGTAGAGTCAAACTCCCTCTACACTGTCCTATCAAACACTTCAATTGCAGGTGCAACACTGGGTTAGATATAGAGTAAAGTTCCCTCCAAACTGTGCCCATCAAACACTCCCAGGACAGGTACAGCACAGGTTAGATACAGAGTAAAGTTCCCTCCAAACTGTGCCCATCAAATACTCCCAGGGCAGGTACAGCACGGGGTTAGATACAGAGTAAAGCTCCCTCCAAACTGTGCCCATCAAACACTCCCAGGACAGGTACAGCACGGGGTTAGATACAGAGTAAAGCTCCCTCCAAACTGTGCCCATCAAACACTCCCAGGACAGGTACAGCATGGGGTTAGATACAGAGTAAAGCTCCCTCCAAACTGTGCCCATCAAACACTCCCAGGACAGGTACAGCACGGGGTTAGGTACAGAGTAAAGCTCCCTCTCCACTGTGACCATCAAACACTCCCAGGACAGGTACAGCCCAGGGTTAGATACAGAATAAAGCTTCCTCTACACTGTCCTCATCAAATCTCTGAAGAAGAAGCATTGGATTTGCTCTGGAGGTTCTCGAACTGAGAGTCTGGATCTTCCAGAGAAAATAGCAGGAGAATGGAAGAAAATAAATCCTTCAAAACTGAAAATGGATGTTGTCGGCCAGCAGTGAGAAACTGAATGGTCCCTGCCAGTCTTGACTGGTCCATGTCAGTCTCTGCTGATCACTGTCGAACTTTATTATTCTTGGCTATTCTCTGACTGTCGCTATTGGTCTCTGCTGGTCAATGCTGATCTCTGCCAGTCTCTGCTGCTCTCCATGAGTCTCTGATCAGTTCTGCCAGTCTCTACTAGCCTCTGCCAGTCTCTGCCAATTGCTGCCTGTCACATCGCTTGGCCTCTGCCTCCAGAAACCAAACCCAATGATGGTGCCAAGAAGAGTGAGTGAGAGGGCTGCTGCTCCAATCACAATCCTGACCTTCACGCCTCCTTGTGTCACTCTCTCTGCTGACACATAACAGTTTTATGGTATTGATAAGTAATAATTTACTAATGATTCTGTCCTTCATTAAATTGGATATTAGTACCGCACAAACTGTGTTTCTAGCCCATACATGTCTGATATTTGAGAAAGAATGTTTTCAATTTATTTACTTCATTCAGTTAACACCGGAAAATTTGGACTGATACAAAACTATGGGGAGAGAGTGGGGCAGTGGGGTTAGTTTGGGATTGATACAGGATTGTGGGGACAGAGTGGGGCAGTGGGATTAGTTTGGGACTGATACTGGATTGTGGGGACAGAGTGGGCAGTGGGATTAGTTTGGGACTGATACTGGATTGTGGGGACAGAGTGGGGCAGTGGGATTAGTTTGGGACTGATACTGGATTGTGGGGACAGAGTGGGGCAGTGGGATTATTTTGGGATTGATGGAGGATTGTGGGGACAGAGTGGGGCAGTGGGATTAGTTTGGGATTGATAGAGGATTGTGGGGACAGAGTGGGGCAGTGGGATTAGTTTGGGACTGATACAGGATTGTGGGGACAGAGTGGGGCAGTGGGATTATTTTGGGATTGATACAGGATTGTGAGGATAGAGTGGGGCAGTGGGATTAGTTTGGGACTGATACAGGATTGTGAGGACAGAGTGGGGCAGTGGGATTAGTTTGGGACTGATACAGGATTGTGGGGACAGAGTGGGGCAGTGGGATTAGTTTGGGATTGATACAGGATTGTGGGGATAGAGTGGGGCAATGGGATTAGTTTGGGTATGATACAGGATTGTGGGGATAGAGTGGGGCAGTGGGATTAGTTTGGGATTGATACAGGATTGTGGGGATAGAGTGGGGCAGTGGGATTAGTTTGGGATTGATACAGGATTGTGGGGATAGAGTGGGGCAGTGGGATTAGTTTGGGTATGATACAGGATTGTGGGGATAGAGTGGGGCAGTGGGATTAGTTTGGGATTGATACAGGATTGTGAGGATAGAGTGGGGCAGTGGGATTAGTTTGGGATTGATACAGGACTGTGGGGACAGACTCATTGTGTCATAGAGGTTTACAGCACAGAAAAAGGCCCTTCGGCCCATCAAGTCTGCGCTGGTCAAACAAGTACTGAACTACTCTAATCCCATTTTCCAGCAGTAGGCCCTTAGCCTTGTATGCCATGGCCACCTGGGCGCTTCCAACCAGAAGCGAGAGCCCCTCAGGGCTCGCCTCCCCGCCTCACCGGGTAAGTGAAAAAACGGAAAGTTCCTTTAGGCTTAGACTATCTATTAGACTCCTCCTTCCAGTCCCGCTCAAAGGACCCAGCATTGGTAAAATACAAACCCAAACTGGTTGTAGGTTGCGATGCAATATTGTAATAGGATGTTGCAAAAAGGGGCCAAACCCTCACTTCATTCGTCAGTCTTCCACGGGGGTTAGGCACCAACCCATCGCAAAAAATTTTCCTTTGAGTTATAATTCCAGTTTTTTTTTAAAAGAGAGATAAGAGCCCCAGCGGGTATGCCCATTGGGACCTTGCCTTTTCTCAATTATAGAAAGTCAGAGCACAAGGCCCTCAGTGAAACCGGGAATATTCCCTGTTTCACTGGCATAGTTTGGTTTTTCAGCAGCCTAGAAGTCCGTGAATTTTATTCTTAGATACAAAAGAGCTACATCAGGAGATCTGTTTATATGGGGTGAAAGGCATCCACGGCATATTTGTCTTTGCATCAGCCATTCCGTGAGGGTAGGACAATCCTTCCATTTTAGTTTTTGACTGCACACCTTTGCTTATTTCTAGACTGGGCCTCTGAAATAGAAACATTTTCCCATATTCTTGGTTCTTAATTCATGGTTTCCCTTTTCGGAAATCCCAGCCCACGGTTCAGAGCAATCTGTAACCTGAATGCCCATCCTTAAGTAGAGAGAAGGGGGGAGGGTTTTCTAAAAGTTACAGAATTTGACTTTTAATGGTTCTCCAGGGTGACTCATCACAAAAGCAGAACTGAAGCAGGGTAATCAGCCTGAAACATTAACTCTGTCCCTCCTTCCGCAGACACTGCCTGACCTGCCAAGAATCTCCAGCGTTTTACGTTTTGACTCAATGCAACCTATGACTTTTCCAACAAGTGGCGACTCATTAAAAAATAGGCAAGTTCCAACCTTTAAAGGTATGGTGAAATGATCTCAAATTTTACAACACGACTGAGTTCCATTTACTTTACAGCTCTTCCCACCAATATTTCATTAAACTGAAACATCCTGATTAAGAACTCCTTAATTCACTGTGTGACATATTTGAAATAAGGGAAATGAGCGGGGCAGTGGAATTATTTTGAGACTGATACAGGATTGTGGGGACAGAGTAGGGCAGTGGGATTAGTTTGGGACTGATAGAGGATTGTGGGGACGGAGTAGGGCAGTGGGATTAGTTTGGGATTGATACAGGATTGTGGGGAGAGAGTGCGGCAGTGGGATTAGTTTGGGATTGATACAGGATTGTGATGACAGAGTGGGGCAGTGGGATTAGTTTGGGACTGATACAGGATTGTGGGGACAGAGTGGGGCAGTGGGCTTAGTTTGGGATTGATGGAGGATTGTGGGGACAGATTGGGGCAGTGGGATTAGTTTGGGACTGATAGAGGATTGTGGGGACAGAGTGGGACAGTGGGATTAGTTTGGGATTGATACAGGATTGTGGGGACAGATTGGGGCAGTGGGATTAGTTTGGGATTGATACAGGATTGTGGGGACAGATTGGGGCAGTGGGATTAGTTTGGGACTGATAGAGGATTGTGGGGACAGAGTGGGGCAGTGGGATTAGTTTGGGATTGATACAGGATTGTGGGGACAGAGTGGGGCAGTGGGATTAGTTTGGGACTGATAGAGGATTGTGGGGACAGAGTGGGGCAGTGGGATTAGTTTGGGATTGATACAGGATTGTGAAACTTGAAAAAACTTTGCAAACAAATTTTTGACACAATTTCTCACAGTGACCCTTTCCTGCAGGGATCCTCCTTACCCTGAATCACTGACACACCCAGGGCAATGAAAATGGCCCAGGCCCACGGGACTCTTGACACTACCTTGTGACACTGCGGGGCTCTCTCTAATACTGTCCACAAATATAAGTTCTTAAATTGCTTACCAGAGGAGACTGAGGACACACAGCAAACGTTCAGTAAAGTAACAAGCAGCATGTTGTTAAGACTCACAGGACACTGATTAACCAAAGGAGAAGCTGCTGTAACAGTAATGTAATCTCTTGTGCTTTTGAACACCAAGCTGGAGTGAAGCTACTTATTGGTCCTCGTGCAGCAGATCTGATAACCAGGTCCAGTGAGGCTGAAAGGATTGTTCTGGTCACTGACTACCTGGGGGTGGAGTCTGCAGTCTGCCTTTTATAACAGAGGCTCATGCGGAGGCCCAGTCCCTTACTGACACTCAGCTATTGCACCTATTTACATCGCTGATATTTCAATGGTATGTTTTGGTTTCCTGCTTTATTCTCCCATTCTCTTCTCAGTGCATTGACAATGGCAATGCCTCCACAAAGAGAAAAATATTTGCATGTATACAAATGCATTCAAAACTGCAGGACCAATATCCAATTAAGTGTTTTTTGAAGTCTGGTCGCTTGCAGGAAACACTGCAGCCATTTTGTGCACAGTAAGCTCCCACAGGCATCTCCCGCTCTCTCGAACCAGGAACCAAGCTAGTGGGCTTTTGCTCTGCTGTCTCCAGTTTAAATATCCTTCCTTATATAGGGAGGGCAGAACTGCACACAGCACCGCAAGCGTAATCTCACCAAAGTCTTGTTCAATCGCAGCAAGGCTTCCTTATTATTCTTGGAGGTCAGTGCTCCCCAAATCTTTCCCCAGTGCGACCCCATTTTAATGCCCCAGGCTTTGCGTGGCCCCAGAGTGAAAACCTGGGGGTGTGCGAGTTGTTGAGCGGGGTTGGGGTCCGGTGGCCTTCAGCTAACTGTGGTGGGGGAGGTTGAGCATGGCTGGAAGAGTTTAAACCGCGGAGTTTTCTTTCTAATAAAATTGGCCCTTGCACAGCCTTCCTTTGCAGCAGGAATCAGGCCTCAAAGATCCGTCCGCCGATTTTAAAAAAAACCACGCGGATTTAAAGGGCTTCGCAGCGGTCAGCACTCAGTCCGCGCTCCACAGCAGCCATTGCTGCCTCGGCGCTCACAACCCCAAAATCTCACCCTGCAACCCCGCTGGGGGGGTCGTGATCCACAGTTCAGGAAGCCCTGTTGTACTCCAGTCCCCTAGCAATAAAGGCCAACATGCCATTTGCCTTCCTAATTGTATTACTGTACCTGCCTGCTAACTTTCCATGTCCCTTAAACAAGTGCAGCCAAGTCCCTCTGATGACCAACATTCACAAGGTGCGCGCCATTTAAAAAAGTAGTCTGCTTTTCTATTATTACTACCAAAGTGAATAACCTCACACTTCCCCAGATTATATTCCAGCTGCCACTTTGTTGCCCACTCGCTTAACCTGCCCATATCTCTTTGCAGCCTCTTTGTGTCCTCCTCGCAGCTCACGTTCCCAGCTAGTTTTGTATCATCAGCAAATTTAGCTAGATTAATCTCTTTGTCTTTTTGTCTATATTTATTAATGAAGATTGTAAATAGCCAAGGCCTGAGTACTTGTGGGCCTTCCACTTGTCACAGCCTGCCAACTTGAAAATGCCTTGTTTATCCCTACTCCTCACTCCCTGTCTGTTACACAATCCTCCACCCATGCTAATATATCGCCCCCAACTCCATGAGCCCTTACCTTGCTTATTGACATTTCAATGGCACCTTATTGAATGCCTTTTGGAAATCCAGGTATACTACATCTACTGGTTCCCCTTTATCTACCCTATTAGTTACATACTCAAAAAACTCTAATAAATCTCTCACAACTAAGAATGTTTGGGTTGATATCAAAAAGTGATCAACACATACTCAGGTTTAATCAAGTGTGTTTGTGTGTGTGTGTGTGTGTGTGTGTCTCAATGTCACTGGGTCCCATAATGTAATGCAGGCTGCTCTTGCAGACCATTTCCCCTTCCCCCCAAAATGTCTGTGTTGTTGATCCCATAGAATAATCCAGGGGTCCCCTTCCAGCCTGAACCTCCCTTCCTGGGCACTGTGTGACTCTTGATTACTGATCCCATTACGTAACCCAGGGGTCTCCTTGCAGCCTCTTCCTTTGACCTGTGCGTTTCAGTGCTGCTGGTACCATTGGATAACCCAAGGATGCCCTCGCAGTCTGCCTTCCCCTCCACTGCTCTTATATGTGCCTCAGGATCCCAGGGCACATCCCACATTGCCCAATGACTACATACAAAGAACTGAAGTTAAACTGAAGCTTCTCCACAGTTTTGACAGATGCAAAACTAGAATTGGGGCTAAAATATTACTTTTTCTCTGCTCTGATGGCCTGGGCTTTCTATCGGAGGGCTTCAACTAATTTAGCGGGGGTGTGGGGGTAGGGGGAGGATGGGGAGTGGCAGCAGGATGAAGCACTGGGGAGAAGAATCAAGATGCACAGAGGACAGGGAGAGACAAACAGCATGAGAGTAAGGAACAGATTCGAAATAGGAGGGATTAGACATGGTTGGTGGGGTTGGGAGGAACAGGGTGAGAAAGTCCATGGGTTTGGAGGACATGTGTGTAAATGTATTCAGTATTGCAAATAGGGTTGGTGAGCTGGAGGTACACAGCACCATCCGGGATTGTGATCTGATGGCAATAACAGAGACCTGGCTCAAACAGGTCCATCACTCAAACATGTCGCACCACATTCACTGACACACTTCCCCCACTCCCGCAGGACAAGGTGACCCACACTAGGTGGCAGCAACAGCTAGGCAGCAGGGCCAGGGTGGGCGAGCATGGCTACCTGTGTTCATATGCAGGAAGGTGCGGGTCCTGAGGAAGTGAGGGTGAAGCGAGGGGTCAATGAGGTCACAGTTCAGTCAGTGAGACATCAGAGGTCGGCGAAGTGTCCGGGCTGGCACTACACCCCTCCACTGAGAGTGAATGATCAGGGCTCAGAGCTGGACAGTGGTTCAACCAAGGACAGGGAGGCTGTGAAATGGATGCAAGTATTGAGGGAAAACCAAGAGAGAGTGGGGAACATGAAAAGATGCCAGTTGGAAAAGCGAATATAAAGTTAAGGAAGCTGGTGACGCTCGAGGTATCACATTAACAGCCTCTGAAATTGCCCGAGACATTACATTAGCTCACAGGCTTAGGGTGGTGTCCAGCGAAGCAGCTGGATGCAAGAAAAAAATTTGCAGTTACATAGCACCTTTCACCACTCTGTGGCTGAATTTCGGATGAATTCCAGCTCCCCCTCTTCCCAGCTGTAATCCGCTGGAGACTAGCACCATCCCAGGAATTTTGAGCATCAGAGTCTGCTTCAAAGACGAGAGTGCCGCTGACTGAGGCAAGTTACCCTTGGGACTGAGATTGCCAACGTAGTGCCAGTTTGGGCCACTTGGGTTCAGGACTCCAAACCACAAGGACAGCCTCTCTTCCCGGAAATAAAGGCATCTAGGGAAAATACAACTGTGTTTGAGCTGTTAGTGACTCTCTCCCGTAGCTGAATTTCATCAAAATCTATACTGAATCATTTACTCAATGTTCCTGCAAAGGGTCAGGAGTTCACATTGGGATCTATTTGACCCCAATATTTGTAGGGAGGCAGGGAGGGAGTGGGAGAGGGTACTTATGTATGGATGGGGTTAGAGAAAACTCAGTAACATGGACATAATACCTACCGGGTTTGTTGTGGGGGGAGGGAGGGATGGGGTGGCGGTGGTGGGTGCGGTGGTCTATTGATCTCAACAGCACTGAGATGCTGTGATCGGCACTACCCGTGTGCTTGGGGTTGTGGGGGGGGGGTGGGGTGGGGGGGTGGGGGGGGAAGTGCGGGGACAGGGGTTCGATTCTTGCTCCTCCCGGCTCACAAGCAGTGCCGGAAAAGCACTTCCTGCTTGACACCAACTGCTCCTGCCTCCATTTAGCCCCGGGTTTCCAGTATCCTGGGAAACCCAACCAGACAGTGTCAAATTGGGTTCCCAATGGAGCCCTGAGAGTGGGACACAGCCAAGCCTGTGGCCCTACTGCCGCAGGGGTCACTTTTCATGACATTTTAGTTTTACCCCCCCTGTCATGAAGCTATTAATGTATATAATATTTTGTAAAATATTTTTCTTTTAAAATAGCGGTTTAGTCTGCGGGTCTGTCTTAACTGGATTAAAGCCAGCTAGTCTGGGTGCTTTGATGGGTACTAAGTAAGGGAGATAGCATGCATATGCATTTTTTGAATACAGGGTTCAAGAAGTGGGGTGAAAATTGACACCTTTCTAGCAGATACCAAGCAATATGTTTATATTACTAATAAAATTGGTATTGTGAAAGGGGTGTCCTTGTTAAAAGGTGAAGTTCAAAGAGGTTGTTGATACAATTAGAATTAATATTCAATGGGGCTGGTAGGTATAACTTCAGTAGTTTTCGGGTGTGCAGGGCAGAGGCAATGTGAGATCAAAAGGCAGCTGCCAGCCTCCAACTGGCTCCATAGTGAAAAGAACCTCATTTTGAATTCGTACGGTGAAAATGCTTTGCCTGGTGTTTGGTTAAGTCTATGGGTTGCTGTTGCCCGAATGGAGATTAGTTTGGGAATGTGTTAAAAACTATGATAGTAGTAATTTGTAGCCATGTGTATATATATTTTAACCTGTGCAGATTAATCAAATGTTTCACTTAGTTTAATGTAAAACCTCGGAACTAGTGGTCTGATTCCTGAATTTAGAGTCACATCTCAAACATAAGACTTAAAATTATAAGTTATGACAGTTGTTTCAAGTTTCCCTCTGGGAATTTTAAATAGCTCCGCTTTACCAACTGCATGGGTCATAACACCTCCACCCCCACACACCCCTAACAAGCTGATCGTTTTCCTCTCCTCATCGGGGCGGTTTAATCAAAGGATATGGGGAGAAAGCGGGAGCAGGCTATAGAGTTGGATGATCAGCCATGATCATAATGAATGGCGAAGCAGGCTCAAAGGGCTGAATGACCTACTCCTGCTCCTAGTTTCTATGTTTCTATATTGACACCATTTCTCTCCGTACTGTGACATAATCATTTAGGAATCTATGGTTCCAAGTGACACAGTTTAAGAAGAGTAGCATTTTTAACCTCATGGCAAAATGTAGGGGAGAGGAAAGGGATGAGTTTCTCAGTGAATGTGTCAGTGAGAGTGTGGAGAATGGACATATCATCAGCATTGTAAAAGGTCACCTGTCCTCCCTCATAGCCCAGGTAAACTCCAATGGTCCTGGGATTCACACTCGGGGCCAGTATGATAAACTTACTTTCAGTAGCTATATATTAATTGCCATTTATTAGCCACACAGCCCAGTGTTAGAAGCCAGTTTTATCAGTCCCTTCCTACTGACTGATTCTCTGGCTACACCCACACCCCACTCAGCCTTGGTCCTGACCTCCAACGCCCAGTAATGCTTCCCTGATGTGAATCCCTGTGACCCCAGAACACATGGACACTTATTTAATCTCTTCGGGTTATCAGGAAGCTGTAAGGCTCCATTATTTAGTTTTTCTTTTATTCATTCATGGGATGTGGGCTTTGCTGGCTGGGCCAGCATTTATTGAGAAGGTGGTGGTGAGCTGCCTTCTTGAACCGCTGCAGTCCCTGTGGTGTAGGTACACACACAGTGCTGTTAAGGTTCCAGGATTTTGATCCAGCGATTTTCACACTGGTCTGGTCCTCAGATCGGATTAATTTACAATGCGCTGTGTTTGGGCCCAGAGTCAGTGAGGCTGGAAGTGTGGTAAATAAAAAAAAGTCAGGTTAAATGTTTTCGGCAGAAGTTGGTGCATGGACACAGGTTACTATCTGATGTCTTTATAACTGGACTCAGCACCTAGTCCATAATTTTTGTATGGGTTAATACTGCAGTCAATACAATACAGAATTAGGTATATTCCCAGACTCCAGTGTGTACAGTGAACAAATATTACAGTCTGGGTACAGTGTACAGTTGGATATATTCCCAGACTTCAGTGTGTACAGTGAACAGGTATTACAGACTGGGTACAGTGTACAGTTAGATATATTCCCAGACTCCAGTGTGTACAGTGTACAGATATTATAGACTGGGTACACTGTACAGTTAGATATATTCCCAGACTCCAGTGTGTACAGTGTACAGACATTATAGACTGGGTACACTGTACAGTTAGATATATTCCCAGACGCCAGTGTGTACAGTGAACGGATATTACAGACTGGGTACAGTGTACAGTTAGATATATTCCCAGACTCCAGTGTGTACAGTGAACAGGTGAGGAATGGCCCTTTGAGTGAGACACCTGATGCTGCTGCCTCGGTGATCTGTACCCAGTAACAGGCAGCACCTTCAGGAGATGGGGAAAGAGAGCGAGAAACTCCACAGAAAGTGGACATAAAGCTGTGGAGTTTCTTACCTGTGGAGGTGATCTGGTTCATTTTCTTCCACACTGTCTAGAGTAACGGGCCCTTTAAATCCTGTGTATTCCTGTCTTGGAAACATCAGTATCCCTTTATCTTCACCTCTCTCTGCACCTTCCCTATCCAGTGCCTGTTTAAATTGGGATTGCTTTAATCACTCACTGCTGGACACAAACTGTGGTCACAGTGTAAAACCGTGTGTGAGTTTGGATTAGATACTCACCTTTCTCTCAATCCTTTCAGCTCCTGCAGGACAGAGAATCAGAAATAATTTAATAAATATATGGTGCTGTTTACTTTGTACTTTTTAACGATGTAGAATCAATGATTTAAGTAAAACGTGAAGGGATCAGGGTGGAGTTTTCACTGATGGGTTCTACTGATGTGATACCATGTCAGCTACTGCCCCCACCCCACCCCCGCTGCTCACCACCACACATCCCAACGCCGAAGACAGTAACGGGGTTTTCTCTGCTGCTGGAGACTTTGGAAGATCACTGATCAGTTCCTTTCAATTCTGGCCTCTTTTTCCAGTAACTCCGAGCCTGTCTCTGGTCTGTGTAGCTCTGAGCTGGGGACAGTAGTTTTACACCTAATCTCAGCATGTCCCTGATAGGCAGAGCATATCTCTATCAGCTCCTGAACACTCCTGGGCAGCTTTGTGTCAGTAATTCACTTCATCTTGTGGTAGCAGCTGGGGGCACTGGACACAGTGAAGGCTCTGGGCCCTGACAACATCCCAGCTGTAGTACTGAAGACTTGTACCCTGGAACTATAATGACACTGGCATCTACCCGGCTATGTGGAAAATTGACCAGGTATGTCCTGTTCACAAAAGGCAGCACAAATCCAACCCGGCCAATTACCGCCCCATCAGTCTACTCTCCATTATCAGTAAAGTGATGGAAAGTGTCTTTGACAGTGTTATGCAGTGGCATTACTCAGCAATAATCTGCTCACTGACACCCAACTTGAGTTCCCCCGTGGCCACTCAGCTCTTAACCTCAACACAGCCTTAGTCCAAACATGGACAAAAGAGCTGAGCTCATCAGTAAGGTACGGGTGACTGCCCTTGACATCAAGGCAGCATTTGATCGAGTGTGGCATCAAGGAGTCCAGGCAAAATTGAATTCAATGGGAATAGGGGAAAAACTCTCCACTGGTTGGAGTCATACCTGGCACAAAGTAAGAGGGCTGTGGTTGTTGGAGGCCGATCATCTCATTCTCAGGACATCACTGCAGGAGTTCCTCAGGGTAGTGTCCTCAGCCCAACCATTTTAGCTGCTTCATCAATGTCATTCCCTCCATTAAGATCAGCAATAGGGATGTTCGCTGATGATTGCACAAAGTCCAGTATCATTTGCAACTCCTCCGATACTGAAGCAGTCCATGTCCAAATGCAGCAAAACCTAGACAATATCCAGGCTTGGGCTGACAAGTGGCAAGTAACATTCGTGCCACACAAGTGTCAGGCAATGACCATCTTCAACAAGAGAGAATCCAACCATCGCCTCCTTGATGCTCAATGGCATTACCATCACTGAATCCCCCACAATCAACATCCTGGGGGTTACCATTGACCAGAAACTGAACTGGACTAGCCATAGAAATACTGTGGCTACAAGAGCAGGTCAGAGGCTGGGAATTCTGTGGAGAGTAAATCACCTCCTGACTTCCCAAAACCTGTCCACCATCTAAAAGGCTCAAGTCAGGAGTGTGATGGAATACTCCCCACTTGCCTGGATGAGTGCAGCTCCCACAACACTCTAGAAGATCAACACCATCCAGGACAAAGCAGCCCACTTGATTGGCAACCCATCCACCACCTTAAACATTCATCCCCTACAGTACCAACCCACAGTGGCAGCAGTGTGTACCATCCACAAGGTACACGGCCGAAACGCACCAAGTCTCCTTCGAAAGCACCTTCCAAACCCAGGACCACTACCATCTAGAAGGACAAGGGCAGCAGATAGATGGGAACACCACCGCCTGGAAGTTCCCCTCCAAGTCACTCACCATCCTGACCTGGAAATATATCACCGTTCCTTCACTGGCGCTGGGTCAGAATCCTGGAACTCCCTCCCTAACAGCACATTGGGTGTATCTACACCACATGGACTGCAGCGGTTCAGGAAGGCAGCTCAGCACCACCTTCTCAAGGGTAACTAGGGATGGGCAATAAATGCTGGCCCAGCCAGCGGCGCCCACATCCCGTAAATCAAATTTTAAAAAGTCCTCAGTCTTTTCTTTTCTTGAGAAAAAAGCTCCATTATATTCAGTCTTTCCCGTTAAAAATAACCTCTCAGTTCTGATATCATTCTTGTAAATCATTTTTTGCACATTCTCCGTTGCCTTCATTTTATTTATATATTAAGGTGACCAGGACAGTACACAGTATTCCAAGTGTGGTCTAACCAAGAGTTCAACACCAATTTAACAGCTTCTTGGCTTTTCAATTCTATTCTCTATTCCAGTTGTGATCAGACCAGAGCGACTGTCGGGTGCGACTGTGACTTTCTCTGTCGTGTGTGTGTGTGTGTGTGTGTTTGTGTGTGTGGTGTGTAACCTTCTGCCTAACCTTCCTCCTGGCTCTCCCCTCGCCTATCTAGTTTGAAGGATTTCTGATTGTTCTTGTAATGTTCCTCACAGGTCTCTTTGCCCCTACATGGTTTAAGTGGAACCTATCCCTTGTCCCACTTAATTCCTGGACCTTTTTCTCTGGTTCCAGTTATACTGCAGCCAGTGTGAGGTACTACGGTGTTGGTCAGTCTCCCTGACATTCTGAGCTCAATCTTGACTGATAACTGTTGTCCTCAGTTATACTGCATGCTGGGCATTGTTGTGATGGGGTTTGAGTCCTATTATAACATGTTGTTACAATTACACCAACAGCTTGAGGATTGCATTATAAAGGGTCACCTTAAGAAAGGAGATACTGTCTTGCTGCTCGATGTCTACACAAAGGTTCAATATCTTCTCCTCAAGGGACGTCAGCTCCTCTTCAATTCTTTTCAGGTTCTCCTCCATTGGTCGCAGATCTTCCTCCTTTTGTCTCCTCAGCTCTTCGATTAAATCTTTCTCGTTGTTTGCAATATATTGCTGGATGTTGGCAAGCCATGCAGAGATGTCTTGCTCCAGGGATCCAGTGAATTCCTAAGATAGTGAGAGAGATCATTTAAACAGTGGATTGTTAAAGGATCGCAGTGTTTAAAGGGAACTGAAGTAATACTCACATCCAGTTCGGAAATCTTCCTCTCCTGCTGCTGTTTTAATTCACTTTTATTTTTCTTTTCATTCTCCATGGAATCCAAGGATGATTTCAGCTGGTCCTGAAAATGGAATCAGACCTCACCATGATCCATTGTAATGTTTGCTGTTATATCACACACTGTGGGGACTGGTGTTCAGGGAATGTTACAAGTGGCACTAGTGTGTACCCCTTTATAAAAGGCAGAGTGAAAAATATTCAATTGGCAGGTACAGCTTCAAACCAATCAATGGTTAATGGGACAGAAAATATAGGAGTGGGTTTGATAAAGTAGATGGTGATATAAGATGTTTCAACTTGAGAGGACAGTATAACTAAGATCAACCAATATAGACACTAATAATTCCAATAGTGGTCTCAAGATAAATTTCTTTGTGCAAATAATGTGGAATTTGCTGCCATAAGGAGTAGTTAAGAATGTAAGATATAGGAGCAGGAATAGACCATATAGCCTGTCAAACCTGCTCTGTTGGTTAATACGATCATGGCTGATCTTCAGCCTCAACTCCCCTTGTCCTCCTAATTCCCATATCCCCTTGGCTCCTCGAGAGATCAAGATTCTATCCATCACAGTTTTGAATATACTCAACAATGCAGCATTCACAACCCTCTAAGATAGACACTTTCAAAGATTCATAACTGTCTGAGTGAAGTAATTAATCCTCTTCTCAGTCCTAAATGATCGACCCCTTATCCTGAGATTGTGTCCATGTGATAGATTACCCAGCCCGGGGAAACAATCTTTCATTCTTTACACTGTCAAGCTCCTTTACAATCCTATATGTTTCAATGGGATCTCTCTCTTCCAAACTCCAGTGAGTACAGGCCCAATTTATTCAGCGTCTCATCATAGGACAACTCCCTTGCCCCTGCCTCATCTCATCTGCTACTGAAACCATCCTTGCCTTTGAGAATTCTAGACTTGACTATTGCAATGCATTTCTGGTTGGTCTCCTAGATCCTACCTTCTGTAAATATGAGGTCATCTAACACTCCCTTGCTCATGTCTTAACTCACACCAAATCCCATTCATCTTTCACCCCTATGCTTGTTGTCCGACATTGGATCTTGCTTAAGCAAAGTCTTGATTTTAAAATTGTCATTCTTGCTTTCAAATCCTCCATGGCCTCATCCCTCCCTATTGATGTAACCTCTTCTGTCCCCTTTGAGGTATCTGTGCCCCTCTAATTCTGACCTCTTGAGCATCCCTGATTTCAATTGTTCCACCATTGGTGGTTGTGCCTTCAGTTGCCTAG
This sequence comes from Cetorhinus maximus, assembly GCF_964194155.1. Taxonomy (NCBI): domain Eukaryota; kingdom Metazoa; phylum Chordata; class Chondrichthyes; order Lamniformes; family Cetorhinidae; genus Cetorhinus; species Cetorhinus maximus. The sequence continues at coordinate 35,398 of NW_027596432.1, read as the reverse complement.
GCCTCAAGCAACACATCTTCCAATTAATCATTTTACAGCCTTCTGGACTTAACATTGAGTTCAACAACTTCAGACCATGGACTCTCTCCTCCGCCTTTACCCCTTTTTCAATCCATTTTTTATTTTTATTTATTTATTCATTCTTTTTTCTATATTTTTTAATCCTTTTTCCCCATCCACCCAACAGGGCCATCTGTCACTTGTTTCTATGTTGTGCTTTCACAGAGTGCTGGCCCTTGTTCTGCTATTAACACATTCTGCTATCTCACCTTTATGTCACTATCAGCACCTTCTTTAGTCTTTAACACTATGTTTTGCATCCATGACATCTTTGTCAACTGCTCCAGAGCTCCCACCTATCCCTGGCCTATTTTGCTCCACCTACTCCACCCCATCACATTTCTACTTCTCTTTTGCACTGAAGAAGAGTCATACAGACTTGAAATGTTAACTCTTTTTTAAAATTCATTCATGGGATGTAGGCATCACTGGCTAGGCCAGCATTTACTGCCCATTCCTAATTGCCTTTATTCAAGAGTCAACTACATTGCAGTGGGCCTGGAGTTACATGTAAGCCAGACCAGGTAAGGGACAGCAGATTTCCTTCCCTAATTTGGTGAACCAGGTGGGTTATTACAACAATCATAATATTTTTAATTACAGATTTTTGTAGAATTCAAATTCTACCATCTGCTATGGTGGGGTTTGAACCCAGGTCCCCAGAGCACTACCCTGAGCCCCCGGATTACTAGGCCAGTGACAATACCATTACACCACCACCTCCCCAGATGCTGTTAGATCTGCTGAGCTTTACCAGCATTTTCTCAATTTAATTTCAGTTTTCCAGAATCTGCAGTATTTTGCTTCTACCCAAGCTCTGGAATTCCATCCCTGCACCCCTCCGCCTCTGTAACTCATTTTGATCCTTTATGACACTCTTTAACAGCTCCCTCTTTGACAAAGCCTTTGGCCACCTGACCTAGTATCTCCTTATGTGCCTCAGTGCTATATACTTTGTTTTATGATGCACCTGTGAAGCCCCTTGGGATTATGTGCTATATTAAAGGTGCTGTATAAATAGGACTTCTGTTGTTGTTGATTTCTTATGGTTGTGGGGCTGGAAGAAGCTACAGGTATAGGGAGGGGTGAGGCCTTGGAGGGATTTGAACATAAAGATGAGAATTTTTAAATTGTGGTGTTGCCATATCTGTCAACACAGTCAAGGGGGGGGTGAGCATCTCCTAGGTTCCCATCAGTGTGGAGTAATGACCTGTTCCTCACCAAAAATGAATGACACCTCAGCTATATTACACACTACAGTACAAGTAGAAATACGGTCTGTAATGGAGCAAAAGTTTTGAAAGCTACATTACAGCTAGAGTTACCAACATCCCGGGAATATCCTGGAGTCTCAAGGAATTGAGGGTTAATCTCCAGGACTCTGCTGTGTGCAACCCAGGAGAAAAATCATTTAAAAAAAAATTGTTTTATTATTTTCTTTGAACACTTTTGTTTCTCAGTTATTAAAATATTGTCAACTGGGGAAAAAGGCTATTTGAATGACAGTCAAGGATAATTCAATCAGGTAATGAAGAATCTGTTCATTTTTTCTATTGACTGGGAAGAAAGTGATTGTGAGGATGGATAATGTCAATGTATAAATAATCAGACTGCATGGCACTCACCTTGTTAAAAACAATTACTAGTTAAACAGGTGATGAGCATTGATTATCTCATTTACACAGAATAAAAAAGATACAGCTGGAACACTTTGTGTGGAAGCTACTTGGAAGTCAGTAGCACTGAGGAGTTGTCTTGAAAATAAACCAGCTTGAACCAAAAGATCAGCTTGGATTAATTCTTCCACCACAACCTCTTATTGTGAACAACATGATCGCAGAGGATGAGCTTTAAGCTTTGCTGTTTGATTGCTGATTTTGAAGATTTCTGTCTCAATCCTCTGAGGCATAAGAAATGTACTGTTGCTGACAATTTAAGTTATGGAATGGCATAAGGATGGTGCAAAATCGCAAGCTTTGACTATCCATCAGTTTTTTCTGACTCTGAACCTTATCAGCAATGGAAGGCTGGAGTTGAAATGTGGACCCGGGTTACTGCTGTACCCCGGAAGAAGCAAGGTATAGCTTTGGCATTATCATTACCAGCCAAAAGTAAGGTAAGGAGTAAGGTGTTTTCAGAGTGGAAAGTGGATGGTTTGGATCACGAAGAGGGATTGAACCTCCTGTTACAATTTTTGGATAAGCTTTACAAAAAGGATGAGTTATTGGAAGCGTATGAAGTTTGGATGATCTTTGATAGGTTTAGGAAATCAGGTGATCAGCCCATGGAAGAATATATCATGGATTTTGATAAATGGTACAGGAGACTACAGAGACTTGAACTTGAAATTCCGGAATCAGTATTGGCATTTAAATTACTGGACTGTGTTCACATTTCCTACGTTGATAGTTTTTTTAGTACTAACAGGGGTTCAGTTCTGGGGGAAAGAACCTCTCCTAGGTCAAATGGCTGCTGCCCTGAAGAAATTTCTGGGGAAACAGTCGTTCCTGCCACTTCCTTAGCAAATGCGAAAAACTATGCTGTGAAACAAAGTATAGAGAATTCAGTGGTGGCTGAATTTCGAGGTTGACCAAATATTAGACGAAGATTCCAATACAAAGATGGGGTTAATGACAAGAGGTCTGATGGTTGTAACCCTAGCCAATTTCAGAGTTGGGGCAAAAAGTGTGTCTGGGACGGTGACCGTGGGTGTTTAAACCAAATAAATGCATGGGGAATGGTTAACCAGTGTTTTTGGTGTGATTCCCAGTATCATTATGTGATGAACTACCCACAGTGAAGGAATCGCGTTTTTGATGTGACCCATGAGACTGATTCATCTGAAACTGAAAATGATGATGGTGACTGCCATGATGGAACTGTATTGATCACTGAGTTTGAAGCCGGTGATGAGTATTTTGATGGTAGACTCCTTCAACCGTGCAGTTCTAGACAGTGGTTGCACTTCTACGCTGTGCGGCATGGACTGGCTTGACTACTTTCCAGGGTCTCTCAACGAGGCAGACCGACAGAAGGTCAAGGAGTATGAAAGCTCTACCTGCTTCAGGTTTGGAGCTGACAATACATTAACATCCTCCAAATGGATGGTCCTCCTTTGTAAGATAGCAGGGATCAATCTGTTTATCAGTACTGATATGATTTCTAGCGAGATACCACCAATGAGTCGATCTGCAATGAAAAAGGCTCAGGTGACATTAGATATGAAGAATGATAGAGCAGTCGTGTTTGGGAAAAATGTGGATCTACATTTTACTCGGTCAGGCCATTACTGCTTACCACTAAAGAAGCCAGAGATTTCTCATCAAAAAGTTCATGAAGTTTTGTTAACTGCTGAGAATAAGAATTTGGTGGACAAAAAAGATAGTTTGGGAATTACATAGACAGTTTGCACATTCAGCACCACAGAAACTGAAGACTCGACTTCAAGATGTGGGAGTGGTCGATAAAGGATATGATGACCTTAATGAACAAATCACTGCTCAGTGTGAAATTTGCCTTAAATTTTGCAAGACACTGCCGCAACCTGTTGTGAGCTTATCACTAGCCAGGGAGTTTAACCATGCAGTGGCAATGGACTTGAAAGTTTGGGACAAGGATGGGGTATTTTTTTTACTACACTTCATAGATATGGCAACCAGATTTAGCCTATCCACTGTGATACATAGTAAAGACAAAAGAACCATTGTCGATAAAGTCATGGAGAAATGGGTAGGACCAGGATTAGGAACACCAACCAAGTTCCTCACAGATAATGGTGAGGAATCCACCAATGAGGAATTTCGAGATATGTGCAAAAATTTAAACATCATAGTTATGGTCTTTGTGAAAGAAACCATGCGGTAATAGATGACATGTTACATAAAATATTAGCTGGACAACCAGATCGCAAATTGCAAACGGTGCTAGCATGGGCAGTGCAGGCAAAGAACTCTCCAAGTGGTTGGGCGGGGTACAGTCCTGTATCAGTTGGTGAACGGAAGAAATCAAAAGTTACCTTCAGTGTTGTCAGATGCTTCCCCTGCTCTAGAAGGGACCAGCATTAGCTCCACCTTTTCTGCTCCTCTGAACGCTTTGCATGCGGGCAGAAAAGCTTTCATTGAAGCTGAGGTTTCGGAGAAAATTCGGCAGGTTCTACAGCATCACATAAGACCATCGGAAATACAGCTTAAACAAGGAGACATGGTATAATATAAAAGGGAAGGCCAGAGAGTGGAAAGGACCTGGCAAGGTAATAGGGAGCGATGGGAAAGTAATAATTGTGCAACATGGCAATCAAACTGTTGGGGTACATTCTTCACGGTTAATGGGTACTGACTATACCTTTACAGGTTCTGAACGGGACATAGAACGTGAGCAGGCACCATGCACCTCACATACAGACAGACACAGTAGTTGAGGAGCAGATGACGGCAGATACAGGGTTGACTGACTATGAACAAAGTAACACTGAGGTACAGGACAACGCTATTCGTCCAAAAGGGCAACTGCCCAAAGTAGGAACAAAGGTAATACACATGCCAGAAGGGACCATCGTGTGGAGGGATGCCACCATCATAGGGAGAGCAGGAAAGGCCACTGGTAAATACAAACATTGACTAAATGTGCAGGATGAAGTACAGGAGACAAGACCTATTGATTGGCAAACCGAGGTAAAGATGTGGAAGCCCAGAAAGGCAGTATGAGTTCTGACAGTGGACCAGAAAGTGGTTGTGACCCTAGAAAAAAATCTGGGACTTGCGAAAGGGGTTCTGCTCGCACGGGAGAAAGATCATATAGTAGCAGTCCAGAAAGGGAGAGGAATGTGAGTAGGGGCCATTGCTGAACAAGGACTAGGGAGCAAGCTACGAATCTCAGTAGGAATAGAAGTCCTTATGACCGAGAGATTCTAGTAGCTGCTAATAAATTGGAAAATAAGCTGATAAAGGAAGCCAAATGGAAAGAGTTAGAAAGTTGGGAGGAATTTAGGGTATATTCTGAAATACCCGACAGAGGACAGCCAGCTTCATCTCACAGATGGATCTGTACAGAAAAGGTACTCCCAGACGGCACATACAAGGCCAAAGTGAGATTAGTAGTCCAAGGCTTTGAAGAGAGACTAGGAGATCAGGATGTCAGAGTGGACTCGCCTACTGCAGGGAAAGTGAGTTTGAAGATTTTTTTTTAGCCATTTGGATCCTATTCCTGGGAGTGCAAATCCATTGATATAAAGGCTGCTTTTTTTATAGGGGGAGAAGTTTCAAAGGGAAGATTTTTGAAACCACCCAAAGAAGCCGGGGATGAAGAAGGAAAGCTGTGGAAATTGAATAAGTGTGTTTATGGGTTGAATGGTGCGTCAAGAGTTTGATATTTTTCCGCGAGGTCTGTCCTGTTAAAAGTTGGTTGCATTCAGTTAAAGGCAGACCCTGCGATGATCTACTGGTACCATAAGGAGAAACTAGCTGGGATCTTTATCTTACATGTTGATTTCCTGTTGGGAGGATCTGTACAATTTGACCAATGGGTAATCGAAGATAAAGAAGGAATTCAAGGTCCAAAGTCAGGCTCCAGGGACCTTTAAATACATAGGTTTAGTCATTAAGCAGAGCAAGTGAGGACCGACATTGAATCAACAATCTTATCTAGAAAATGTTAATCATATCCCACAATAACTCAGGTTCAACCTTCATAAAAAGAGGATCCTGCTACCAAGGAAGAAATGGAACAGTTGAGAAGTTTGATTGGGCAGTTGAGCTTGTTGTTCACTCAGACTAGGCCTGATGCTAGTTATGATGTTGGAGCTGAGTACCATGATAAAACATGCTACAGTTGAGCAAGTTCTGAGAGCAAATAAAACACTTTTTTAAAAAAAAAAAAAAATTAAGTTCTGAGAGATGTGTGCTCAAGTTTCCAGCCTTGGGTGATCCAGAAGATATGAGGTTGGTCATTTTTAGTGATGCATCACATGCCCATCTTCCAGATGGGTACTCTAGCACAGCAGGGTTCATCATATTCTTGGTGGGAAAGAATGATAAATGTTGCTCACTCGCCTGGGAGGCCAAGAAAATAAATGTAGTGAAAAGAACCTTAGCTGCTGAAACGCTGGCCTTGGTAGAAGCATTAGACATGGGGGTTTACTTATCCAATACACTGACAGAAAGATTATATAAGGGCAATGTGAGAAAAGTTTTCCCATAGAATGTTATGTTGATAACTGGTCTCTTTGGAACAATATTCATTCCACAAAGTGTCACTGAAAAAAAAGCTAAGAATAGACCTTGCTAGCATAAAAGAAATGCTAGAAGAGTGATCTCTAAGATACAGTTGGTGACTTGTGTCAACCCATTATCAGACTTTTTTATAAAAAGAAGTGCCTGCTCTAAGAAATTATTAAATGTATTGGAAGAGGGGTGTCTTATGTTGTAATGATGCAATGGGGAGGAAAACACTGTAGAACTTTTAAACAAACGCGCAAAGTTTTAATTCAAGTAAAGGAAAAGAGGGGAATCTGTCAAAGACAATTGTTAGTTAAACAGGTGATGGGCGTTGATTATCCCATCTAAACAGAATAAAAAGATCCAGCTGGAACACTTTGTATGTAAACTACTTGGAAGACAGCAGCACTGAGGAGTTGTCTTGAAAATAAACCAGCTTGAACCAAAAAGACCAGCCTGGATTAATTCTTCCACCAGAACCTCCTGTTGTGAGTAACAACCAAGTCAGGTGACCAGGGGTGGGATGTATGGAGGCAAGAGGTCATGTGATATTATGTCCCTGAAAATACACAATCAGAGCTGGGAACTCAGCAGTTATGTAAACATAGTTTGTAATAAAGGAAACCGGAACCTGCACTAAATACCAATGCTGTGCAACTACTGGTTGTAACACATTAGTGCACACATTACTAAAGAGGCTATAGCTTCAAATTCTTCACTGTCACAGATTATAGAATGGCTACAGCACTGAAGGAGGCCATTCAGCCCATCATGTCCTTGCTGTTTCTCTGTAAGAGTAATACCTGGTCCCACTCCTCCAGCTTTTCCCCGTAACACTGCAATTCTTTTCTCTTCAGATAATCGTCCAATTCTCTTTCAAAAGCCACGGTTGAATCTGCCTCCACCACACTCTCAGGCAGTGCATTAAAGATCCTAACCACTCTGCATTAAAAAGGTTTTCCACGAGTTGCCATTGCTCCTTTTGCCAATCATCTTCTTGATCTTTCTGTCAATGGGAAAGGTTTCTCCCTATCTACTCCGTCCAGACTCCTCGCGATTCTGAATACCTCTCTTTAATCGCCTCTTAATCTTCTCTTCTCTAAGGAGAGTTTCTCCAATCTGTCTATGTAACTGAAGGTCCACAAACCCAGAATCATTCCCATGAATCTTCTCTGCATCTTCTCGAATGGAACCTTCCTAAAGTGTGATGCCCAGAATTACCACAACACTTCAGCTGAAGATGAGCCAGTATTTTCTAAAGGTTTATCAAAACCTTTGTTTTGGTAAAGTATGTCCCTGTTTATAGGCCCAGGGCCCCTCATTCCTGAGTTTCCCAATTTCCCACTTTCCCAATTGATTCTGCTGCCTTCAATGATTTGTGCACATGTACTCCAAGGCCCCCGTTCTGCTGTATACTTTATTTTATATCACCTCTCCCTGTATTTACCAAACTGGATCACTGCCTGTTGTGAAATTGCTTTACTTGCTGTAATGCTGACTAACACACTGAGCAGTTTAGTGAACATCATCAAAGTTTAGTATGCCATCATGTGATATGAAGTTGAAGCTAGGTTAGTCAGCGGGCAGCATTCATATTGAACGACTCTGCTGTAATCCTGCTATTCTTAAATAAAGATCCCTTCAGTTAGTTTACCAATCCCGTTAGAAGTGTTTACATTGAGAACCATTAAGACTTCTACCAAAATGAAACCTGTTGAACTGTCAGTGCTGAAAGTGAGCGAAGCAATAAGTGCCCACTAACTCTAACCAGCCCTAATTACAGCCCAAAAATCACACTGAGCAATGGAGACGGGGAACTCAATGTGTCCCCTCACCTTGTACTTGAACTGCCTTTTGTAGAGGGAGGAAGCTGTGGGCAGAATGTGGTGGAGATCCTACACAACTGGCACAGATCAGAATCTCATCCTCCTCACAGAATAGGATCAACTTCTCCCCGTGTTCCTCACAGTGACACTGCTCCCTTTGTGTCCTCATTCAGCCTCTCCCCGTCTTCCTCACAGTGACACTGCTCCCTCTCTGTGTCCTCATTCAGCCTCTCCCCGTGTTCCTCACAGTGACACTGCTCCCTCTGTGTCCTCATTCAGCCTCTCCCCGTCTTCCTCACAGTGAGACTGCTCCCTCTGTGTCCTCATTCAGCCTCTCCCCATGATCCTCACAGAGACACTGCTCCCTCTCTGTGTCCTCATTCAGCCTCTCCCCGTGTTCCTCAGTGAGACTGCTCCCTCTCTGTGTCCCTCATTCAGCTTCTCCCTGTGTTCCTCACAGGGAGACAGACCCTCCCCCAGCTTCAGCTGTCGAGTTTTCTCAGAGATTGCCAACACCCTATTACTGGTGAAACTTCTCCGGGGGAGAACAACTCGACATTCCGGGCAGGACACAGCCTGATGCTGCTTTCCCCAACACTTCTGGATACAGAATTTACAGAAGTTGTGATCACAGTCCAACCGCACCAGCTCCACAAACAGAGACAGGCAGATGGAGCAGGTTAAATCCTCGGCCAGGGTTAAGTGTCAGTGTTGTGGAAGCTGGACTCATCCAGGCAGGTCAGAGGCTGGGAACCCACCTCTTGACTCCTGAAAGCCTGTCCACCATCTACAAGGCACAAGTCAGGAGTGTGATGGAATACTCCCACTTGCCTGGATGAGTGCAGCTCCCACAACACTCAAGAATCTTGACACTATCCAGGACAAAGCAGCCACCTGATCGGCACCGCATCCACAAACATCCACTCCCTCCGCCACTGACGCACAGTAGCAGCAGTGTGTACCATCTACAAGATGCACTGCAGGAATTCACCAAGGCTCCTTCGACAGCACCTTTCAAATCCATGACCACTACCACCTAGAAGGACAAGGGCAGCAGACAGATGGGAACACCACCACCTGGAAGTTCCCCTCCAAGTCACTCACCACCCTGACTTGGAAATATATCGCAGTTCATTCACTGTCACTGGGTCAAAATCTTGGAACTCCCTTCCTAACAGCACTGTAGGTGTACCTACACCACATGGACTGCAGCGGTTCAAGAAGGCAGCTCACCACCGCCTTAGCAAGGACAGCTAGGGATGGGCAATAAATGCTGGCCCAGCCAATGAAGCCCACATCCCACGAATGAATAAAACAAAGACGTGTTTCCTGATGGCCATCTCCATTACTGCTCCTTGTTCTGCCATTCAGTGAACTTTCAGTTTCATTTCATCCAGTTTATCATAAAATTCACTTCAATTTGTGCTTTTAAAGGGACACTATCATCAAGCAAAGTTTTTTGCCAAAACAATGTTTCGTTGAATGGAAACCATATAAAACACAACGGCACTGAAATTCATGGACCTGGGAGTCATAGATTGAAGATGAAAATCTGGAGAGAGAGCAGGAATTTGAACATGGACTCTTCCATGTGAAAGAGACACAGAGACAAGGAGAATAATTTCTCAACCACTCGTCTGCCAGGAATCCCACTTTAATCCCTTCACTGTAGAAAATGCACATGTCGGGTGCTGAGTATATCTGTCCCAAACTAATCCCACTGCCCCACTCACTGTCCCTTAACCCTGTATCCATCCCAAAGTAATCCCACTGCCCCACTCAATCCCCATAACCCTGTATCAATACCAAACTATTCTCCCAGCCTTCCTACCTTCCCACAGTCCTACATCAAACCCAAACCAGTCCCACTGCCCCACTTTCTCCCCATACCCCGTATCAATTGCAAACTAATCCCACTTACCCGCTCCCTCCTCATAGCCCACTACTAATTCCATATTAATCTCATTCCCCTGCTCTCCCCATAACCCTGTATCAATCCCAACTAAACCCATTGACCCACACTCTCCCATCATGTTGTTTACATGCAAATTAACCTCAATGCCCCACCCTTAACCCTGTAAAAATCCCAAACTTACCTCATTTCCCCTCTTTCCCATAACCCTGAATCAATCCCAAAATAATCCCATTGGCCCCCTCTCCCCATAGCCCTGAATCAATCCTAAAATAATCCCATTGGCCCCCTCTCCCCATAGCCCTGAATCAATCCCAAAATAATCCCATTGCCCCCCTTTCTCCATAGCCCTGAATCAATCCCAAACTAATCACACTGTCTCAATTTCTCTGCTTCTTTAAATATATTAATTCTACTATTGTGTTGTCAATGTTTGTGAGTTTATCTTCTGCATCCTTTCGTGGCCCTGTCCTTTTTTTTTATGTATTCATGTCTTTGTAGTATACTTCACTATTTCTTTCTAGATCCTGTTGCAGACCCTGTTTACTTTTCTAATTTTTTATTTTACTTCTTTCCTCTTTGTCCTGAGTTCTCTGCCTGAAGGCAGCTCTGACCCACAGTGTTACGCTCTCTGTCATGGGGAACACAAAGAGCCAGGACCCAAATCCATCCCAGCTGGAATGGGGTTCGAACCCATTGCTGTTGGCACCAATCTGATCCACACTGGCCATCCAGCCAACTGCCCCCACATCCCCCTCGCCCCCCACCCAGAGTGAATGATTAGGCTTCAGAGCTGAAGAATGTTGTAACCATGGACAGGGAGTCTCTGAAGTGGAGGCAAGTGATGAGTGAAGCCAAGAAAGAGGGGACATGAATGTAGTCCAGTTAGAAAAGTAGATACAAAGCGGGTAAGGACAATCAGGCACTAGAAATCTGTCCCCGACTGGTCTAAGTTGCCCCCTGGAGTGAGATTGCCAGTTTAGTGCCAATTTGGTTCAGGGGTTCAAGCCAGGAAGAGCCTCTCTCTCCTGGAATAAAGGAATCCGGGGTGGAGGAGGGGGATATGCAAATGAATGTTGGTGTTGAGAGCTGAGTTTCAGCTGATGGCGAGTCACTCCCAACTCTCAATTTCAAATTCCTGAAAATCATTTGAAAAATTATACTAAACCATTTGCTCCTTTCATTGGTGAACACCAATCAGTTTCTTAATAAACTCAATCTTTTTTTGTTCATGTGGGAACATTTGAAGCATGCTGACTGGTGCGTGTGTGATTCAGAGATACTCAATTAAAAGGGGCAGAAACTCACTCAGTTCATTGTTTCTATGGTGGGTGGAGCCGACATCAAGTGAAATGACTTTGAGACCAGGGATAAAAAGACAACAAAGGTGAGCTGGGTTTGCTCGATCACTTGTACTGGTTCAGCTGATTTCACCCGAACTGCACTGATCAAACCAGTAAAAAGTCTCGCCCCTTATATTTAACATTGTGGCTCCTTTTGCACATTGTCTTTACATATCATCCATTGTTTTATAAATAAATGAGTCCTTTCTATTATAGTAGAAAAACATTGCATTAGAATGAAACAATACGTACAATTAAAGCACGACTTAGAATTGCTCTAAATCCAATAAGAAAATCTTCTGTTTGCCAAAATCCGATCCCTGACCTGAAAACAAAGTCCCATCCCAGAAAAACTCATCAACAACAATTTATATATTCATATAGAACATTTAATGCCATTGACCGATCAAAGCTCTTCACAGGAACATTATAAAACAAAGGACACTGACTCACATAAGGAGATATTACACCAGATGATCCAAAGCTTGGTCATATAGATGGATTTGAAGGTAGACATTCAGTACTCAGCAAAGGGTTCAGTTTCAAACCCTTATGCCCTCAACCCAATGAATTTCGGGCTCGGCACAATGCTGAACTCTTCTTCCGCTGCCTTTGTCTCCGTGCTCACTTCTTTGGGCTGGAGTCCTCTCCCTGTTCAACGGATCCTTTCACCTGCACAAGCATTCTCCCTCCACCTGGACCCCTCCCCCTGGCCTCTTACCTGCCCTTGATCTTTCCATTGAGAACTGTCAGCGTCACATCGGCCGTCTCAATTTCTCTGCTCCTCTCACCCACTCTCACCTGTCTCCTTCTAAACTTGCCGCACTCCATTCTCTCAGGGCCAACCCTGACTTTGTTATCAAACCTGCTGACAAGGGTGGTGCTGTTGTTGTCTGGCGTACTGACCTCTACCTCGCAGAGACTGAGCGCCAACTCTCAGACACTTCCTCCTACCTCCCCCTGGACCATGACCCCAACACCAAACATCAAGCCATTGTTTCCAGGACCGTCACTGCCTCATCTCCTCTGGAGACCTTCCCTTCACAGATTCCAACCTCATAGTCTCCCAAACTCAGCCAGCCCACTTCTACCTCCTTCCCAAAATCCACAAACAGGACTGTCCCAATAAACCGATTGTGTCAGCCTGTTCCTGCCCCACGGACTCATTTCTTCCTATCTTGACTCCGTTCTCTCTCCCCTTGTCCACTCTCTTCCCACCTACACCCGCGATTCCTCTGATGCCCTACATCATATCAACAATTTCCAGCTCCCTGGCCCTATGCGCCTCCTCTTCACCATGGACGTCCAATCCCTCTACACCTCCATCCCCCACCGGGATGGTCTGAGGGCTCTCCGCTTCTTCCTTGAACAGAGGCCCGAACAATCCTCATCCACCACCACTCTCCTCCATCTGGCTGAACTCGTTCTCTCAATGAACAATTTCTCCTTAAACTTGTCTCACTCCCTCCAAATAAAAGGTGTGGCTATGGGTACCCGCATGGGCCCCAGTTATGCCTGTCTCTTTATGGGGTATGTGGACATTCCTTGTTCCAGCCCTTCTCAGGCCCCCTCCCACAATTCTTTCTCCGGTACATCGATGACTGTTTCAGTGCCACTTCATACTCTCATATGGACCTGGAAAAATTTATCAATTTTGCTTACAATTTCCACCCCTCCATCATTTTCACATGGTCCATGTCTGACACTTCCATTCCCTTCCTCGACATCTCTGTCTCAATTTCTGGTGATAGACTGTCCACCAATATTCATTTCAAGCCTACCGACTCCCACAGCTACCTCAAATACAGCTCCTCACACCCCGCTTCCTGTAAGGACTCCATCCCATTATCTCAGTTCCTTTGCCTGTGAGGCATCTGTTCCGATGATGCCACTTTCCAAAATAGTGCTTCTGACATGTCTTCCTTCTTCCTTAACCGAGGTTTCCCACCCACGGTGGTTGACAGGGCCCTCAATCATGTCACGCCCATCTCCCACGCATCCATCCTCACACCTTCCTCTCCCTCCCAGAACCATAATAGGGTCCCTCTTCTCCTCACTTTTCACCCCACCAGCCTCCACATTCAAAGGATCATCCTCCGCCATTTCCGCCAACTCCAGCATGATGCCACTACTAAACACATCTTCCCTTCAACCCCCAGTGTTCCACTTGTACTTCCCTCAATTTAGTCTACTGCATTCGCTGCTCCCAATGCGGTCTCCTCTACATTGGAGAGACCAAATGCAGACTGGGTGACCGCTTTGCGGAACACCTTCAGTCTGTCCACAAGCATGACCCAGACCTTCCTGTCACTTGTCATTTCAACACCCCATCCTGCTCTCATGCCCACATGTCCTCCCTTGGCCTGCTGCAATGTTCCAGTGAAACCCAACACAAACTGGAGGAACAGCACCTCATCTTCTGACTAGGCATCTTACAGCCTTCATCCTCACGCCATTTCTGTCCCCTTTTTACAATATTCATTTTTATTTTATCATTCTTTTCCACTTATTTTTGTTATAATTATTATTTTTAAAATTTATGTTCATTTCTATTCATTGCTTTGCCCCCACCTTTTAGCCTATTTTCAATCTTCATCCATCCCTTGTTCATGTTGTTCTTTCCACAGAGCTTACCCTTGTCTAGCTATTATCACACATTCTGCTTAATGTCACCATTAGCACCTCCTTTAGCCAGTACCACCATCATTAACACCCCTTTGATCTGTTATTTTTGAATTCTTTTGCAATCTCTCCTTTGCCTCCACCTATCACTCGAAGGTTTGTGGGGCTGAAGGAGATTACAGAGACATAGGGAGGGGAAAAGTCATGAAGGGATTTGAAAACAAGGATAACAATTTTAAAATCAATATGTTTCTTAATCGGGGGCCTAGCAGAGTAAAAGGTGAACAAACTTGTTGCGAGTGAAGACACAGGCAGCAGAGTTTTGGATAACCTCAAGAACATAAGAACATAAGAACTAGGAACAGGAGTAGGCAATTCAGCCCCTCGAGCCTGCCCTGCCATTCAATACGATCATGGCTGATCTCATTTCGGCCTCAACTCCAATTTCCCACCCTCTCCCCATAGCCTTTCGTTATTAATTAAAAATCTGTCTGTCTCCTCCTTAAATTTATTCAGCGTCCCGGCATCCACTGCACTCTGAGGTAGTGAATTCCACAGATTCACGACCCTTTGAGAAAAGTAATTCCTCCTCATCTCTGATTTAAATCTCCCACCCCTTAGCCTAAAACTATGGCCTCTCATTCTAGAATGTTCCACAAGGGGAAACATCCGCTCCACGTCTAGTTTGTCTCTCCCCTTTAGGATCTTATATACCTCAATTAGATCTCCTCTCATCCTTCTGAACTCTAGCGAGTATAGACCTAAACTGCTCAATCTCTCCTCATAAGACAAGCCCTGCATCTCTGGAATCAATCTAGTGAACCTCCTCTGAACTGCCTCCAATGCAACTATATCCTTCCTCAAGTAAGGGGACCAAAACTGTGCACAGTACTCCAGGTGCGGTCTCACCAATGCTTGTACAGTTGCAACAACACTTCCCTATTTTTCTACTCTATTCCTTTTGCAATAAATGCCAAAATTCCAGTTGCCTTCCTTATTACCTGCTGTACCTGCATATTAGCTTTCAGCACGAGGACACCCAGGTCCCTCTGCACTGAAGCATTCTGAAGTTTCTCTCCACTTAAATAATAAGTCGCCTTTTTATTCTTCTGACCAAAATGGATAATCTCACACTTACCCACATTAAACTCCATCTGTCAAATTTTGGCCCATTCACCTAACCTGTCCATATGCATTTGTAAATTTCTTATTTCTTCATTACAACTTACTTTCCCACCTATTTTGGTGTCACCTGCAAATTTAGCTATCGTACCTTCTATCCCTGAATCCAAGTCATTAATATAGATTGTAAATAGTTGGGGCCCAAGGACCGAACCCTGTGGCACCCCGCTAGTTACAGCTTGCCAGCCAGAAAAAGACCCATTTATCCCAACTCTGCTTTCTGTTGGTTAGCCAATCCTCTATCCAAGCTAATATATTACCCCTAACTCAGTGTGATCTTATCTTGTGTATTAAACTTTTGTGTGGCACCTTATCAAAAGCCTTTTGGAAGTCCAGATATACTACATCTACAGGAATCCCCATTATCCACTTTGCTTGTCACATCTTCAAAGAATTCTAGCAAATTAGTCAAACATGATTTACTTCATAAAACCATGCTGACTCTGATGGATTGCATTTTGACTTTCCAAATGCCCATTACTACTTCCTTAATAATGGATTTCAACAATTTCCCAATGACAGACATTAAATTAACTGGTCTCTAGTTTCCTACCTTCTGCTTCCCTTCCCTTTTTGAATAAGGGCGTTATATTAGCATTTTTCCAATCCAGTGGAATCTTTCCAGAATCCAGGCAATTTTGGAATATTATAGCCAATGCATCCACTATCTCCGCTGCCACTTCCTTTAAGACCCTGGGATGTAGGCCATCAGGTCCTGGGGACTTGTCACCTTTTAACCTCAATAGTTTGCTCAGTACTTTTTCTCTAGTGATGGTGATTGTTCTAAGTTCCTCCTTCTCTATACCCTCTGTATGACCTGTTACTATTGGGGTTCTACTAGTGTCATCCACCGTGAAAACTGAGGCAAAATATTGATTAAGTTTATGGTGGGTAGAATGTGGGAGACCAGCAAGGAGTGGGTTGGAATGTCAAGTCGAGAGGTAATAAGGGCATGAATGAGGGTTTCAGTAGCACATGAGCTAAGACAGGGACAAAGTCAGGTGATGTTACAGTGGAAATAGACGGTTTTAGTGGAGGTGGGGATATGAAGTTGGAAGCTCACCTAGGGGTGGAAAAGCACTTCCTGCTCAACCAAACTCCTCCTGTCTCCAGTTAGTTCAAGGGTTTCCAGAAACCTGGGGATCACAACCAAAGAGCTTTAGTTTTCAATTGTGTTCCTAGTGACAGTGTGAGAGCGAGACACAAACAAGGTCGTGACTCACAACCTCAAAAATGGTCATGTTTCTTCACAATGGCCTGGGATCACGTTTCATGACATTTTAATTTTACCTTCCTCCAACACCCACACCCCCACTCCCTCAGCCCCCACCGCTACCCGCTGAGGCTCTCCCTTCCCAACACAATTTCCCTTAATATCTGACACATTTAGAAATCTATTGTTCAAAATGACGCAGCTTAAGAGGAGCAGCATTTTCACCATTGTTGTATGATCCAGCCCAGAAATAAGGAAAGAGTTTCTCAGTGAATGTGTCAGTGAAAGTGTGGAGGACGGACATATCATCAGCATTGTAAAAGGTCACCTGTCCTCCCTCATAGTCCAGGTAAACTCCGATGGTCCTTGGATTCACATGCTTCAGAGGGAGTGATGGGTTTTCAATAGCTCCATATTCATTCCCATTTCTCAAGCACAAAGCCTAGTAACCATCTTCAGGACTCAGTGTTATCTTACCCTTCCTATTGGCTGACTCTCTGGCCACACCCACATCCCAGTCAGTCTTGTCTCCGACCTCTACCTCCCAGTAATGTTTCCCTGATGTGAATCCCTGTGACCCCAGGACACAAAGACAAACATCAAATCTCTCCGGATTATCAGGATGCATCAGGTTTCTTCTGTTGCTGCTTTTCACACTGGTCAGGTCTTCCGACAGGTTGAGGTGAGGATGAGCCGTGTTTGGGTCCAGGGTCAGCATGGCAGCAACTGGGGGAATAAAAAAGACATAATAATAAAAATCTTAGAGAGGAAAGTGCATAGACACAGGTTAATATTTGATGTCTGTATAACTGGACTTGGCACCCAGTCCATAATTTCTGTATCACTTAATCCTGATGACCGGGTACAGTTAGGTACATTCGCAGACTCCAGTGCGTACAGTGAACAGATATTACAGTCTGGGTACAGTGTACAGTTAGATATATTCCCAGACTCCAGTGTGTCCAGTGAACAGATATTACAGACTGGGTACAGTGTACAGTTAGATATATTCCCAGACTCCAGTGCGTAGTGAACAGATATTACAGACTGGGTACAGTGTACAGTTAGATATATTCCCAGACTCCAGTGCGTAGTGAACAGATATTACAGACTGGGTACAGTGTACAGTTAGATATATTCCCAGACTCCAGTGTGTACAGTGAACAGATATTACAGACTGGGTACAGTGTACAGTTAGATATATTCCCAGACTCCAGTGCGTAGTGAACAGATATTACAGACTTGTAACAGTGTACAGTCAGATGTACTCCCAGCCTCCAGTGTGTACAGTGAGCAGATATTACAGACTGGGTATGGTGTACAGTTAGATATATGCCCAGACTCCAGTTCCCACGTAAAGTCTGATAGTCTGGATGTCAAATGAATGCTGTTCTGACCCCCTCATTCTTGACTCCCTTTTGCTGAGGTCCCACATGAAGTACAGCCCCTTTAGTGTGGTCCTAAATGCTGCTGTCCCAGTGATCTGTACCCAGTAACAGGAAGCACCTTTAGGAGAAGCGGGAAAAGATCAGGAAACTCTACAGAAAGTGGACACAAATCTGTAGAGTTTCTTACCTGGAGAGATGATCTGTTTCATTTTCTTCCACACTGTGTAGAGTAACGGGCCTTGAAATCCTGTATATTTCGATCTTTGAAGCTCCAGTGTTGTCTTCATCTGGATATTAGATTTTCTTGCTGTCTGCTTCACCCCAAACATTCTCAGCATGTCCCACTTCCTCATCTTTAATCCATAGCTATTTAAATGGGATTGATATAATAACTCACTGCTGGATATAAACTGTGTTCACAGTGTACAACCATGTGTGACTTTGGATTAGGTACTCACCTTTCTCTCAATCTTTTCAGCTCCTGCAGGACAGAGAATCAGAGATAATTTAATAAATGTACGGTACTGATTTAACTGCATTTTTTAACAATGTACAATCAGTGATTTTAGGAAAACAGGAATGAGTCTGGGCGGAGTTTTCACTGATGGGTTCCAGTGATGTGATACCACATCAGTCAACCCTGTAAGATTTTAATAACATTAAATTTTGAGGGTTTGGTAGGGTTTGAAACAATATTTATGGATTTTTACCTTAACTACCTTTTAAATAGTCCATTTTGAATCTTTGCCTTCTTAGTGAGGCAACTGAGCAGTTAAAAATAGCCTGAGAACAGGAAAGAAGATGGTTGCTAGAAACTGTCCTTCTTGATAAGCGAAAGGAGCCAAAGAATTTAGGTTGAAGCAATTCTATCTGTCCTACATTCACTATATACATGTCGAAGCCCCTCTGTCAGCTTTAAAGAAATAAGCAAGAGGTTTTGAACTTAATAATTTAAACGGCTTGTTTATCTTGGGGCAGAATTTTCACCTCGTCAGGCGGACGGGCGCCTGACCCGAATAAGTGCAAAATGACGCATGGTGACATCGGGCGAATGTCCCGATGTCAACACGCACTCGCGCAGTATTTCGCTCGGTGGGAGTGTGCAGGAGTCGGAGCTGCGCCTGCCATGAATTAAGGGGCTAGTTAAGGCCCTTGACACCCCAAATGTCGGCGATTTAACGTTGACCATGTGATTTCTCACCTGTCGCAAGTGCAAAACGGGCAGGCCACAATTTGCAAAAGCTCATCCACAGGTTGGATAAGAAGGGTCAGCAGCATTGTCAATGTGAGTAGTGAGGAGCTTGGAGATAGTTTGCTGCTGGTTGCTTATTTGAACTAGACAGCTTCATCTCGGTTCTGTGCATTTCCAGGCTTCATTTCTGGACTCATTGGTATCTTCCAGGTCCCCAGAGGATTCAAACTCTGTGGGTCCTTCCAGGTAGGCGCTACTGTGGCCGTCAAGGTGACTCCAAGATGGTGTGTTGCCTCCCTGGTGCCAGGGTCTGGGATGTCACTGACCGACTATAGGGCATCCTGAAGAAGTAGGGTGATAAGGCAGAGGTCATGGTACATGTTGGTACCAACAACATAGGTAGAAAGAAGAATGAGGTCTTGCATCAAGAATTCAGGGAGTTAGGCAGTAGGCTAAAAAGCAAGACCTCTGGGGTTGTGATCTCTGGATTACTCCCAGTGCCATGTGCTAGCGAGCTCAGAAATAGGAGAATAGCGCAGATGGATACGTGGCTTAAGAGTTGGTGCAGGACGGAGGGTTTTATATTCCTGGATCACTGGGGAAGGTGGGACCTGTACAAGTGGGACGGTCTACATCTGAACCAGAGCGGGACTAACATCCTTGTGGGTGGGTTTGCTAGTGCTGTTGAGAGGAGTTTAAACTAAGGGAGGGGACACAGAATGTTAGCAGAATAGGGACACATCATAATACAGTAAAACAATCAAGTCAGCGGGAGTACAGGTGCATTAAGTTTCAAAGGGCTAAGGCAAGGCTGGATGGTCTCTACTTTAATGCCAGGAGTATTACAGGTAAAACAGATGAGCGAAGGGTGAGGATTGACATGTGGAATTGTGATATCATTGTCAACACTGAGATGTGGTTGAGGGAGGGGCAGGATTGGCAGCTCAACATTCCAGGATATAGAATCTTCAGGCGAGACAGGGGAGAGAGTAAAAGAGAGGAGGCGTTGCATTGTTAGTTAAGGAGTCAGTTACTGCAGTAAGGAGAGATGATATCTTGGAGGGGGCATCAAATGAAGCTTTGTGGGTAGAGCTTAGGAATAAAAAAAGGGGCAGCCACATTGTTAGGTGTTTATTATAGACCCCCGGATAGTCAGCGGGAAACTGAGGAGCAAAAAAGTGCACAATTTGCGGAGGTGTGTAAAAACAATACCAATGGGGTAATTATATTAGGTGATTTCAACTTTCCCAACAGTAATTAGGATAGACATAATGTTAAGGGCTTGGATGGAGTGGATTTCTTAAAATGTGTACAGGAGAATTTTTTCGGTCAATATGTTGAGGGTCCAACAAGGGACGGCGCAGTGCTGGACCTAATTCTGGGGAATGAAGCTGGACAGGTGGCTGAGGTGGTGGTGGGGGAGCATTTTAGTGATAGTGACCACAATATGGTACAATTTAAGCTTGTTATGAACAAAGAAATAGACAAGTTGCAAAAAATGTTTTGGATTGGGGGAGTGCAGATTTTTGTAAAGTAAGGCAGAATCTGCCAAGGTAGACTGGGAACAGTTACTTGTGGGGAAATCTACAGAGGAGCAGTGGGGGGTGTTCAAAAAGGAAATAGGGAGGGTACAGGCTCAACATGTTCCCTCTAGGGTGATAGGAAGGAGTAACAAGCCCAGAGAACCATGGATGACCAGAGAATTCAGGATACGATGAGAAGGAAAAGAGAGGTTTTTAGTAGGTACAAGGGGAGCAAATTAGCGGAGGCATTAGTGGAGTACAGAAAGTGCAGGGTGGAGCTTAAGAAAGCAATTAGGAGAGCAAAGAGGGGATATGAGAAAGCTCTGGTTGGTAAAAGTAGGGAAAATCCCAAAATATTCTATAAGTGTATCAATGGGAAGAGGATAACCAGGGAAAGATTAGGGCCCATAAGGGACCAAGGGGGCAATGTATGGGTTGAGCCAGAGGACATTGCTAGAGTGTTGAACGAATACTTCACATCCGTCTTCACCCAAGAGAATGAAGATGAAAGTATCAAACTCGGGGAAAGAGACTGCGAGGTTCTTAATCAAATTGATATAGGGATTGACAAGGTATTGGAGATGTTGGCAGGCTTAAAAGTGGACAAATATCCAGGTCTGGATGATTTGTGTCCCAGCCTGCTGATGGAGGCAAGGGAGGAGATCGCAGGGGCTCTGACCCAAATTTTTAATTCCTCTCTGGCCACGGTGGGGGGGGTGGTGGTGGTGGTGGGAGGATAATGTGGTTCTGCTATTTAAGAAGGGTTGTAGAGAGAAGCCAGGGACCTACAGACCAGTGAGTCTCACGTCAGTGGTAGGGAAACTATTGGAGAAAATTCTGAAGGAGAGAATCTATCTCCACGTGAAGAGGCAAGGTTTGATCAGGGATAGTCAGCATGGCTTTGTCAGAGGGAGGTCATGCCTAACAAATTTGATTGAATTTTTTGAGGAGGTGACCAGGTGTGTAGAAGAGGGTAATGCAGTTGATGTAGTTTATATGGATTTCAGCAAAGCCTTTGGCAAAGTCCCACATGGGAGACTTATAAAGAAGGTGAATGCACATGGGATACAGGGTAATTTGATGAGGTGGATTCAAAATTGGTTTAGTTGTAGGGAGCAAAGGGTGATGACAGAAGGATGCTTTGGTGACTGAAAGCCAGTGTCCAGTGGCGTACCACAGGGATCTGTGCTGGGTCCCCTATTATTCGTCATTTATATAAACGACATAGATGACTATGTGGTGGGGGAGATTAGTAGGTTTGAGGATGACACAAAGATTGGCCAGGTGGTTAACAGTGAGCTTGAGTGTCTTGGGCTTCAGGAAGATATAGACCGGGTGGTCAAATGGGCAGATAAGTGGCAGATGGAATTTAACCCTGAAAAGTGTGAGGTGATTCATTTTGGAAGGAGTAATTTGACAAGGAAGTATTCAATGAACGGCATGACACTAGGAAGTTCTGAGGAACAAAGGGACCTTGGCGCATGTGTCCATAGATCTCTGAAGGCAGAGGGGCATGTTAGTGGGTTGGTGAAAAAGGCATATGAGACACTTGCCTTTATCAATCAAGGCACAGATCACAAAAGTAGGGAGGTCATGTTGGAGTTGTATAGAACCTTGGTGAGGCCACAGCTGGAGTACTGTGTGCAGTTCTGGTTGCCACATTATAGGAAGGATGTGATTGCACTGGAGGGGGTGCAGAGGAGATTCACCAGGATGTTGCCTGGGATGAAACACTTAAGCTATGAAGAGAGGTTGGATAGACTTGGGTTGTTTTCGTTGCAGCAGAGAAGACTGAGGGACTACCTGATCGAGCTGTACAAGATTATGAAAGGCATGAACAGGGTAGATAGGGAGCAGTTGTTCTCCTCAGTTGAAGGGTCAGTCACGAGGGGACATAAGTTCAAGGTGAGGGGCAGGAGGTTTAGGGGGATGTGAGGAAAAACTTTTTTACCCAGAGGGTGGTGATGGTCTGGAATGCACTGCCTGGGAGGGTGGTGGAGGCAGGTTACCTCACATCCTTTAAAAAGTACCTGGATGAGCACTTGGCACATCATAACATTCAAGGCTATGGGCCAAGTGCTGGTAAATGGGATTAGGTAGGTAGGTCAGGTGTTTCTTATGTGTTGGTGCAGACTCGTTGGGCTGAAGGGCCTCTTCTGCACTGTGTGATTCTGTGATTCTGTAACAGACAGCCTTCCCTTACCCTGGGAATGGGAATTGTGGTCTCCGCTGGTGGCACCTCCTCTAAGGAGGAAGCGAGGGGCAGTAGGGAGAGGAGGCCAGGTGTCCAAATACATCTTCCAGGAGGGGGACCTGTGGGAGGAGAGGCGCAGGTAGTCCAAGGCGGAAGGGGCCACAGAAGATGCCACTACCCTGCTGCAGGGTTTACAGGTGGTGATGCAGCTACCTCAATATGTCCAAGCTGCAATGCCGAAGGAGGCTCCGCCTCTCCAGGGAGACCATGACCTCCATTTGTTAGATGATCGGGCCTGAGATCAACTCCAACTGTGTGAGTGGACACCCCATGTCAGTGGCTCTGAACTTCAATGCCTCCAGCTCTTTCCAGGGCTCAGTGGGGGATCTGTGTGGAGTCTCCCAATCAGCTGTCCACAGTTACGTCAAAGACAACTTTGACAGCTCACTGACCAGTTCATTTTATTTCTGGCCCCTATTTCCCCTTAAGCATATATCACTGACACACTGGCAGCAGTGTGTACCATCTACAAGATGCACTGCAGCAAATCATCAAGGCTCCTTCGACAGCACATTTCAAACCAGTGAACTGTAGCACCAGAAGGACAAGGGCAGCAGATACATGGGAACATCAGCCCCTGCAAGTTTCCCTCCAAGCCATACACCATCCTGTTGCAACTATACTATGATCCCTTTACTGTCGCTGGGTCAAAATCCTGGAATTCCCTTCCTAACAGCACTGTGGGTCTTCCTACACCATTTGAACAGCAACAGTTCGAGAGGGTGGCTCACCATCATCTTCTCAAGGGTAGTAGAGATGGACAATAGTCCAGCCAGCAATGCTCATATTGAATGAAGGAATAAAATCAAGATAACTGGGGCTCTTTTCTCCTGCAAATAGCCATTCTTAAGATGGGGAGAATAATGTGCACAGTATTCAAATTGCAATCCAACCATGTTCAATAAAGGTTTAAAACTTCTCAGATTGTAGATTTTTTCTTCTGTTCAAGGTGGAAGTAAATGTATAAAATGATCACCACTTTCCCCATCCATGTATGTGTGTGTGTCTGTGTATGTATGTGTGTCTGTGTGTGTGTTTGTTTTTTTGTCTGTGTATGTATGTGTCTGTGTGTGTGTTTCTCTGTGTGTTTGTGTGTGTCTGTGTGACACAACACTAACAGCTTGGGGACAGGGTTATAAAGGGTCACCTTGAGAAAAGAGATACTGTCTTGCTGTTCGATGTCTACACAAAGGTTCAATATCTTCTCCTCAAGTGACGTCAGCTCCTCTTCAATTCTTTTCAGGTTCTCCTCCATTGGTCGCAGATCTTCCTCCTTTTGTCTCCTCAGCTCTTCGATTAAATCTTTCTCTTTCTCTTCAAGATATTGATGGATTTTAGCAAACTGTGCAGAGATGTCTTGCTCCAGAGATCCAGTCAATTCCTAAGATAGTGAGAGAGATCATTTAAACAGTGGATTGTTAAAGGATCGCAGTGTTTAAAGGGAACTGAAGTAATACTCACATCCAGTTCGGAAATCTTCCTCTCCTGCTGCTGTTTTAATTCACTGATATCTTTCTTTTCATTCTCCATGGAATCCAAGGATGATTTAAGCTGGTCCTAAAAATGGAATCAGACCTCACCATGATCCATTGTAATGTTTGCTGTTATATCACACACTGTGGGGACTGGTGTTCAAAGAATGTTACATGTGGCACTAGTGTGTACCCTTTATAAAAGGCAGAGTGAAAAATATTCAATTGGCAGGTACAGCTTCAAACCAACAAAGGTTGATGGGATAGAAAATAGATGATTGGGCTATGTTACTGGACTCGTAATCCAGAGGTCTGGACCAAACAGGCAGAGCCATGAGTTCAAATCCCATCACAGGGGTATGAATATTATTTTGTGTCATTTGAGATTCTCAGTAGAAAATTAAAAGTTTATTTGACTCGTCCCACTTTAAAAATCAATGATGTCTAGCTGGCATTGAGGGAACCTTGGTGTGATGGTGCGATAAATAAGTAATGCTGAATGCAAAAGCGAAAGTCAAAAGTTTCTCCTGCTTTCTGACCAAGGCCCATGAGCTGGAGCAGCTCAGATGCAGTAATGGGACTGTTGAGTATATAAAATTAGAACATTTTTACAATGCACTTCAAAAGACATTTTTACACATATACACCATGATATGCTGTTCTTTAATTAGTCATCTTTAATGATTATATACTGAATGTTTCATTGCTGTTTTGTTATTGCTGGCGCCTGAGTTAATGTTTGAAGTGTTAAAATTGGGTCAGATCGGAAGCTCGTTCGGGAGGCACTGCTGGAACAGATTAGTTCCCAAACTGGTAACAAATTCTCTCTCAGATTCCTCACTGCCGAAATCTCAGTATTGAGCTGAAAGGAATCAACAAGAGAACTGAGCACATTTGTCCATTAACTTCAAACAGCCCTAGTTACAGCCCAATCGGCTAACTCACTGGCTCCCCTTACCTTGTACGTTCGAACTGCCTTCTGTATCGGCAGGAACCTGTGGTCTGAATGTGCGGGAGAATCGACACATTCGGCACAGATCAGAATCTCCTCCTCCTCACAGAACAGCATCAGCTTCTCCCCGTGTTTCTCACAGTGACACTGCTCCCTCTCTGTATCCTCACTCAGCCCCTCCTCGTGTTCCTCACAGGGAGACAGACCCTCCTCCACCTTCAGCTGTCGAGTTTTCTCACAGAGATTGGCCAACACCCTGTTGCTGGTGAAACTTCCCTGGGGTAGAACCACTCGGCATTCCGGGCAGGACACAGCCTGACGCTGCTTTCCCCAACACTTCTGGATACAGGATTTACAGAAGTTGTGATCACAGTCCAACCGCACCGGCTCCACAAACAGAGACAGGCAGATGGAGCAGGTTAAATCCTCGGCCAGGGTTAAGATGTGTTTACTGGCAGCCATCTCCGTCACTGTTCCTTCTCCTGTTATTCACTTTACTTTCAGTTTCATTTCTCCCAGATGAAATTCACTTCACACTCAGTCCTCTTGGAGTATTTTTAGCAATGTTTCTTTAAACAGAAAACATGCAAAACACAACGGGACCGAAATTCTTGAAATTGGGGGTCGTAGATTGAAGATGAAAACCTGACCTAATCTATGTGAAAGAGACACAGAACAAATCGCACTGATAACCCCTCATTGCTGACTGCAGATAGTCATAGAGTCAGAGATCTGCAGCACAGAAAAAAGGCCTTTCGGCCCATCAAGTCTGCTCCAATCAAACAAGTTCCAAACTATTCTAATCCCATTTTCCAGCACTAGGCCCATAGCCTTGTATGCCATGGTATCGCAAGTGCACACCCAAATACTTATTAAATGTTATGAGGGTATCTGCCTCTACCACCCTTTCAGGCAGTGAGTTCCAGATTCCCACCACCCTCTGGGTGAAAACATTCTTCCTCACATCCCCTCTAAACCTCCTGCCTTTTACCTTAAACCTATGCCCCTGGTTATTGATCCCCCCACCAAGGGGAAAAGTTCCTTCCTGTCGACCCTATCTATGCCCCTCATAATTTTATACTCCTCAATCATGTCCCCCCTCAATCTCCTCTGCTCCAATGAAAATAACCCCTGTCTAAACAATCTCTCCTCATAACTAAAACTCTCCAGCCCAGGCAACATCCTGGTAAATCTCCTCTGCACTCTCTCCAGTGCAATCACATCCTTCCTATAATGCAGATTCCAGAACAGCACACAATACTCTAGCTGTGGCCTAACCAGCGTTTTATACAGTTCCAGCATAACCTCCCTGCTCTTATATTCTATGCCTCATCTAATAAAGGCAAGTATCCCATCTGCATGCTTAACCACATTATCTACCTGTCCTGCTACCTTAAGGCACTGGTGGACATGCACACCAAGGTCCCGCTGATCCTTGGTACTTCCCAGGGTCCTACCATACATCGTGTATTCCCGTGCCTTGTTTGTCCTGCCCACATGTATCATCTCAAACCTATCCAGATTACATTCCATTTGCCACTGATCAGTCCATCTGACCAACCCGTCTGTATCCTCCTGTAATCTAAGGCTATCCTCATCACTATTTACCACCCCATCAATTTTCATGTCATCTGTGAATTTACTTATCAACCCTCCTACATTCAAGTCTAAATCCTTTACATATACCACAAACAGCATGGGATCCAACACCGATCCCTGAGGAACCCCACTGGACACAGGCATCCAGTCACAAAAACACCCCTCGACCATCACTCTCTGCTTCCTGCCACTCAGCCAATTCTGAATCCAATTTGTCAAATTGCCTTAGATCCCAAGGGTACTTACCTTCGTTATCAGCCTCCCATGCGGGACCTTATCAAAAGCTTTGCTGAAGTCCAAGTAGACTACGTCAAATGCATTGCCTTCATCTACACACCTGGTCACCTTTTCAAAAAATCCAATCAAATTGGTCAGACATGACCTCCCCTTAACAAAACCATGCTGACTGTCCTTGATTAATCCCTGCCTCTTCAAGTGTAGATTAATTCTGTCCTTCAGAATTCCAATAGTTTCCCCACCACTGAGGTTAGACTGACTGGCCTGTAGTTCCCTGTTTATCCCTTCCTCCCTTCTTGAATAACAGTACCACATTGGCAGTCCTCCAGTACTCTGGCACCTCTCCTGTGGCCAGGGAGGTATTGAAAATTATTGCCAGTGCCTCTGCTATCTCCTCCCTTGCCTCACTCAACAGTCTAGGATACATTTCATCCAGGCCTGTAGATTTATCTACTTTTATCTAGTTTTAAGCCTGCCAGACCACTTAGAACCTCCTATTTATCTAATTATATCACAGTCCTTCTGCCTGATTTCCATACCCACAACGTCCCTCTCACTTGTGAACACCGACACAAAGTATTCATTTAGAACCCTACCTACGTCTTCAGGCTCCACACATAAATTACCACTATGGTCCTTAATGGGCCCTACTCTTACTCTTAATGTACTTGTAAAATAACTTAGAATTTTCCTCTATTTTACCTGCCAATGTTTTTTCATGCCCCCTTTTTGCTCTCCTAACTTCCTTTTTAAGGTCCCCCCCTACACATTCTATACTCCTCTAGGGCTTCTGCTGTTTTGAGCCCTCGGTACCTGCCATAAGCCTCCCTTTTTCTCTTTATCCAATCCTGTATATACCTCAACATCCAGGGTTCCCTGGATTTGTTGGTCCCACCCTTTATCTTTACTGGAATATGTTGGCCTTGTATTCTCTCTATTTCCTTCTTGAATGAGTCCCACTGCTCTGACGCAGATTTACCTAAAAGTAGCTGCTCTCAGTCCACTCTGGCCAAATCACATCTGATCTTATTAAAATCGGCCTTCCCCCAATTTAGGACTCTGATTTCTGGCCCATCCTTTTCCATAACAACCTTGAATCTAACGGAGTTATGATCACTATCTGCAAAATGTTTCCCCACTGATACCTCGACCACTTTCCTGGCTTCATTCCCTAAAAGTAAGTCCAGGACAACCCCCTTTCTTAAAGGACCTTCTACGTACTGGCTTAAAAAGCTCTCCTGGGTGCATTTTAGGAATTCCGCACCCTCTAAACCTATCACACTATGACTAACGCAGTTAATGTTGGGGAAATTGAAATCCCCCACTATTACTACCCTATTGTTTTTACACTTCTCTCAAATTTGCCTACATATCTGCTCTTCTATTTCTCTCTGACAGTTTGGGGGCCTATAGCACATGCCCAGCAATGTGATTGCTCCTTTTTTGTTTTTATGTTCTACCCATATGGCTTCATTTAAGGAGCCTTCTAAGATGTCATCCCTCCTTACTGCTGTAATTGATTCCTTGATCAATATTGCGATACCGCCTCCTCTTTTACCTCCTTCCCTGTCTTGCCTGCAGTCCCTATATCCCGGAATATTAAGCTGCCAATCCTGCCCCTCTATCAACCATGTCTCTGTGGCAGCAATGACATCATACTTCTATGTGTTAATTTGTGCCCTCAACTCATGTGCCTTATTCGTCAGTCACCTTGCATTAAAATAAATACCATCCAACCTTGCCAAACTCCCTTGTGCCTTAATTGACCTATATTTCTGTGCCGTCCAGGCTCATTTGCTCTTTCTTCTAATTTTGACTGTGCATCTCCCACTGCTGAACCTCCTTTCAGGATCCCATTCCCCTGCCAAGTTAGTTTAAATGCTCCCCAACAGCACTGGCAAACCTCCCAAGGTTTCTTCTTTCTTGCAAGGATGTTGGTCCCATTACAGTTCAGGTGCAACCTGTCCTCTTTGTCCAGGTCCCAAAGCCCCAGGAATGGTCCCATTGTCCCAGAAATCTAAAGCTCTTCCTCCTGCACCATCTCTCCAGCCACGCATTCATCTGGACTAACCTCCTATTTCTATACTCACAAGCACATGGCAGCGGAAGATTACTACCTTTGAGGTCGTGTTTTTTAATCTGCTTCCTAGCTCCCTACATTCTCCTTTCAGGACCTCATCCCTCTTTCTATGTCGTTGGTACCAATATGTACCACAATCTCTGTCTGTTTGCCCTCCCCCTTTAGAATGCCCTGCAGCCATTCAGTGACATCCTTGACCCTGGCACCAGGGAGGCAACATGCCACCCTGGAATCACTCTATGGCTGCAGAAACACCTGTCTCTTCCCCTTACTATCAAGTCTCCTACCATTATTGCTCTTCCTCTCTTCCCCCCACCCCCCGCCTGTGCCGCTGAGCCACTCACAGTGCCATGAGCGTGGCTGCACTCCCCAGAGGAACAATCACTCTCACTGTTTTCCAACACAGAAAAACAGTTCTCGAGTGAGATGCACCCTGGGGATTTCCTGACTACCTTCCTGACACCTTTCTTCTAACTGATGGTCACCCATTCCCTCTCAGTCTGCACTTCCGTAAGCTGTGGGTTGACCACATCTAAAAACATGCTCACCACGAAACTCTCAGCCTCACGGATGCACCTCAATGCCTCCAGCTGCCACTCAAGCTCCGAAACTCGGAGTTCAAGTAGCTGTAAGCGGTGGCACTTCCTGCACACGTGGTCGGCCAGAGCTCAAGGAGAATCTAGGACTTCCCACATGTTGTAGGCGACACATAACATGGGACTGAGCTGCCCTGCCATGCCTCTAGTTGAAAAAAAATCCCTTACTTTAAGATAAATAAAGTAAAAAGATGTTGAATTATTTATGTACTTTAAATAAAAACTAGAACCCTTACCTTTCCTTAGCTTAAACTATTTTAAGCTGGAGAACATCTGAAGAAAAAAATGGAGAAATACACTTAGCCACTACTCACCAATCAGCTTTCATCTTTGTGTTGACTTCACTTTTTGAAGCTTCCCCGCACTTGTGCTGGTTCTGATTTCTCCGCTGCTCTCTCACGCTTCCTTGTGATGTTACTCTTGTTATTTTCAACAAGAACTGACTGCAGAACACTCTTCCCAGACTGCTTCACCGCGATGCTAACTGCAGGATACTCCTCCCAGACTGCTTCACTGTGATGCTGACTGCAGGATACTCTTCCCAAGTGTACATGGAGGAGGAACTAAGGATAGCGGCCCTCACCCCAGCATTGTTCCATCAGA
Source organism: Cetorhinus maximus (assembly GCF_964194155.1). NCBI lineage: Eukaryota > Metazoa > Chordata > Chondrichthyes > Lamniformes > Cetorhinidae > Cetorhinus > Cetorhinus maximus. The sequence continues at coordinate 5,132 of NW_027596432.1, read as the reverse complement.
TCCCCAAGGAACATTTTTTCAAATAATCCCACTGCCACACTCTCCCCATAGAACAGTACCAATCACAAACTAATCCCACTGCCCCACTCTCCTCATAGACCCATATCAATCAAAAAATTAATCCCACTGCCCCACTCTCCCCATTGCCCTGTATCAATTCCAAATTAATCCCACTGAGCCACTCTCCCCATAGCCCTGTATCAATTCCAAACTAATCCCACTACCCCACTCCCCATCACCCTGTATCGATTCCAGAATAATCCCACAACCCCACTTTCTCTCCATAGCCCTGTATCAATATCAAAATAATATCAATGTCTCACTCTCTCCATAGACCTGTAATAGTGTCAAACAAATCCCAACGCCACACTCATTCTCCTATCCCTGTATCAATCCCAAACTAATCACACTGCTCACTCTCACCCCACAGCCCTGTATAATTCCAAATTAACCCTACTGACCCACACTCCCATGGCCCTGTATCAAATCCAGAATAATCCCACTTCCCCACTCCCCATAGCTCTGCATCAATCCCAAAATAATCCCACGACGCCACTTTCTCTCCATAGCCCTGTATCAATATCAAAATAATATCAATGTCTCACTCTCTCTCCATCGCCCTGTAATAATCTCAAACAAATCCCATTGCCACACTCATTCTCCTATCCCTGTATCAATCCCAAATGAATCCCATTGTCCCACTCTCTCCCCATCACCCCATATGAATCCCAAATTAAACCCCCTGTCACTCCCTTCCCACAGCCCTGTATCAATCCAAAACTAATCCCATTGCCTCACTCTTTCCTCATAGCCCTGTGTCAATCCCAAACTAATCCCACTGTCCCGCTCTCTCCCTATAATCCTGCATCAATCCCTCATTACTCCCACTGTCACTCTGTCCCCATAGCTGTTGTCACTACTCGCTGGGTATAGTGCGCTGTAATATCCAGCCCCACTGTTCCATGAGCCACAACAAATGTGAAAACTTCGATTAAACCACCAGATTGCCCAAATTCTACCAAACTGTTTCATTTAGGTTAACAGAATACAAGCACCAGGTTTGTAAACTTAATAAATAAATGACTGTTTATTTAACAAATTTTCACTGGCAAAAGAAAGAAATATGAACTGCGAACTTCTAACACTATGACTTAAACTCTACCCCCTTCTTAAATCCCTATACATGCACCCACACAAACACACACACCCACCCACCCACACATACACACCCACACACAACCCCCCCAACACACACAAACACACACACACACACACACACCCACACACACCCCCCCCAACAAACACACACACACACACACACCCCTCCCAACACATACACACCCACACACACACACCCCTCCCAACACACACACACACACACCCACACACACACACACCCCCACACACCCCCCAACACACACACACACACATACACACCCACACACACACATACACACCCACACTCACACACCCCCTCCCAACACACACACACACCCACACCGCCCCCCCCAACACACATACACACACACACACACGATATAAGACACACAAAACATGGATTTTAAGGGTGCAATGAAACTATTCAAAGGCATCAATCTGTAGTACAGAATTCAATGTATTGATTTTGATCAATTTCTTCCAAACTCCTTTCAGTTCTGAGGAAGACTCATATGGACTCGAAATGTTAACTCTGTTTTTTCTCTCTGCAGATGCTGTTAGACCTGCTGAGTTTTTCCAGCATTTTCTGTTTTTGTTTCAGATTTCCAGCGTCCACAGCATTTTGCTTTTATCCTTTCAGTTCTTTGTTGATGACATGAGGTGGTCTTCCAGCACTTTCAGTCTTTAGCTGTAGTTTTAAATCCACAGTCCAACAGAAATAGAGAAAAATAAAATGGAAATGTTCTTCACATGCTCCCACCCTTTAAAGAGATAAAACACCATTTCAAAAATTTGTTTTATCACAGGGTATGTGACACAACGACAACAAAACATGAGACTTACATCCATTCATCCTTCCTCCCCTGAGACAACCTTATACAACATTCAGCATTTCTTACCCCTTTAACTGATTTCAGCATTTTGCACCCGGGCAATGCATCCACGATCACATTATCTGTCCCGGAAATGTGAACAATCTTTATATTGAATGGTTGAAACAATAGACTCCATCTAAACAGTGTCGTATTTTGAGTTTTAAACTTTTCAATGAATGCCAGTGGATTATAGTCCATATGGATCAGTCTTCTTTGTCGTGTCGGACATGAACTTCAAATTGTTGAAGAGACAACAACAATGTTGGAGTTTTTTTTCTACTGTAGAGTACTTCCCCTGTTATTGATTTAGATTCTTGGAAAAGTACCCCACCGGCTTCTCTATCCCTAACTCATCATCCTGCAACAGGACTGCACCCAGTCCCAAGTCACTAGCATCAATGGCCATTTTAAAAGGTTTGGTAAAGTCAGGGGCGGCCAACACTGATTCATTTATTAAGTTTGTCTTCAGCTTTTCAATGACCGCTTGGCATTCTGCTGTCCACACCACTTTTACCTGTTTTCTTAATCAATTGGTGAGAGGTACAGCCATTGTGCTGAAGTTAGGCACAAACTTCCTATAAAACCCACACATTCCCTAAAATCTCATGATTTATCGTGCTACTTTACATGCTCCTGTGAGTCTTTCCAGAAACATGGACACGTAATCCAACATGGAGAATTCGTCTTTCTGCTTTAGGAACTTTTCCTCAATCATTTTTAATGATCCTCTTATTTCATGACCATAGATCAATTCAAATGGACTAAATCCAATAGATTCATTTGGAGAATCTCTGGTAGCAAATAGTAAGAAATCTAATACTTCATCCCAATCCTTTGAGTATTCATGGTAATAGGTCTTAATCATGGTTTTGAGAGTCTGATGGTATCTCTCTAAAGCTCCCTGTTTCTGTTGGTGATAGGTGGTAGACTTTAGTTGTTTGATACCCAAACTGCTGATTATATCCTGGAAAATTTTAGACATGAAGTTAGAACCTTGGTCAGATTGTATTCCAATTGGTAGTCCATAACAAGTGAAAACTGAGCTAACCTTTCCACTAGCACCTTCGTTGTAATTGTCCTTAAAGGAATAGCTTCCGGAAATTGGGTTGTCGTATCCATGATTGTAAGGATATACTGATGTCCTGTTTTCATTTTTGGTCCTGCACAATCTACTAACACCCGACTGAATGGTACTTTACAACTGGTATGGGTATTAAAGATGCTGGTTTGATTACATGTTGAGGGTTACCTACTACCTGACATGTATGACACATTTAACAAAATTGCACTACGCCTTTATGAAGTCTTCGCCAGTTAAAATGCCTGTTTATTGATGCTTGGGGTTTCCCTATTCCTACACATCCTGCCATAGGAATTTCATGGGCTGCTCGCAATATCTCCTTATGGTATTTGGAAGGTACCACTATCTGATGAACAACCATCCATTCCTCATCTGCAGTGAGGGTATCTCCACTTCCTCATCAGAACTCTGCTTTTTAATGTAATAGCACTCCAGAACTCCTTCAGTCTCAGCTTCAGTTTCAGCTGACTGTGCCAACCTATTTAATTCTGGATCTGCTTTCTGTGCCTCAATGAATGAAGACACGCAACACTTACTTTGAATTATCCTCATCCTTAAAGAAAGTTTCAGTTACTCTGACATCTGCTCCTGCTACTAATTTGACCTCTGGTGATGGACTTTGTTTAGCCATTGCTATGGTCACCACACGATGGAAAAATACCAGGAAATTGTTCTTGTAACTGCTCTGTCTCTTTAGCCTCTCTCAAACTTTCTGTAATTATGGCCGAACCTATAACCTTCACTCCTGCCAAATCATTCCCCAGGGGTAAATCAATTCCATCCACGGGTAACTTCTTAACCACTCCTATAACCACCGATCCAGACATCAAATCACATTCCAAATGCACTTTGTACAATGAAACCGGGCTATACTCCCCACTTCTCCCGTTCACCAACACCTTAGCTTTCATTGAACTCTCTGGAGGGAAAACTAGTTCCTTCTCCAGCAAAAGAGTTTGAGTAGCTCCAGTGTCCCTTAATATAGTTATGGGTTTAGCTGCATCATTTGATGAAAAAGGGTTATCTTCTCTTTGGACAAAAAAACCTTTATATCTCTCATCTACCTTAGTCACTTCATCTGCATTCACAGCAGTGGTTACCTACAGTCCCTTAATTGTAGTTAAAGTTACAATTTGTTCTGTGGCATTTTCTTTTTAAGTTTCCTTTTCAGACTCACTCTTCCAAACTCCAATGAGTCCCATGGGCTTCCATCGCATCTTCCAGCATTCTAAACAATTGTGTCTCACTTTATTATAATGGAAACACTTAGGCCTTTGAGTTTCATCTCCACCTTCCTTCCTGACCTGGGGAGGAGATCTCAAGGTATTCCCCGCAATCCATTCTTTACCCTAGCCACTTGCCTTCCTTTCACTCTGTCACTTCATATCCTTTTCAAATTTATGGGGTGATGGAAAGAGGGTTTAGTTATATGGATCTGCTCATAATTGTCAGCCATTACTGCTGCCTGATTTGTAGTTGCAACCCTTTGGTCTTCAACATGGGTTCTTATTACAGAAGGTAGGTAGTTTTTAAACTCTTCCAAGAGAATGGTCTCTCAGAACTTCATAGGTAGGTTCAACTCCTAATGCTCGTATCCACCTCTCAAAACCACGTTGCTTAACCCTTTCAAATTCAGTGTAAGTTTGCCCAGGCTGTTTCCTTAAATTTTGAAACTTTTGTCTGTATGCGTCAGGGACCAACTCATATGCACTCAAAATGGCCTTTTTCACCACATCATAATCCCTAGAAACCTCCTCTGACAGTGAAACATAAACTTCCTGTGCTCTACCTGTCAATTTGCTCAGCATGGGTAATGTCCAGTCTCCCTTTGGCCAGTTCATAGTTTGCTACTCTCAAATGTAAATAAAGAATACTTCAACATCCTATGGGGTCTGGCTTCGAGAAGAGCTTGTACAAATTTAAACATCTCCCCACTAGGTTCTGATCTGGAGATAAGCCCTGCCTCACCTATTGGCGTCTCCTTTTTAACTGCCAGCATTTTAAGCTGGAATTCTCTC